>NW_027488627.1:0-600000 GCF_050948215.1 Halictus rubicundus
TATCCTCTATCCTATCCTATCCTATTCTCTGTCCTATACTATCCTCTAACCTATCCTATCCTATATCCTATAATATCCTCTATCCTATACCATCCTCTAACGTATCCTATACCCTATCCTATCCTATCCTCTATCCTGTCGTATCCTCTGTCCTATCCTATCCTCTATCCTGTCGTATCGTCTGTCCTATACAATCCTCTATCCTATCCTATCCTCTATCCTGTCGTATTCTCTATCCTATACTATCCTCTAACCTATCCTATCCCCTATCCTATCCTATCCTCTATCCTGTCGTATTCTCTATCCTATACTATCCTCTAACCTGTCCTATCCTCTATCCTATTCTATCCTCTATCCTATCCAATCGTCTATCCAATAATTTCCTCTATCCTATCCAATCCTATAACCTATCCTCTATCCTATCCTATCCTCAATCCTATCCTATCCCCTATCCTATCCTATCCTCTATCCTGTCGTATTCTCTATCCTCTATCCTATCCTCTATCCTATCCTATCCTCAATCCTGTCCTATCCCGTATCCTTTCCTATCCTCTATCCTATCCTATCCTCAATCCTATCCTATCCCCTATCCTATCCTATCCTCTATCCTATCCTATCCTCTATCCTATCCTATCCTCTATCCTATCCTATCCTCTATCCTATCCTATCCTCTATCCTATCCTATCCTCTATCCTATCCTATCCTCTATCCTATCCTATCGTATCCTCTATCCTATCCTCTATAATATCCTATCCTCAATCCTATGGTATCCTCTACCCTATCTTATCCTCTATCCTATCCTCTATCCTAATCGTATCCTCTATCCTATCCCATCCTCTATCCTTTCTTATCCTCTATCCTATCCTATCCTCTATCCTATCCCATCCTCCATCCTATCCTATCCTCTATCCAATCCTTTCATATCCTCTATTCTATCCTATCCTCTATCCTATGCAATCCCCTATCTTATCCTCTATCCTATCCTATCCTCAATCCTATCCAATCCTTTACAATATCCTCTATCCTATCCTCTATCCTATCCTATCCTCAATCCTACCTTATCCCATATCCTATCCGATCCTCTAACCTATCCTATCCTCTATCCTATCGTATCCTCTATCCTACCCCTTCTTCTATCCTATGCTATCCTCTATCCTATCCTATCATCTATCCTATAGTATCCTCTATTCTATCCTATCCTCTATCCTATCCAATCCCCTATCCTATCCTCTATCCTCTCCTATCCTGTATCCTCTCCAATCCCCTATTCTATCCTCTATCCTATCCTATCCTCTATCCTATCCTGTCCTCTATCCTATCCTGTCCTCTATTCTATCCTATCCTCTATCCTATTCTATCCCCTATCCTATACTATCCTCTATCCTATCCTCTCCTCTATCCTATCGTATCCTCTATCCTACCCCATCCTCTATCCTATCCTATCCTCTATCCTATCCTATCCTCTATCCTATCCTATTATCTATCCTATAATATCCTCTATTCTATCCTATCCTCTATCCTATCCAATCCCCTATCCAATCCTATCTCTATCCTCTCCAATGCGCTATCCTATCCTCTATCCTATCCTATCGTCTATCCTGTCGTATCGCCTGTCCTATCCTATCCTCTATCCTATCCTCTATCCTATCCTCTACCCTATCGTCTACCCTATAATATCCAATATCCTATCCAATCCTCTATCCTATCCTGTCCTCTATCCTATTCTATCCTCTATCCTATCGTATCCTCGATCCTATCACATCCTCTATCCTATCCTATCGTCTATCCTACAATATCCCCTATCCTATCCAATCCTCTATCCTATCCTCTATCCTATCCTCTATCCTATCCTCTATCCTATCCTCTATTCTATCCCCTATCCTACCCTATCTTCTATCCTATCCTATCCTCTATCCTATACAATCCTCTATCCTGTCCTATCCTCTATCCTATACAATCCTCTATCCTATCCTATCCTCTATCCTATCGTATCCTCTATCCTATCCTATCCTCTATCCTTTCCTATCCTCTATCCTATCCTATCCTCTATCCTATCCTATCCTCTATCCTATCCTATCCTCTATCCTATCCTATCCTCTATCCTATCCTATCCTCTATCCTATCCTATCCTATTCTCTATCCTATACTATCCTCTATCCTATCCTATCCTATATCCTATAATATCCTCTATCCTATACCATCCTCTAACGTATCCTATCCCCTATCCTATCCTATCCTCTATCCTGTCGTATCCTCTGTCCTATCCTATCCTCTATCCTGTCGTATCGTCTGTCCTATACAATCCTCTATCCTATCCTATCCTCTGTCCTATCGTATCCTATATCCTAACCCATCCTCTATCGTATACTATCCGCTATCCTATCATCTATCCTATCCTATCCTCTATCCTATCGTATCCTCTATCCTATCCCATCCTCTATCGTATCCTATCCTCTATCCTATCATATCCTATATCCTATAATATCCTCAATCCTATCCAATCCTCTATCCTACCCTCTATCCTATCCTCTATCCTACCCTCTATCCTATAATATCCTCTATCCTATCCTCTATCCTATCCTCTATCCTATCCCCTATCCTATCCTATCCTCTATCCTATACAATCCTCTATCCTATCCTATCCTCTATCCTATCCAATCGTCTATCCTATAATTTCCTCTATAATATCCAATCCTCTATCCTATCCTCTATCCTATCCTATCCTCAATCCTATCCTATCCCCTATCCTATCCTATCCTCTATCCTGTCGTATTCTCTATCCTATACTATCCTCAATCCTATCCTATCCCCTATCCTATCCTATCCTCTATCCTGTCGTATTCTCTATCCTATACTATCCTCTAACCTATCCTATCCCCTATCCTATCCTATCCTCTATCCTGTCGTATTCTCTATCCTATACTATCCTCTAACCTATCCTATCCTCTATCCTATTCTATCCTCTATCCTATCCAATCGTCTATCCAATAATTTCCTCTATCCTATCCAATCCTCTAACCTATCCTCTATCCTATCCTATCCTCAATCCTATCCTATCCCCTATCCTATCCTATCCTCTAACCTATCCTATCATCTATCCTATTCTATCCTCTATCCTATCCTATCCTCTATCCTATCCTATCCTCTATCCTATCCTATCCTCTATCCTATCCAATCGTCTATCCTATAATTTCCTCTATCCTATCCAATCCTCTATCCTATCCTCTATCCTATCCCATCCTCAATCCTATCCTATCCCCTATCCTGTCGTATTCTCTATCCTATACTATCCTCTAACCTATCATATCCTCTATCCTATTCTATCCTGTATCCTATCGTATCCTCTATCCTATCACATCCTCTATCCTATCCTATCGTCTATCCTACAATATCCCCTATCCTATCCAATCCTCTATCCTATCCTCTATCCAATCGTCTATCCTATAATTTCCTCTATCCTATCCAATCCTCTATCCTATCCTCTATCCTATCCTATCCTCAATCCTGTCGTATTCTCTATCCTATACTATCCTCAATCATATCCTATCCCCTATCCTATCCTATCCTCTATCCTGTCGTATTCTCTATCCTATACTATCCTCTAACCTATCCTATCCTCTATCCTATTCTATCCTCTAACCTATCGTATCCTCCATCCTATCCTATCCTCTATTCTATCGTAACCTCTATCCTTTCCCATCCTTTATCGTATCCTATCCTCTATCCTATCCTATCCTCAATGCTATCCTGTATCCTATCCAATCCTCTATCCTATCCTATCATCTATCCTATCGTATCCTCTTTCCTATCCCATCCTCAAACGTATCCTATCCTCTATCCTATCCTATCCTATATCCTATAATATCCTCTATCCTATCCCATCATCTGACGTATCCAATCCTCTATCCTATCCTCTATCATATCCTCTATCCTATACTCTATCCTATCGTCTATCCTATAATATCCAATATCCTATCCAAACCTCTATCCTATCCTCCATCCTATCCTATCCTCTATTCTATCGTAACCTCTATCCTTTCCCATCCTTTATCGTATCCTATCCTCTATTGTATCCTATCCTATATCCTATAATATCCTCAATCCTATCCAATCCTCTATCCTATCCTCTTTCCTATCCTCTATCCTATCCTCTATCCTATCCTATCCTCAATCCTATCATATCCCCTATCCTATCCTATCCTCTATCCTGTCGTATCGTCTGTCCTATACTATCCTCTATCCTATCCTATCCTATTCTCTATCCTATACTATCCTCTAACCTATCCTATCCTATATCCTATAATATCCTCTATCCTATACCATCCTCTAACGTATCCTATCCCCTATCCTATCCTATCCTCTATCCTGTCGTATCCTCTGTCCTATCCTATCCTCTATCCTGTCGTACCGTCTGTCCTAACCCATCCTCTATCGTATCCTATCATCTATCCTATCATCTATCCTATCCTATCCTCTATCCTATCGTATCCTCTATCCTATCCCATCCTCTATCGTATCCTATCCTCTATCCTATCATATCCTATATCCTATAATATCCTCAATCCTATCCAATCCTCTATCCTACCCTCTATCCTATCCTCTATCCTACCCTCTATCCTATCCTATCCTCTATCTATCCTCTATCCTATCCTCTATCCTATCCCCTATCCTATCCAATCCTCTATCCTATCCTATCATCTATCCTATCGTATCCTCTTACCTATCCCATCCTCAAACGTATCCTATCCTCTATCCTATCCTATCCTCTATCCTATACAATTCTCTATCCTATCCTATACTCTATCCTATCGTATCCTCTATCCTATCCCATCCTCTATCGTAACCTATCCTCTATCCTATCATATCCTATATCCTATAATATCCTCAATCCTATCCAATCCTCTATCCTACCCTCTATCCTATCCTCTATCCTATCCTATCCTATTCCCTATCCTATCCTATCCTCTATCCTGTCGTATCTTCTGTCCTATCCTATCGTCTATCCTGTCGTACCGCCTGTCCTATCCTATCCTCTATCCTATCCTCTATCCTATCCTCTACCCTATCGTCTACCCTGTAATATCCAATATCCTATCCAATCCTCTATCCTATCCTCTATCCTATCCTATATTCTATCCTATTCTATCCTCTATCCTATCGTATCCTCCATCCTATCACATCCTCTATCCTATCCTATCGTCTATCCTACAATATCCCCTATCCTATCCTATCCTCTATCCTATCCCCTATCCTACCCTATCTTCTATCCTATCCTATCCTCTATCCTATACAATCCTCTATCCTGTCCTATCCTCTATCCTATACAATCCTCTATCCTATCCTATCCTCTATCCTATCGTATCCTCTATCCTATCCTATCCTCTATCCTATCCTATACTCTATACTATCGTATCCTCTATCCTATCCCATCCTCTATCCTATCCAATCGTCTATCCTATAATTTCCTCTATCCTATCCAATCCTCTATACTATCCTCTATCCTATCCTATCCTCAATCCTATCCTATCCCCTATCCTATCCAATCCTCTATCCTATCCTCTATCCTATCCTCTATCCTATCCTCTATCCTATCCCCTATCCTATCCTATCCCATATTCTATCCTATCCTCTATCCTATACAATCCTCTAACCTATCCTATCCTCTATCCAATTCTATCCTCTATCCTGTCGTATCCTCTGTCCTATCCTATCCTCTATCCTGTCGTATCGTCTGTCCTATACAATCCTCTATCCTATCCTATCCTCTATCCTGTCGTATTCTCTATCCTATACTATCCTCTAACCTATCCTATCCCCTATCCTATCCTATCCTCTATCCTGTCGTATTCTCTATCCTATACTATCCTCTAACCTATCCTATCCCCTATCCTATCCTATCCTCTATCCTGTCGTATTCTCTATCCTATACTATCCTCTAACCTGTCCTATCCTCTATCCTATTCTATCCTCTATCCTATCCAATCGTCTATCCAATAATTTCCTCTATCCTATCCAATCCTCTAACCTATCCTCTATCCTATCCTATCCTCAATCCTATCCTATCCCCTATCCTATCCTATCCTCTATCCTGTCGTATTCTCTATCCTATACTATCCTCAATCCTATCCTATCCTATCCTCTATCCTGTCGTATTCTCTATCCTATACTATCCTCTATCCTATCCTCTATCCTATCCTATCCTCAATCCTGTCCTATCCCGTATCCTTTCCTATCCTCTATCCTATCCTATCCTCAATCCTATCCTATCCCCTATCCTATCCTATCCCCTATCCTATCGTATCATCTGTCCTATCCTATCCTCTATCCCATCCTATCCCCTATCCTATAATATCCTCTATCCTATCCTATCCTCTATCCTATCCTATCCTGTATCCTATAATATCTTCTATCCTATCCTATCCTCTATCCTATCCTATCCTCTATCCTATCCTATCCTCTATCCTATCCTATCCTCTATCCTATCCTATCCTCTATCCTATCCTATCCTCTATCCTATCCTATCCTCTATCCTATCCTATCCTCTATCCTATCCTATCCTCTATCCTATCCTATCCTCTATCCTATCCTATCCTCTATCCTATCCTATCGTATCCTCTATCCTATCCTCTATAATATCCTATCCTCAATCCTATGGTATCCTCTACCCTATCCTATCCTCTATCCTATCCTCTATCCTATCGTATCCTCTATCCTATCCCATCCTCTATCCTTTCTTATTATCTATCCTATCCTATCCTCTATCCTATCCCATCCTCCATCCTATCCTATCCTCTATCCAATCCTTTAATATCCTCTATTCTATCCTATCCTCTATCCTATGCAATCCTTTACCGTATCCTCTATCCTATCCTCTATCCTATCCTATCCTCAATCCTACCTTATCCCATATCCTATCCGATCGTCTAACCTATCCTATCCTCTATCCTATCGTATCCTCTATCCTACCCCTTCCTCTATCCTATGCTATCCTCTATCCTATCCTATCATCTATCCTATAATATCCTCTATTCTATCCTATCCTCTATCCTATCCAATCCCCTATCCTATCCTCTATCCTATCCTGTCCTCTATCCTATCCTGTCCTCTATTCTATCCTATCCTCTATCCTATTCTATCCCCTATCCTATACTATCCTCTATCCTATTCTCTCCTCTATCCTATCGTATCCTCTATCCTACCCCATCCTCTATCCTATCCTATCCTCTATCCTATCCTATCCTCTATCCTATCCTATTATCTATCCTATAATATCCTCTATTCTATCCTATATTCTATCCTATCCAATCCCCTATCCAATCCTATCTCTATCCTCTCCAATGCGCTATCCTATCCTCTATCCTATCCTATCGTCTATCCTGTCGTATCGCCTGTCCTATCCTATCCTCTATCCTATCCTCTATCCTATCCTCTACCCTATCGTCTACCCTATAATATCCAATATCCTATCCAATCCTCTATCCTATCCTATCCTCTATCCTATTCTATCCTCTATCCTATCGTATCCTCTATCCTATCACATCCTCTATCCTATCCTATCGTCTATCCTACAATATCCCCTATCATATCCAATCCTCTATCCTATCCTCTATCCTATCCTCTATCCTATCCTCTATCCTATCCTCTATCCTATCCCCTATCCTACCCTATCTTCTATCCTATCCTATCCTCTATCCTATACAATCCTCTATCCTGTCCTATCCTCTATCCTATACAATCCTCTATCCTATCCTATCCTCTATCCTATCGTATCCTCTATCCTATCCTAGCCTCTATTCTATCCTATCCTCTATCCTATCCTATCCTCTATCCTATCCTATCCTCTATCCTATCCTATCCTCTATCCTATCCTATCCTCTATCCTATCCTATCCTCTATCCTATCCTATCCTCTATCCTATCCTATCCTATTCTCTATCCTATACTATCCTCTATCCTATCGTATCCTCTATCCTATCCTATCCTCTATCCTATCCTATCCTCTATCCTATCCTATCCTCTATCCTATCCTATCCTCTATCCTATCCTATCCTCTATCCTATCCTATCCTCTATCCTATCCTATCCTCTATCCTATCCTATCCTCTATCCTATCCTATCCTCTATCCTATCCTATCCTATTCTCTATCCTATACTATCCTCTAACCTATCCTATCCTATATCCTATAATATCCTCTATCCTATACCATCCTCTAACGTATCCTATCCCCTATCCTATCCTATCCTCTAGCCTGTCGTATCCTCTGTCCTATCCTATCCTCTATCCTGTCGTATCGTCTGTCCTATACAATCATCTATCCTATCCTATCCTCTATCCTATCGTATCATCTATCCTATCCCATCCTCTATCGTATCCTATCCTCTATCCTATCCTCTATCCTATCCTATCCTCTATCCTATCCTATCCTCTATCCTATCCTATCCTCTATCCTATCCTATCCTCTATCCTATCCTATCCTCTATCCTATCCTATCCTCTATCCTATCCTATCCTCTATCCTATCCTATCCTATTCTCTATCCTATCCTATCCTCTATCCTATCGTATCATCTATCCTATCCCATCCTCTATCGTATCCTATCCTCTATCCTATCCTCTATCCTATCCTATCCTCTATCCTATCCTATCCTCTATCCTATCCTATCCTGTATCCTATCCAATCGCCTATCCTATCCTCTATACTATCCTATCCTCAATCCTATACTATCCTCTACCCTATCCTATCCTCTATTCTATCCTATCCTCTATCCTATCAAATCCTCTATTCTATAATATCCTCTATCCTATCCAATCCTCTATCCTATCCTCTATCCTATCCTATCCAATCGCCTATCCTATCCTCTATCCTATCCTATCCTCTATTCTATCTAATCCTCTATCCTATCCCATCCTCTATCGTATCCTATCCTCTATCCTATCGTATCCTATATCCTATAATATCCTCTATCCTATCCTATACGTTATCCTATCCTATCCTCTATCCTATCCTATCCTATCCTCTATCCTACCCTATCCTCTATCCTATCCTATCCTCTATCCTATCCTATTCTCTATCCTATCCGATCCTCTCACCTATCCTATTCTCTATCCTATCCTATCCTCTATCCTGTCCTATCCTCTATCCTATCCTATCCTCTATCCTATCCTATCCTATATCCCATATTTTCCTCAATCCTATCCTATCCTCTATCCTATCCAATCCCCTAACCTATCCTCTATCTTATAATATCCTCTATCCTATCCAATCCCCTATCCTATCCTCAATCCTATCCTATCCCCTACCTTATCCTATCCTATCCTATCCTTTATCCTATCCTATCCTCTATCCTATCCTATCCTCTATTCTATCCTATCCTCTATCCTATCGCATCCTCTATCCTATCCAATCGTCTATCCTACAATATCCCCTATCCTATCCAATCCTCTATCCTATCCTCTATCCTATCCTCTATCCTATCGTCTATCCTATAATATCCCCTATCCTATCCAATCCTCTATTCTATCCTCTATCCTATCCTATCCTCTATTCTATCCTATCCTCTATCCAATCGCATCCTCTATCCTATCCAAGCGTCTATCCTACAATATCCCCTATCCTATCCTATCCTCTATCCTGTCGTATCGTCTGTCCTATCCTATCCTCTATCCTATCCTATCCTATTCTCTATCCTATACTATCCTCTAACCTATCCTATCCTATATCCTATAATATCCTCTATCCTATCCTATCCTGTGTCCTACCCTGTCCTCTATCCTATCCTATCCTCTATCCTATCCTATCCTCTATCCTATCCTATCCTCTATCCTATCCTATCCTCTATCCTATACTATCCTCTATCATATCCTATCCTCTATCCTATCGCATCCTCTAACGTATCCAATCCTCTATCCTATCCTCTATCATATCCTCTATCCTATCCTCTATCCTATCGTCTATCCTATAATATCCAATATCCTATCCAAACCTCTATCCTATCCTCCATCCTATCCTATCCTCTATTCTATCGTAACCTCTATCCTTTCCCATCCTTTATCGTATCCTATCCTCTATCCTATCCTATCCTCAATGCTATCCTGTATCCTATCCAATCCTCTATCCTATCCTATCATCTATCCTATCGTATCCTCTTTCCTATCCCATCCTCAAACGTATCCTATCCTCTATCCTATCCTATCCTATATCCTATAATATCCTCTATCCTATCCCATCATCTGACGTATCCAATCCTCTATCCTATCCTCTATCATATCCTCTATCCTATCCTCTATCCTATCGTCTATCCTATAATATCCAATATCCTATCCAAACCTCTATCCTATCCTCTATTCTATCGTAACCTCTATCCTTTCCCATCCTTTATCGTATCCTATCCTCTATTGTATCCTATCCTATATCCTATAATATCCTCAATCCTATCCAATCCTCTATCCTATCCTCTTTCCTATCCTCTATCCTATCCTCTATCCTATCCTATCCTCAATCCTATCATATCCCCTATCCTATCCTATCCTCTATCCTGTCGTATCGTCTGTCCTATCCTATCCTCTATCCTATCCTATCCTATTCTCTATCCTATACTATCCTCTAACCTATCCTATCCTATATCCTATAATATCCTCTATCCTATCCCATCCTCTATCGTATCCTATCCTCTATCCTATCATATCCTATATCCTATAATATCCTTAATCCTATCCAATCCTCTATCCTACCCTCTATCCTATCCTCTATCCTACCCTCTATCCTATCCTATCCTCTATCTATCCTCTATCCTATCCTCTATCCTATCCCCTATCCTATCCAATCCTCTATCCTATCCTATCATCTATCCTATCGTATCCTCTTACCTATCCCATCCTCAAACGTATCCTATCCTCTATCCTATGCTATCCTATATCCTATAATATCCTCTATCCTATCCCATCATCTGACGTATCCTATCCTCTATCCTATCCTATCCTCTATCCTGTCGTATCTTCTGTCCTATCCTATCGTCTATCCTGTCGTACCGCCTGTCCTATCCTATCCTCTATCCTATCCTCTATCCTATCCTCTACCCTATCGTCTACCCTGTAATATCCAATATCCTATCCAATCCTCTATCCTATCCTCTATCCTATCCTATATTCTATCCTATTCTATCCTCTATCCTATCGTATCCTCTATCCTATCACATCCTCTATCCTATCCTATCGTCTATCCTACAATATCCCCTATCCTATCCTATCCTCTATCCTATCCCCTATCCTACCCTATCTTCTATCCTATCCTATCCTCTATCCTATACAATCCTCTATCCTGTCCTATCCTCTATCCTATACTATCCTCTATCCTATCCTATCCTCTATCCTATCGTATCCTCTATCCTATCCTATCCTCTATCCTATCCTATACTCTATACTATCGTATCCTCTATCCTATCCCATCCTCTATCCTATCCAATCGTCTATCCTATAATTTCCTCTATCCTATCCAATCCTCTATACTATCCTCTATCCTATCCTATCCTCAATCCTATCCTATCCCCTATCCTATCCAATCCTCTATCCTATCCTCTATCCTATCCTCTATCCTATCCTCTATCCTATCCCCTATCCTATCCTATCCCATATTCTATCCTATCCTCTATCCTATACAATCCTCTAACCTATCCTATCCTCTATCCAATTCTATCCTCTATCCTATAGTATAGTCTATCCTATCCCATCCTTTATCCTATCCTATCGTCTATCCTATAATATCCTCTATCGTATCCTCTATCCTATCCTCTACCCTATCCTCAATCCTATCATATCCCCTATCCTATCCTATCCTCTATCCTGTCGTATCGTCTGTCCTATCCTATCCTCTATCCTATCCTATCCTATTCTCTGTCCTATACTATCCTCTAACCTATCCTATCCTATATCCTATAATATCCTCTATCCTATACCATCCTCTAACGTATCCTATACCCTATCCTATCCTATCCTCTATCCTGTCGTATCCTCTGTCCTATCCTATCCTCTATCCTGTCGTATCGTCTGTCCTATACAATCCTCTATCCTATCCTATCCTCTATCCTGTCGTATTCTCTATCCTATACTATCCTCTAACCTATCCTATCCCCTATCCTATCCTATCCTCTATCCTGTCGTATTCTCTATCCTATACTATCCTCTAACCTGTCCTATCCTCTATCCTATTCTATCCTCTATCCTATCCAATCGTCTATCCAATAATTTCCTCTATCCTATCCAATCCTATAACCTATCCTCTATCCTATCCTATCCTCAATCCTATCCTATCCCCTATCCTATCCTATCCTCTATCCTGTCGTATTCTCTATCCTCTATCCTATCCTCTATCCTATCCTATCCTCAATCCTGTCCTATCCCGTATCCTTTCCTATCCTCTATCCTATCCTATCCTCAATCCTATCCTATCCCCTATCCTATCCTATCCTCTATCCTATCCTATCCTCTATCCTATCCTATCCTCTATCCTATCCTATCCTCTATCCTATCCTATCCTCTATCCTATCCTATCCTCTATCCTATCCTATCCTCTATCCTATCCTATCGTATCCTCTATCCTATCCTCTATAATATCCTATCCTCAATCCTATGGTATCCTCTACCCTATCCTATCCTCTATCCTATCCTCTATCCTATCGTATCCTCTATCCTATCCCATCCTCTATCCTTTCTTATCCTCTATCCTATCCTATCCTCTATCCTATCCCATCCTCCATCCTATCCTATCCTCTATCCAATCCTTTCATATCCTCTATTCTATCCTATCCTCTATCCTATGCAATCCCCTATCTTATCCTCTATCCTATCCTATCCTCAATCCTATCCAATCCTTTACCGTATCCTCTATCCTATCCTCTATCCTATCCTATCCTCAATCCTACCTTATCCCATATCCTATCCGATCCTCTAACCTATCCTATCCTCTATCCTATCGTATCCTCTATCCTACCCCTTCTTCTATCCTATGCTATCCTCTATCCTATCCTATCATCTATCCTATAGTATCCTCTATTCTATCCTATCCTCTATCCTATCCAATCCCCTATCCTATCCTCTATCCTCTCCTATCCTGTATCCTCTCCAATCCCCTATTCTATCCTCTATCCTATCCTATCCTCTATCCTATCCTGTCCTCTATCCTATCCTGTCCTCTATTCTATCCTATCCTCTATCCTATTCTATCCCCTATCCTATACTATCCTCTATCCTATCCTCTCCTCTATCCTATCGTATCCTCTATCCTACCCCATCCTCTATCCTATCCTATCCTCTATCCTACCCTATCCTCTATCCTATCCTATTATCTATCCTATAATATCCTCTATTCTATCCTATCCTCTATCCTATCCAATCCCCTATCCAATCCTATCTCTATCCTCTCCAATGCGCTATCCTATCCTCTATCCTATCCTATCGTCTATCCTGTCGTATCGCCTGTCCTATCCTATCCTCTATCCTATCCTCTATCCTATCCTCTACCCTATCGTCTACCCTATAATATCCAATATCCTATCCAATCCTCTATCCTATCCTGTCCTCTATCCTATTCTATCCTCTATCCTATCGTATCCTCTATCCTATCACATCCTCTATCCTATCCTATCGTCTATCCTACAATATCCCCTATCCTATCCAATCCTCTATCCTATCCTCTATCCTATCCTCTATCCTATCCTCTATCCTATCCTCTATCCTATCCCCTATCCTACCCTATCTTCTATCCTATCCTATCCTCTATCCTATACAATCCTCTATCCTGTCCTATCCTCTATCCTATACAATCCTCTATCCTATCCTATCCTCTATCCTATCGTATCCTCTATCCTATCCTATCCTCTATCCTTTCCTATCCTCTATCCTATCCTATCCTCTATCCTATCCTATCCTCTATCCTATCCTATCCTCTATCCTATCCTATCCTCTATCCTATCCTATCCTCTATCCTATCCTATCCTATTCTCTATCCTATACTATCCTCTATCCTATCCTATCCTATATCCTATAATATCCTCTATCCTATACCATCCTCTAACGTATCCTATCCCCTATCCTATCCTATCCTCTATCCTGTCGTATCCTCTGTCCTATCCTATCCTCTATCCTGTCGTATCGTCTGTCCTATACAATCCTCTATCCTATCCTATCCTCTGTCCTATCGTATCCTATATCCTAACCCATCCTCTATCGTATACTATCCGCTATCCTATCATCTATCCTATCCTATCCTCTATCCTATCGTATCCTCTATCCTATCCCATCCTCTATCGTATCCTATCCTCTATCCTATCATATCCTATATCCTATAATATCCTCAATCCTATCCAATCCTCTATCCTACCCTCTATCCTATCCTCTATCCTACCCTCTATCCTATAATATCCTCTATCCTATCCTCTATCCTATCCTCTATCCTATCCCCTATCCTATCCTATCCTCTATCCTATACAATCCTCTATCCTATCCTATCCTCTATCCTATCCAATCGTCTATCCTATAATTTCCTCTATAATATCCAATCCTCTATCCTATCCTCTATCCTATCCTATCCTCAATCCTATCCTATCCCCTATCCTATCCTATCCTCTATCCTGTCGTATTCTCTATCCTATACTATCCTCAATCCTATCCTATCCCCTATCCTATCCTATCCTCTATCCTGTCGTATTCTCTATCCTATACTATCCTCTAACCTATCCTATCCCCTATCCTATCCTATCCTCTATCCTGTCGTATTCTCTATCCTATACTATCCTCTAACCTATCCTATCCTCTATCCTATTCTATCCTCTATCCTATCCAATCGTCTATCCAATAATTTCCTCTATCCTATCCAATCCTCTAACCTATCCTCTATCCTATCCTATCCTCAATCCTATCCTATCCCCTATCCTATCCTATCCTCTAACCTATCCTATCATCTATCCTATTCTATCCTCTATCCTATCCTATCCTCTATCCTATCCTATCCTCTATCCTATCCTATCCTCTATCCTATCCAATCGTCTATCCTATAATTTCCTCTATCCTATCCAATCCTCTATCCTATCCTCTATCCTATCCCATCCTCAATCCTATCCTATCCCCTATCCTGTCGTATTCTCTATCCTATACTATCCTCTAACCTATCATATCCTCTATCCTATTCTATCCTGTATCCTATCGTATCCTCTATCCTATCACATCCTCTATCCTATCCTATCGTCTATCCTACAATATCCCCTATCCTATCCAATCCTCTATCCTATCCTCTATCCAATCGTCTATCCTATAATTTCCTCTATCCTATCCAATCCTCTATCCTATCCTCTATCCTATCCTATCCTCAATCCTGTCGTATTCTCTATCCTATACTATCCTCAATCATATCCTATCCCCTATCCTATCCTATCCTCTATCCTGTCGTATTCTCTATCCTATACTATCCTCTAACCTATCCTATCCTCTATCCTATTCTATCCTCTAACCTATCGTATCCTCCATCCTATCCTATCCTCTATTCTATCGTAACCTCTATCCTTTCCCATCCTTTATCGTATCCTATCCTCTATCCTATCCTATCCTCAATGCTATCCTGTATCCTATCCAATCCTCTATCCTATCCTATCATCTATCCTATCGTATCCTCTTTCCTATCCCATCCTCAAACGTATCCTATCCTCTATCCTATCCTATCCTATATCCTATAATATCCTCTATCCTATCCCATCATCTGACGTATCCAATCCTCTATCCTATCCTCTATCATATCCTCTATCCTATACTCTATCCTATCGTCTATCCTATAATATCCAATATCCTATCCAAACCTCTATCCTATCCTCCATCCTATCCTATCCTCTATTCTATCGTAACCTCTATCCTTTCCCATCCTTTATCGTATCCTATCCTCTATTGTATCCTATCCTATATCCTATAATATCCTCAATCCTATCCAATCCTCTATCCTATCCTCTTTCCTATCCTCTATCCTATCCTCTATCCTATCCTATCCTCAATCCTATCATATCCCCTATCCTATCCTATCCTCTATCCTGTCGTATCGTCTGTCCTATACTATCCTCTATCCTATCCTATCCTATTCTCTATCCTATACTATCCTCTAACCTATCCTATCCTATATCCTATAATATCCTCTATCCTATACCATCCTCTAACGTATCCTATCCCCTATCCTATCCTATCCTCTATCCTGTCGTATCCTCTGTCCTATCCTATCCTCTATCCTGTCGTACCGTCTGTCCTAACCCATCCTCTATCGTATCCTATCATCTATCCTATCATCTATCCTATCCTATCCTCTATCCTATCGTATCCTCTATCCTATCCCATCCTCTATCGTATCCTATCCTCTATCCTATCATATCCTATATCCTATAATATCCTCAATCCTATCCAATCCTCTATCCTACCCTCTATCCTATCCTCTATCCTACCCTCTATCCTATCCTATCCTCTATCTATCCTCTATCCTATCCTCTATCCTATCCCCTATCCTATCCAATCCTCTATCCTATCCTATCATCTATCCTATCGTATCCTCTTACCTATCCCATCCTCAAACGTATCCTATCCTCTATCCTATCCTATCCTCTATCCTATACAATTCTCTATCCTATCCTATACTCTATCCTATCGTATCCTCTATCCTATCCCATCCTCTATCGTAACCTATCCTCTATCCTATCATATCCTATATCCTATAATATCCTCAATCCTATCCAATCCTCTATCCTACCCTCTATCCTATCCTCTATCCTATCCTATCCTATTCCCTATCCTATCCTACCCTCTATCCTGTCGTATCTTCTGTCCTATCCTATCGTCTATCCTGTCGTACCGCCTGTCCTATCCTATCCTCTATCCTATCCTCTATCCTATCCTCTACCCTATCGTCTACCCTGTAATATCCAATATCCTATCCAATCCTCTATCCTATCCTCTATCCTATCCTATATTCTATCCTATTCTATCCTCTATCCTATCGTATCCTCCATCCTATCACATCCTCTATCCTATCCTATCGTCTATCCTACAATATCCCCTATCCTATCCTATCCTCTATCCTATCCCCTATCCTACCCTATCTTCTATCCTATCCTATCCTCTATCCTATACAATCCTCTATCCTATCCTATCCTCTATCCTATCGTATCCTCTATCCTATCCTATCCTCTATCCTATCCTATACTCTATACTATCGTATCCTCTATCCTATCCCATCCTCTATCCTATCCAATCGTCTATCCTATAATTTCCTCTATCCTATCCAATCCTCTATACTATCCTCTATCCTATCCTATCCTCAATCCTATCCTATCCCCTATCCTATCCAATCCTCTATCCTATCCTCTATCCTATCCTCTATCCTATCCTCTATCCTATCCTGTCCTCTATCCTATCCTGTCCTCTATTCTATCCTATCCTCTATCCTATTCTATCCCCTATCCTATACTATCCTCTATCCTATCCTCTCCTCTATCCTATCGTATCCTCTATCCTACCCCATCCTCTATCCTATCCTATCCTCTATCCTACCCTATCCTCTATCCTATCCTATTATCTATCCTATAATATCCTCTATTCTATCCTATCCTCTATCCTATCCAATCCCCTATCCAATCCTATCTCTATCCTCTCCAATGCGCTATCCTATCCTCTATCCTATCCTATCGTCTATCCTGTCGTATCGCCTGTCCTATCCTATCCTCTATCCTATCCTCTATCCTATCCTCTACCCTATCGTCTACCCTATAATATCCAATATCCTATCCAATCCTCTATCCTATCCTGTCCTCTATCCTATTCTATCCTCTATCCTATCGTATCCTCTATCCTATCACATCCTCTATCCTATCCTATCGTCTATCCTACAATATCCCCTATCCTATCCAATCCTCTATCCTATCCTCTATCCTATCCTCTATCCTATCCTCTATCCTATCCTCTATCCTATCCCCTATCCTACCCTATCTTCTATCCTATCCTATCCTCTATCCTATACAATCCTCTATCCTGTCCTATCCTCTATCCTATACAATCCTCTATCCTATCCTATCCTCTATCCTATCGTATCCTCTATCCTATCCTATCCTCTATCCTTTCCTATCCTCTATCCTATCCTATCCTCTATCCTATCCTATCCTCTATCCTATCCTATCCTCTATCCTATCCTATCCTCTATCCTATCCTATCCTCTATCCTATCCTATCCTATTCTCTATCCTATACTATCCTCTATCCTATCCTATCCTATATCCTATAATATCCTCTATCCTATACCATCCTCTAACGTATCCTATCCCCTATCCTATCCTATCCTCTATCCTGTCGTATCCTCTGTCCTATCCTATCCTCTATCCTGTCGTATCGTCTGTCCTATACAATCCTCTATCCTATCCTATCCTCTGTCCTATCGTATCCTATATCCTAACCCATCCTCTATCGTATACTATCCGCTATCCTATCATCTATCCTATCCTATCCTCTATCCTATCGTATCCTCTATCCTATCCCATCCTCTATCGTATCCTATCCTCTATCCTATCATATCCTATATCCTATAATATCCTCAATCCTATCCAATCCTCTATCCTACCCTCTATCCTATCCTCTATCCTACCCTCTATCCTATAATATCCTCTATCCTATCCTCTATCCTATCCTCTATCCTATCCCCTATCCTATCCTATCCTCTATCCTATACAATCCTCTATCCTATCCTATCCTCTATCCTATCCAATCGTCTATCCTATAATTTCCTCTATAATATCCAATCCTCTATCCTATCCTCTATCCTATCCTATCCTCAATCCTATCCTATCCCCTATCCTATCCTATCCTCTATCCTGTCGTATTCTCTATCCTATACTATCCTCAATCCTATCCTATCCCCTATCCTATCCTATCCTCTATCCTGTCGTATTCTCTATCCTATACTATCCTCTAACCTATCCTATCCCCTATCCTATCCTATCCTCTATCCTGTCGTATTCTCTATCCTATACTATCCTCTAACCTATCCTATCCTCTATCCTATTCTATCCTCTATCCTATCCAATCGTCTATCCAATAATTTCCTCTATCCTATCCAATCCTCTAACCTATCCTCTATCCTATCCTATCCTCAATCCTATCCTATCCCCTATCCTATCCTATCCTCTAACCTATCCTATCATCTATCCTATTCTATCCTCTATCCTATCCTATCCTCTATCCTATCCTATCCTCTATCCTATCCTATCCTCTATCCTATCCAATCGTCTATCCTATAATTTCCTCTATCCTATCCAATCCTCTATCCTATCCTCTATCCTATCCCATCCTCAATCCTATCCTATCCCCTATCCTGTCGTATTCTCTATCCTATACTATCCTCTAACCTATCATATCCTCTATCCTATTCTATCCTGTATCCTATCGTATCCTCTATCCTATCACATCCTCTATCCTATCCTATCGTCTATCCTACAATATCCCCTATCCTATCCAATCCTCTATCCTATCCTCTATCCAATCGTCTATCCTATAATTTCCTCTATCCTATCCAATCCTCTATCCTATCCTCTATCCTATCCTATCCTCAATCCTGTCGTATTCTCTATCCTATACTATCCTCAATCATATCCTATCCCCTATCCTATCCTATCCTCTATCCTGTCGTATTCTCTATCCTATACTATCCTCTAACCTATCCTATCCTCTATCCTATTCTATCCTCTAACCTATCGTATCCTCCATCCTATCCTATCCTCTATTCTATCGTAACCTCTATCCTTTCCCATCCTTTATCGTATCCTATCCTCTATCCTATCCTATCCTCAATGCTATCCTGTATCCTATCCAATCCTCTATCCTATCCTATCATCTATCCTATCGTATCCTCTTTCCTATCCCATCCTCAAACGTATCCTATCCTCTATCCTATCCTATCCTATATCCTATAATATCCTCTATCCTATCCCATCATCTGACGTATCCAATCCTCTATCCTATCCTCTATCATATCCTCTATCCTATACTCTATCCTATCGTCTATCCTATAATATCCAATATCCTATCCAAACCTCTATCCTATCCTCCATCCTATCCTATCCTCTATTCTATCGTAACCTCTATCCTTTCCCATCCTTTATCGTATCCTATCCTCTATTGTATCCTATCCTATATCCTATAATATCCTCAATCCTATCCAATCCTCTATCCTATCCTCTTTCCTATCCTCTATCCTATCCTCTATCCTATCCTATCCTCAATCCTATCATATCCCCTATCCTATCCTATCCTCTATCCTGTCGTATCGTCTGTCCTATACTATCCTCTATCCTATCCTATCCTATTCTCTATCCTATACTATCCTCTAACCTATCCTATCCTATATCCTATAATATCCTCTATCCTATACCATCCTCTAACGTATCCTATCCCCTATCCTATCCTATCCTCTATCCTGTCGTATCCTCTGTCCTATCCTATCCTCTATCCTGTCGTACCGTCTGTCCTAACCCATCCTCTATCGTATCCTATCATCTATCCTATCATCTATCCTATCCTATCCTCTATCCTATCGTATCCTCTATCCTATCCCATCCTCTATCGTATCCTATCCTCTATCCTATCATATCCTATATCCTATAATATCCTCAATCCTATCCAATCCTCTATCCTACCCTCTATCCTATCCTCTATCCTACCCTCTATCCTATCCTATCCTCTATCTATCCTCTATCCTATCCTCTATCCTATCCCCTATCCTATCCAATCCTCTATCCTATCCTATCATCTATCCTATCGTATCCTCTTACCTATCCCATCCTCAAACGTATCCTATCCTCTATCCTATCCTATCCTCTATCCTATACAATTCTCTATCCTATCCTATACTCTATCCTATCGTATCCTCTATCCTATCCCATCCTCTATCGTAACCTATCCTCTATCCTATCATATCCTATATCCTATAATATCCTCAATCCTATCCAATCCTCTATCCTACCCTCTATCCTATCCTCTATCCTATCCTATCCTATTCCCTATCCTATCCTACCCTCTATCCTGTCGTATCTTCTGTCCTATCCTATCGTCTATCCTGTCGTACCGCCTGTCCTATCCTATCCTCTATCCTATCCTCTATCCTATCCTCTACCCTATCGTCTACCCTGTAATATCCAATATCCTATCCAATCCTCTATCCTATCCTCTATCCTATCCTATATTCTATCCTATTCTATCCTCTATCCTATCGTATCCTCCATCCTATCACATCCTCTATCCTATCCTATCGTCTATCCTACAATATCCCCTATCCTATCCTATCCTCTATCCTATCCCCTATCCTACCCTATCTTCTATCCTATCCTATCCTCTATCCTATACAATCCTCTATCCTGTCCTATCCTCTATCCTATACAATCCTCTATCCTATCCTATCCTCTATCCTATCGTATCCTCTATCCTATCCTATCCTCTATCCTATCCTATACTCTATACTATCGTATCCTCTATCCTATCCCATCCTCTATCCTATCCAATCGTCTATCCTATAATTTCCTCTATCCTATCCAATCCTCTATACTATCCTCTATCCTATCCTATCCTCAATCCTATCCTATCCCCTATCCTATCCAATCCTCTATCCTATCCTCTATCCTATCCTCTATCCTATCCTCTATCCTATCCCCTATCCTATCCTATCCCATATTCTATCCTATCCTCTATCCTATACAATCCTCTAACCTATCCTATCCTCTATCCAATTCTATCCTCTATCCTGTCGTATCCTCTGTCCTATCCTATCCTCTATCCTGTCGTATCGTCTGTCCTATACAATCCTCTATCCTATCCTATCCTCTATCCTGTCGTATTCTCTATCCTATACTATCCTCTAACCTATCCTATCCCCTATCCTATCCTATCCTCTATCCTGTCGTATTCTCTATCCTATACTATCCTCTAACCTGTCCTATCCTCTATCCTATTCTATCCTCTATCCTATCCAATCGTCTATCCAATAATTTCCTCTATCCTATCCAATCCTCTAACCTATCCTCTATCCTATCCTATCCTCAATCCTATCCTATCCCCTATCCTATCCTATCCTCTATCCTGTCGTATTCTCTATCCTATACTATCCTCAATCCTATCCTATCCTATCCTCTATCCTGTCGTATTCTCTATCCTATACTATCCTCTATCCTATCCTCTATCCTATCCTATCCTCAATCCTGTCCTATCCCGTATCCTTTCCTATCCTCTATCCTATCCTATCCTCAATCCTATCCTATCCCCTATCCTATCCTATCCCCTATCCTATCGTATCATCTGTCCTATCCTATCCTCTATCCCATCCTATCCCCTATCCTATAATATCCTCTATCCTATCCTATCCTCTATCCTATCCTATCCTGTATCCTATAATATCTTCTATCCTATCCTATCCTCTATCCTATCCTATCCTCTATCCTATCCTATCCTCTATCCTATCCTATCCTCTATCCTATCCTATCCTCTATCCTATCCTATCCTCTATCCTATCCTATCCTCTATCCTATCCTATCCTCTATCCTATCCTATCCTCTATCCTATCCTATCCTCTATCCTATCCTATCGTATCCTCTATCCTATCCTCTATAATATCCTATCCTCAATCCTATGGTATCCTCTACCCTATCCTATCCTCTATCCTATCCTCTATCCTATCGTATCCTCTATCCTATCCCATCCTCTATCCTTTCTTATTATCTATCCTATCCTATCCTCTATCCTATCCCATCCTCCATCCTATCCTATCCTCTATCCAATCCTTTAATATCCTCTATTCTATCCTATCCTCTATCCTATGCAATCCTTTACCGTATCCTCTATCCTATCCTCTATCCTATCCTATCCTCAATCCTACCTTATCCCATATCCTATCCGATCGTCTAACCTATCCTATCCTCTATCCTATCGTATCCTCTATCCTACCCCTTCCTCTATCCTATGCTATCCTCTATCCTATCCTATCATCTATCCTATAATATCCTCTATTCTATCCTATCCTCTATCCTATCCAATCCCCTATCCTATCCTCTATCCTATCCTGTCCTCTATCCTATCCTGTCCTCTATTCTATCCTATCCTCTATCCTATTCTATCCCCTATCCTATACTATCCTCTATCCTATTCTCTCCTCTATCCTATCGTATCCTCTATCCTACCCCATCCTCTATCCTATCCTATCCTCTATCCTATCCTATCCTCTATCCTATCCTATTATCTATCCTATAATATCCTCTATTCTATCCTATATTCTATCCTATCCAATCCCCTATCCAATCCTATCTCTATCCTCTCCAATGCGCTATCCTATCCTCTATCCTATCCTATCGTCTATCCTGTCGTATCGCCTGTCCTATCCTATCCTCTATCCTATCCTCTATCCTATCCTCTACCCTATCGTCTACCCTATAATATCCAATATCCTATCCAATCCTCTATCCTATCCTATCCTCTATCCTATTCTATCCTCTATCCTATCGTATCCTCTATCCTATCACATCCTCTATCCTATCCTATCGTCTATCCTACAATATCCCCTATCATATCCAATCCTCTATCCTATCCTCTATCCTATCCTCTATCCTATCCTCTATCCTATCCTCTATCCTATCCCCTATCCTACCCTATCTTCTATCCTATCCTATCCTCTATCCTATACAATCCTCTATCCTGTCCTATCCTCTATCCTATACAATCCTCTATCCTATCCTATCCTCTATCCTATCGTATCCTCTATCCTATCCTAGCCTCTATTCTATCCTATCCTCTATCCTATCCTATCCTCTATCCTATCCTATCCTCTATCCTATCCTATCCTCTATCCTATCCTATCCTCTATCCTATCCTATCCTCTATCCTATCCTATCCTCTATCCTATCCTATCCTATTCTCTATCCTATACTATCCTCTATCCTATCGTATCCTCTATCCTATCCTATCCTCTATCCTATCCTATCCTCTATCCTATCCTATCCTCTATCCTATCCTATCCTCTATCCTATCCTATCCTCTATCCTATCCTATCCTCTATCCTATCCTATCCTCTATCCTATCCTATCCTCTATCCTATCCTATCCTCTATCCTATCCTATCCTCTATCCTATCCTATCCTATTCTCTATCCTATACTATCCTCTAACCTATCCTATCCTATATCCTATAATATCCTCTATCCTATACCATCCTCTAACGTATCCTATCCCCTATCCTATCCTATCCTCTAGCCTGTCGTATCCTCTGTCCTATCCTATCCTCTATCCTGTCGTATCGTCTGTCCTATACAATCATCTATCCTATCCTATCCTCTATCCTATCGTATCATCTATCCTATCCCATCCTCTATCGTATCCTATCCTCTATCCTATCCTCTATCCTATCCTATCCTCTATCCTGTCCTATCCTCTATCCTATAAAATCCTCTATCCTATCCTATCCTCTATCCTATGATATCCTGAATCCTATTATCCCCTATCCTATCCTCTCCTCTATCCTGTCGTATCCTCTGTCCTATCCTATCCTCTATCCTGTCGTATCGTCTGTCCTATCCTATCCTCTATCCTATCCTCTATCCTATCCTCTACTCTATCGTATATCCTATAATATCCAATATCCTATCCAATCCTCTATCCTATCCTATCGTCAATGCTATCCTGTATCCTATCCAATCCTCTATCCTATCCTATCATCTATCCTATCGTATCCTCTTTCCTATCCCATCCTCAACCGTATCCTATCCTCAATCCTACCCTGTCCCCTATCCTATCCTATCCTCTATCCTATCCTATCCTCTATCCTATCCTGTCCTATATCCTATCCAATCCTCTATCCTATCCCATCCTCTATAATATCCTGTCCTATATCCTATCCTATTGTCTATCCTATACTATCCTCTAACCTATCATATCCTCTATCCTCTCCTACCCTCTATCCTATCGTATCCTTTGTCCTATCCTATCCTATCCTCTAACCTATCCAATCCTGTATCCTATCCTATCCACTATCCTATCGTATCCTCTATCCGATCCTATCCTCTATCCTATCCTATCCTCTATCCTATCCTATCCTCTATCCTATCCTATCCTCTATCCTATCCTATCCTCTATCCTATCCTATCCTCAATCCTATCCTATCCTATACCCTATAATATCCTCTATCGTATCCTATACTCTATCCTATCCTATCCTCTATCCTATCCTATCCTCTATCCTATCCTATCCTCTATCCTATCCTATCCTCTAACCTATCCTATCCTGTATCCTATCCAATCCCCTATCCTATCCTCTATCCTATCCTATCCTCTATCCTATCCTATCCTCTATCCTATCCTATCCTCAATCCTACCCTATCCCCTATCCTATCCTAACCTCTATCCTACCCTCTAACCTATCCAATCCTGTATCCTATCCTATCCACTATCCTATCGTATCCTCTATCCTATCCCGACCTGTATCCTATCCTATCCTCAATCCTATCGTATCCTCTATCCGATCCTATCCTCTATCCTATCCTATCCTGTATCCTGTATCCTCTATCCTATCCTATCCTCTATGGTATCCTATCCTCTATCCTATCATATCCTCAATCCTATCCTATCCTCAATCTCACCCTATACCCTATCCTATCCTATCCTCTAACCTATCCTATCCTGTATCCTATCCAATCCCCTATCCTATCCTCTATCCTATCCTATCCTCTATCCTATCCTATCCTCTATCCTATCCTATCCTGTATCCTATCCTATCCTCTATCCTATCCTGTACTCTATCCTATACTATCCTCTAACCTATCATATCCTCTATCCTCTCCTACCCTCTATCCTATCGTATCTTCTGTGCTATCCTATCCTATCCTCTAACCTATCCAATCCTGTATCCTATCCTATCCACTATCCTATCGTATCCTCTATCCTATCCCGACCTGTATCCTATCCTATCCTCAATCCTATCGTATCCTCTATCCGATCCTATCCTCTATCCTATCCTATCCTGTATCCTGTATCCTCTATCCTATCCTATCCTCTATGCTATCCTATCCTCTATCCTATCATATCCTCAATCCTATCCTATCCTCAATCTCACCCTATACCCTATCCTATCCTATTCTCTATCCTATCCCATCCTCTATCGTATCCTATTCTCTATCCTATCCTATCCTATATCCTATCCCATCCTCTCTCCTATCCTATTATCTATCCTATCCTATCCTCAATCCTATCCTATCCTCAATCTTACCCTATACCCTATCCTATCCTATACTCTATCCTATCCCATCCTCTATCGTATCCTATACTCTATCCTATCCTATCCTCTATCCTATCCTATCCTCTATCCTATCCTGTCCTGTATCCTATCCAATCCCCTATCCTATCCCCTATCCTATCCTATCCTCTATCCTATCCTATCCTCTATCCTATCCTATCCTCTATTCTATCCTATCCTCAATCCTACCCTATCCCCTATCCTATCCTAACCTCTATCCTATCCTATCCTCTATCCTATCCAATCCTCTATCCTATCCTATCCTCTATCCTATCCTGTACTCTATCCTATCCTATTGTCTATCCTATACTATCCTCTAACCTATCCTATCCTCTATCCTGTCGTATCCTCTGTCCTATCCTATCCTCTATCCTATCCTATCCTCTAACCTATCCTATCCTGTATCCTATCCAATCCCCTATCCTATCCTCTATCCTATCCTATCCTCTATCCTATCCTATCCTCTATCCTATCCTATCCTCAATCCTACCCTATCCCCTATCCTATCCTAACCTCTATCCTATCCTATCCTCTATCCTATCCAATCCTCTATCCTATCCTATCCTCTATCCTATCCTGTACTCTATCCTATACTATCCTCTAACCTATCATATCCTCTATCCTCTCCTACCCTCTATCCTATCGTATCGTCTGTCCTATCCTATCCTATCCTCTAACCTATCCAATCCTGTATCCTATCCTATCCACTATCTTATCGTATCCTCTATCCTATCCCGACCTGTATCCTATCCTATCCTCAATCCTATCGTATCCTCAATCCTATCCTATCCTCAATCTCACCCTATACAATATCCTATATTATTCTCTATCCTATCCCATCCTCTATCGTATCCTATCCTCTATCCTATCCTATCCTATATCCTATCCCATCCTCTCTCCTATCCTATTATCTATCCTATCCTATCCTCAATCCTATCCTGTCCTCAATCTTACCCTATACCCTATCCTATCCTATACTATATCCTATCCCATCCTCTATCGTATCCTATACTCTATCCTATCCTATCCTCTATCCTATCCTATCCTCTATCCTATCCTATCCTCTATCCTATCCTGTCCTGTATCCTATCCAATCCCCTATCCTATCCTCTATCCTATCCTATCCTCTATCCTATCCTATCCTCTATCCTATCCTATCCTCTATTCTATCCTATCCTCAATCCTACCTTATCCCCTATCCTATCCTAACCTCTATCCTATCCTATCCTCTATCCTATCCAATCCTCTATCCTATCCTATCCTCTATCCTATCCTGTACTCTATCCTATCCTATTGTCTATCCTATACTATCCTCTAACCTATCCTATCCTCTATCCTATCCTATCCTGAAATCCTGTATCCTCCATCCTTTCCTATCCTCTATCCTATCCTATCCTCAATCCTATCCTGTCCTCAATCTTACCCTATACCCTATCCTATCCTATACTCTATCCTATCCCATCCTCTATCGTATCCTATCCTCTATCCTATCCTATCCTATATCCTATCCCATCCTCTCTCCTATCCTATTATCTATCCTATCCTATCCTCAATCTTACCCTATACCCTATCCTATCCTATACTCTACCCTATCCCATCCTCTATCGTATCCTATACTCTATCCTATCCTATCCTCTATCCTATCGTATCCTCCATCCTATCCCATCCTCTATCGTATCCTATCCTCTATCCTATCATATCCTATATCCTATAATATCCTCTATCCTATCCTATCCTATATCCTATAATATCCTCTATCGTATCCTATACTCTATCCTATCCTATCCTCTATCCTATCCTATCCTCTATCCTATCCTATCCTCTATCCTATCCTATCCTCTAACCTATCCTATCCTGTATCCTATCCAATCCCCTATCCTATCCTCTATCCTATCCTATCCTCTATCCTATCCTATCCTCCATCCTATCCCATCCTCTATCGTATCCTATCCTCTATCCTATCATATCCTATATCCTATAATATCCTCTATCCTATCCTATCCTCAATCCTATCCTATCCTATATCCTATAATATCCTCTATCGTATCCTATACTCTATCCTATCCTATCCTCTATCCTATCCTATCCTCTATCCTATCCTATCCTCTATCCTATCCTATCCTCTATCCTATCCTATCCTCAATCCTACCCTATCCCCTATCCTATACTAACCTCTATCCTATCCTATCCTCTATCCTATCCAATCCTCTATCCTATCCTATCCTCTATCCTATCCTGTACTCTATCCTATACTATCCTCTAACCTATCATATCCTCTATCCTCTCCTACCCTCTAACCTATCCTATCCTCTATCCTATCCTATCCTGAAATCCTGTATCCTCCATCCTTTCCTATCCTCTATCCTATCCTATCCTCAATCCTATCCTGTCCTCAATCTTACCCTATACCCTATCCTATCCTATACTCTATCCTATCCCATCCTCTATCGTATCCTATCCTCTATCCTATCCTATCCTATATCCTATCCCATCCTCTCTCCTATCCTATTATCTATCCTATCCTATCCTCAATCTTACCCTATACCCTATCCTATCCTATACTCTACCCTATCCCATCCTCTATCGTATCCTATACTCTATCCTATCCTATCCTCAATCCTATCCTATCCTATATCCTATAATATCCTCTATCGTATCCTATACTCTATCCTATCCTATCTTCTATCCTATCCTATCCTCTATCCTATCCTATCCTCTATCCTATCCTATCCTCTAACCTATCCTATCCTGTATCCTATCCAATCCCCTATCCTATCCTCTATCCTATCCTATCCTCTATCCTATCCTATCCTCTATCCTATCCTATCCTCTATCCTATCCTATCCTCAATCCTACCCTATCCCCTATCCTATCCTAACCTCTATCCTATCCTATCCTCTATCCTATCCAATCCTCTATCCTATCCTATCCTCTATCCTATCCTGTACTCTATCCTATACTATCCTCTAACCTATCATATCCTCTATCCTCTCCTACCCTCTATCCTATCGTAACTTCTGTCCTATCCTATCCTATCCTCTAACCTATCCAATCCTGTATCCTATCCTATCCACTATCCTATCGTATCCTCTATCCTATCCCGACCTGTATCCTATCCTATCCTCAATCCTATCGTATCCTCAATCCTATCCTATCCTCAATCTCACCCTATACCCTATCCTATCCTATTCTCTATCCTATCCCATCCTCTATCGTATCCTATCCTCTATCCTATCCTATCCTATATCCTATCCAATCATCTATCCTACCCTCTATCCTATCCTCTATCCTATCCTATCCTCTATCCTATCCTATCCTCTATCCTATCCTATCCTCTATCCTATCCTATCCTCTATCCTATCCTATCCTCAATCCTACCCTATTCTCTATCCTATCCTGTCCTATATCCTATCCTCTATCCAATCCTATCCTATCCTCTATCCTCTCCTATCCTCTATCCTCTCCTATCCTCTATCCTATCCTATCCTGTATCCTATCCTGTCCTCTATCCTATCCTGTCCTGTATCCTATCCTATCCTCTATCCTATCCTCTATCCTATCCTATCCTATCCTATATCCTATATTTTCCTCAATCCTATCCTATCCTCTATCCTATCAAATCACCCAACCTATCCTCTATCCTATAATATCCTCAATCCTATCCAATCATCTATCCTACCCTCTATCCTATCCTCTATCCTATCCTATCCTCTATCCTATCCTATCCTCTATCCTATCCTATCCTCTATCCTATCCTATCCTCTATCCTATCCTATCCTCTATCCTATCCTATCCTCTATCCTATCCTATCCTCTATCCTATCCTATCCTCTATCCTATCCTATCCTCTATCCTACAATATCCCATATCCTATCGAATCCTCTATCCTATCCTCTATCCTATCCTCTACCCTATCGTCTATCCTATAATATCCCCTATCCTATCCAATCCTCTATTCTATAATATCCTCTATCCTATATAATCCTCTATCCTATCCTCTATCCTATCGTCTATCCTATAATATCCCCTATCCTATCCAATCCTCTATTCTATAATATCCTCTATCCTATATAATCCTCTATCCTATCCTCTATCCTTTACCATCCTCTATTCTATCGTATCCTCTATCCTATACCATCCTTTATCGTATCCTATCCTCTATCCTATCCTATCCTCTATCTTATCCCATCTTCTATCATATCCTGTCCTCTATCCTATCCTGTTCTGTATCCTATCCCATCCTCTATCCTATCCTATCCTCTATCCTATCCTATCCTATCCTCTATCCTATCCTATCCTCTATCCTATCCTATCCTCTATCCTATCCTATCCTCTATCCTATCCTATCCTCTATCCTATCCTATCCTCTATCCTATCCTATCCTCTATCCTATCCTATCCTCTATCCTATCCTATCCTCTATCCTATCCTATCCTCTATCCTATCCTATCCTCTATCCTATCCTATCCTCTATCCTACAATATCCCATATCCTATCGAATCCTCTATCCTATCCTCTATCCTATCCTCTATCCTATCGTCTACCCTATAATATCCCCTATCCTATCAATTCCTCTATTCTATAATATCCTCTATCCTATATAATCCTCTATCCTATCCTCTATCCTTTACCATCCTCTATTCTATCCTATCCTCTATCCTATCAAATCCTCTATTCTATAATATCCTCTATCCTATCCAATCCTCTATCCTATCCTCTATCCTATCCTATCCTATCCTCTATCCTGCCCTATCCTCTATCCTACAATATCCCCTATCCTATCCAATCCTCTATCCTATCCTCTATCCTATCCTCTATCCTATCGTCTATCCTATAAAATCCCCTATCCTATCCAATCCTCTATCCTATCCTATCCTCTATCCTATCCTATCCTCTATCCTATCGTATCCTATATCCTGTAATATCCTCTATCCTATCCTCAATCCTATCCTATCCCCTACCTTATCCTATCCTATCCTATCCTCTATCCTGTCCTATCCTCTATCCTAGAATATCCCCTGTCCTATCCAATCCTCTATCCTATCCTCTATCCTATCCCATCCTCTATTCTATCGTATCCTCTATCCTATCCCATCATTTATCGTATCCTATCCTCTATCCTATCCTATCCTCTATCCTATCCCATCCTCTATCGTATCCTATCCTCTATCCTATCGTATCCTATATCCTATAATATCCTCTATCCTATCCTCTATCTTATAATATCCTCTATCCTATCCTCTATCCTATCCTCTATCCTATCGTCTATCCTATAATATCCCCTATCCTATCCAATCCTCTATTCTATCCTCTATCCTATCCTATCCTCTATTCTATCCTATCCTCTATCCAATCGCATCCTCTATCCTATCCAAGCGTCTATCCTACAATATCCCCTATCCTATCCAATCCTCTATCCTATCCTCTATCCTATCCTCTATCCTATCGTCTATCCTATAATATCCCCTATCCTATCCAATCCTCTATCCTATCCTCTATCCTATCCTATCCTCTATCCTATCCCATCCTCTATCGTATCCTATCCTCTATCCTATCCCATCCTTTATCGTATCCTATCCTCTATCCTATCCTATCCTCTATCCTACCCCATCCTCTATCGTATCCTATCCTCTATCCTATCGAATCCTATATCCTATAATATCCTCTATCCTATCCTATACTTTATCCTATCCTATCCTCTGTCCTACCCTATTTTCTATCCTATCCTATCCTCTATCCTATCCTCTATCCTATCCTATCCAATCGCCTATCCTATCCTCTATCCTATCCTATCCTCAATCCTATACTATCCTCTACCCTATCCTATCCTCTATTCTATCCCAACCTCTGTCCTATCCAATCCTCTATTCTATAATATCCTCTATCCTATCCAATCCTCTATCCTATCCTCTATCCTATGCTATCGTATCCTCTATCCTATCCTATCCTATCCTCTATCCTATTCTATCCTCTATCCTCTCCCATCCTCTATCCTACCCTATCCTCTAACCTATCCTATCCTCTACCCTATCCCATCCTCTATCGTATCCTATCCTCTATCCTATCGTATCCTATTTCCTATAATATCCTCTATCCTGTTCTATACTTTATCCTATCCTATCCTCTACCCTATCCCATCCTCTATCGTATCCTATCCTCTATCCTATCGTATCCTATTTCCTATAATATCCTCTATCCTGTTCTATACTTTATCCTATCCTATCCTCTGTCCTATCCTATTTTCTATCCTATCCTATCCTCTATCGTATCCTGTCCTCTATCCTATAATATCCTCGATCATATCCTGTCCTCTATACTATCCTGTCCTGAAATCCTATCCTATCCTCTATCCTATCCTGTCCTCTATCCTATTCTGTCCTGTATCCTATCCTATCCTCTATCCTATCCTCTATCCTATCCTATCCTATATCCTATATTTTCCTCAATCCTAGCCTATCCTCTATCCTATCCAATCCCCTAACCTATCCTCTATCCTATAATATCCTCAATCCTATCCTATCCCCTACCTTATCCTATCCTATCCTATCCTCTATCCTATACTATCCTCTATCCTATCCTATCCTCTATTCTATCCTATCCTCTATCCTATCGCATCCTCTATCCTATCCTCTATCCTATCCTATCCTCTATCCTATCCAATCCTCTATTCTATAATATCCTCTATCCTATCGTATCCTCTATTATATCCAATCCTCTATTCTATAATATCCTCTATCCTATCGTATCCTCTATCCTATCCAATCCTCTATTCTATAATATCCTCTATCCTATCCAATCCTCTATCCTATCCTCTATTCTATCGTATCCTCTATCCTATCCCATCCTCTATCATATCCTATCCTCTATCCTATCCTGTTCTGTATCCTATCCCATCCTCTATCCTATCCTATCCTCTATCCTATCCTATCCTGTATCCTATCCAATCGCCTATCCTATCCTCTATACTATCCTATCCTCAATCCTATACTATCCTCTACCCTATCCTATCCTCTATTCTATCCTATCCTCTATCCTATCAAATCCTCTATTCTATAATATCCTCTATCCTATCCAATCCTCTATCCTATCCTCTATCCTATCCTATCCAATCGCCTATCCTATCCTCTATCCTATCCTATCCTCTATTCTATCTAATCCTCTATCCTATCCCATCCTCTATCGTATCCTATCCTCTATCCTATCGTATCCTATATCCTATAATATCCTCTATCCTATCCTATACGTTATCCTATCCTATCCTCTATCCTATCCTATCCTATCCTCTATCCTACCCTATCCTCTATCCTATCCTATCCTCTATCCTATCCTATTCTCTATCCTATCCGATCCTCTCACCTATCCTATTCTCTATCCTATCCTATCCTCTGTCCTATCCTATTTGCTATCCTATCCTATCCTCTATCCTATCCTATTCTCTATCCTATCCGATCCTCTCACCTATCCTATTCTCTATCCTATCCTATCCTCTATCCTGTCCTATCCTCTATCCTATCCTATCCTCTATCCTATCCTATCCTATATCCCATATTTTCCTCAATCCTATCCTATCCTCTATCCTATCCAATCCCCTAACCTATCCTCTATCTTATAATATCCTCTATCCTATCCAATCCCCTATCCTATCCTCAATCCTATCCTATCCCCTACCTTATCCTATCCTATCCTATCCTTTATCCTATCCTATCGTCTATCCTATAATATCCCCTATCCTATCCAATCCTCTATTCTATCCTCTATCCTATCCTATCCTCTATCCTATCGTATCCTATTTCCTATAATATCCTCTATCCTGTTCTATACTTTATCCTATCCTATCCTCTGTCCTATCCTATTTTCTATCCTATCCTATCCTCTATCGTATCCTGTCCTCTATCCTATAATATCCTCGATCATATCCTGTCCTCTATCCTATCCTGTCCTGAAATCCTATCCTATCCTCTATCCTATCCTGTCCTCTATCCTATTCTGTCCTGTATCCTATCCTATCCTCTATCCTATCCTCTATCCTATCCTCTATCCTATCCTCTATCCTATCCTATCCTATATCCTATATTTTCCTCAATCCTAGCCTATCCTCTATCCTATCCAATCCCCTAACCTATCCTCTATCCTATAATATCCTCAATCCTATCCTATCCCCTACCTTATCCTATCCTATCCTATCCTCTATCCTATACTATCCTCTATCCTATCCTATCCTCTATTCTATCCTATCCTCTATCCTATCGCATCCTCTATCCTATCCTCTATCCTATCCTATCCTCTATCCTATCCAATCCTCTATTCTATAATATCCTCTATCCTATCGTATCCTCTATCCTATCCAATCCTCTATTCTATAATATCCTCTATCCTATCCAATCCTCTATCCTATCCTCTATTCTATCGTATCCTCTATCCTATCCCATCCTCTATCATATCCTATCCTCTATCCTATCCTGTTCTGTATCCTATCCCATCCTCTATCCTATCCTATCCTCTATCCTATCCTATCCTGTATCCTATCCAATCGCCTATCCTATCCTCTATACTATCCTATCCTCAATCCTATACTATCCTCTACCCTATCCTATCCTCTATTCTATCCTATCCTCTATCCTATCAAATCCTCTATTCTATAATATCCTCTATCCTATCCAATCCTCTATCCTATCCTCTATCCTATCCTATCCAATCGCCTATCCTATCCTCTATCCTATCCTATCCTCTATTCTATCTAATCCTCTATCCTATCCCATCCTCTATCGTATCCTATCCTCTATCCTATCGTATCCTATATCCTATAATATCCTCTATCCTATCCTATACCTTATCCTATCCTATCCTCTATCCTATCCTATCCTATCCTCTATCCTACCCTATCCTCTATCCTATCCTATCCTCTATCCTATCCTATTCTCTATCCTATCCGATCCTCTCACCTATCCTATTCTCTATCCTATCCTATCCTCTGTCCTATCCTATTTGCTATCCTATCCTATCCTCTATCCTATCCTATTCTCTATCCTATCCGATCCTCTCACCTATCCTATTCTCTATCCTATCCTATCCTCTATCCTGTCCTATCCTCTATCGTATCCTATCCTCTATCCTATCGTCTATCCTATAATATCCCCTATCCTATCCAATCCTCTATTCTATCCTCTATCCTATCCTATCCTCTATTCTATCCTATCCTCTATCCAATCGCATCCTCTATCCTATCCAAGCGTCTATCCTACAATATCCCCTATCCTATCCAATCCTCTATCCTATCCTCTATCCTATCCTCTATCCTATCGTCTATCCTATAATATCCCCTATCCTATCCAATCCTCTATCCTATCCTCTATCCTATCCTATCCTCTATCCTATCCCATCCTCTATCGTATCCTATCCTCTATCCTATCCCATCCTTTATCGTATCCTATCCTCTATCCTATCCTATCCTCTATCCTACCCCATCCTCTATCGTATCCTATCCTCTATCCTATCGAATCCTATATCCTATAAAATCCTCTATCCTATCCTATACTTTATCCTATCCTATCCTCTGTCCTACCCTATTTTCTATCCTATCCTATCCTCTATCCTATCCTCTATCCTATCCTATCCAATCGCCTATCCTATCCTCTATCCTATCCTATCCTCAATCCTATACTATCCTCTACCCTATCCTATCCTCTATTCTATCCCAACCTCTGTCCTATCCAATCCTCTATTCTATAATATCCTCTATCCTATCCAATCCTCTATCCTATCCTCTATCCTATGCTATCGTATCCTCTATCCTATCCTATCCTATCCTCTATCCTATTCTATCCTCTATCCTCTCCCATCCTCTATCCTACCCTATCCTCTAACCTATCCTATCCTCTACCCTATCCCATCCTCTATCGTATCCTATCCTCTATCCTATCGTATCCTATTTCCTATAATATCCTCTAACCTGTTCTATACTTTATCCTATCCTATCCTCTACCCTATCCCATCCTCTATCGTATCCTATCCTCTATCCTATCGTATCCTATTTCCTATAATATCCTCTATCCTGTTCTATACTTTATCCTATCCTATCCTCTGTCCTATCCTATTTTCTATCCTATCCTATCCTCTATCGTATCCTGTCCTCTATCCTATAATATCCTCGATCATATCCTGTCCTCTATCCTATCCTGTCCTGAAATCCTATCCTATCCTCTATCCTATCCTGTCCTCTATCCTATTCTGTCCTGTATCCTATCCTATCCTCTATCCTATCCTCTATCCTATCCTCTATCCTATCCTATCCTATATCCTATATTTTCCTCAATCCTAGCCTATCCTCTATCCTATCCAATCCCCTAACCTATCCTCTATCCTATAATATCCTCAATCCTATCCTATCCCCTACCTTATCCTATCCTATCCTATCCTCTATCCTATACTATCCTCTATCCTATCCTATCCTCTATTCTATCCTATCCTCTATCCTATCGCATCCTCTATCCTATCCTCTATCCTATCTTATCCTCTATCCTATCCAATCCTCTATTCTATAATATCCTCTATCCTATCGTATCCTCTATCCTATCCAATCCTCTATTCTATAATATCCTCTATCCTATCCAATCCTCTATCCTATCCTCTATTCTATCGTATCCTCTATCCTATCCCATCCTCTATCATATCCTATCCTCTATCCTATCCTGTTCTGTATCCTATCCCATCCTCTATCCTATCCTATCCTCTACCCTATCCTATCCTCTATTCTATCCTATCCTCTATCCTATCAAATCCTCTATTCTATAATATCCTCTATCCTATCCAATCCTCTATCCTATCCTCTATCCTATCCTATCCAATCGCCTATCCTATCCTCTATCCTATCCTATCCTCTATTCTATCCTATCCTCTATCCTATCGCATCCTCTATCCTATCCAATCGTCTATCCTACAATATCCCCTATCCTATCCAATCCTCTATCCTATCCTCTATCCTATCCTCTATCCTATCGTCTATCCTATAATATCCCCTATCCTATCCAATCCTCTATTCTATCCTCTATCCTATCCTATCCTCTATTCTATCCTATCCTCTATCCAATCGCATCCTCTATCCTATCCAAGCGTCTATCCTACAATATCCCCTATCCTATCCAATCCTCTATCCTATCCTCTATCCTATCCTCTATCCTATCGTCTATCCTATAATATCCCCTATCCTATCCAATCCTCTATCCTATCCTCTATCCTATCCTATCCTCTATCCTATCCCATCCTCTATCGTATCCTATCCTCTATCCTATCCCATCCTTTATCGTATCCTATCCTCTATCCTATCCTATCCTCTATCCTACCCCATCCTCTATCGTATCCTATCCTCTATCCTATCGAATCCTATATCCTATAATATCCTCTATCCTATCCTATACTTTATCCTATCCTATCCTCTGTCCTACCCTATTTTCTATCCTATCCTATCCTCTATCCTATCCTCTATCCTATCCTATCCAATCGCCTATCCTATCCTCTATCCTATCCTATCCTCAATCCTATACTATCCTCTACCCTATCCTATCCTCTATTCTATCCCAACCTCTGTCCTATCCAATCCTCTATTCTATAATATCCTCTATCCTATCCAATCCTCTATCCTATCCTCTATCCTATTCTATCCTCTATCCTCTCCCATCCTCTATCCTACCCTATCCTCTAACCTATCCTATCCTCTACCCTATCCCATCCTCTATCGTATCCTATCCTCTATCCTATCGTATCCTATTTCCTATAATATCCTCTATCCTGTTCTATACTTTATCCTATCCTATCCTCTACCCTATCCCATCCTCTATCGTATCCTATCCTCTATCCTATCGTATCCTATTTCCTATAATATCCTCTATCCTGTTCTATACTTTATCCTATCCTATCCTCTGTCCTATCCTATTTTCTATCCTATCCTATCCTCTATCGTATCCTGTCCTCTATCCTATAATATCCTCGATCATATCCTGTCCTCTATCCTATCCTGTCCTGAAATCCTATCCTATCCTCTATCCTATCCTGTCCTCTATCCTATTCTGTCCTGTATCCTATCCTATCCTCTATCCTATCCTCTATCCTATCCTCTATCCTATCCTATCCTATATCCTATATTTTCCTCAATCCTAGCCTATCCTCTATCCTATCCAATCCCCTAACCTATCCTCTATCCTATAATATCCTCAATCCTATCCTATCCCCTACCTTATCCTATCCTATCCTATCCTCTATCCTATACTATCCTCTATCCTATCCTATCCTCTATTCTATCCTATCCTCTATCCTATCGCATCCTCTATCCTATCCTCTATCCTATCCTATCCTCTATCCTATCCAATCCTCTATTCTATAATATCCTCTATCCTATCGTATCCTCTATCCTATCCAATCCTCTATTCTATAATATCCTCTATCCTATCCAATCCTGTATCCTATCCTCTATTCTATCGTATCCTCTATCCTATCCCATCCTCTATCATATCCTATCCTCTATCCTATCCTGTTCTGTATCCTATCCCATCCTCTATCCTATCCTATCCTCTATCCTATCCTATCCTGTATCCTATCCAATCGCCTATCCTATCCTCTATACTATCCTATCCTCAATCCTATACTATCCTCTACCCTATCCTATCCTCTATTCTATCCTATCCTCTATCCTATCAAATCCTCTATTCTATAATATCCTCTATCCTATCCAATCCTCTATCCTATCCTCTATCCTATCCTATCCAATCGCCTATCCTATCCTCTATCCTATCCTATCCTCTATTCTATCGTATCCTCTATCCTATCCCATCCTTTATCGTATCCTAACCTCTATCCTATCCTATCCTCTACCCTATCCCATCCTCTATCGTATCCTATCCTCTATCCTATCGTATCCTATTTCCTATAATATCCTCTATCCTGTCCTATACGTTATCCTATCCTATCCTCTGTCCTATCCTATTTTCTATCCTATCCTATCCTCTATCCTATCCTATCCTCTATCTTATAATATCCTCTATCATATCCTGTCCTCTATCCTATCCTGTCCTGTATCCTATCCGATCCTCTATTCTATCCTCTATCCTATCCTCTATCCTATCCTATCCTCTACCCTATCCCATCCTCTATCGTATCCTATCCTCTATCCTATCGTATCCTATTTCCTATAATATCCTCTATCCTGTTCTATACTTTATCCTATCCTATCCTCTACCCTATCCCATCCTCTATCGTATCCTATCCTCTATCCTATCGTATCCTATTTCCTATAATATCCTCTATCCTGTTCTATACTTTATCCTATCCTATCCTCTGTCCTATCCTATTTTCTATCCTATCCTATCCTCTATCGTATCCTGTCCTCTATCCTATAATATCCTCGATCATATCCTGTCCTCTATCCTATCCTGTCCTGAAATCCTATCCTATCCTCTATCCTATCCTGTCCTCTATCCTATTCTGTCCTGTATCCTATCCTATCCTCTATCCTATCCTCTATCCTATCCTCTATCCTATCCTCCATCCTATCCTATCCTATATCCTATATTTTCCTCAATCCTAGCCTATCCTCTATCCTATCCAATCCCCTAACCTATCCTCTATCCTATAATATCCTCAATCCTATCCTATCCCCTACCTTATCCTATCCTATCCTATCCTCTATCCTATACTATCCTCTATCCTATCCTATCCTCTATTCTATCCTATCCTATCGCATCCTCTATCCTATCCTCTATCCTATCCTATCCTCTATCCTATCCAATCCTCTATTCTATAATATCCTCTATCCTATCGTATCCTCTATCCTATCCAATCCTCTATTCTATAATATCCTCTATCCTATCCAATCCTCTATCCTATCCTCTATTCTATCGTATCCTCTATCCTATCCCATCCTCTATCATATCCTATCCTCTATCCTATCCTGTTCTGTATCCTATCCCATCCTCTATCCTATCCTAACCTCTATCCTATCCTATCCTGTATCCTATCCAATGGCCTATCCTATCCTCTATACTATCCTATCCTCAATCCTATACCATCCTCTACCCTATCCTATCCTCTATTCTATCCTATCCTCTATCCTATCCAATCCTCTATTCTATAATATCCTCTATCCTATCGTATCCTCTATCCTATCCAATCCTCTATTCTATAATATCCTCTATCCTATCCAATCCTCTATCCTATCCTCTATCCTATCCTATCCTCTATTCTATCGTATCCTCTATCCTATCCCATCCTTCATCGTATCCTAACCTCTATCCTATCCTATCCTCTACCCTATCCCATCCTCTATCGTATCCTATCCTCTATCCTATCGTATTCTATTTCCTATAATATCCTCTATCCTGTCCTATACTTTATCCTATCCTATCCTCTGTCCTATCCTATTTTCTATCCTATCCTATCCTCTATCCTATCCTATCCTCTATCCTATAATATCCTATATCATATCCTGTCCTCTATCCTATCCTGTCCTGTATCCTATCCTATCCTCTATTCTATCCTCTATCCTATCCTCTATCCTATCCTATCCTATATCCTATACTATCCTCAATCCTATCCTATCCTCTATCCTATCCTATCCTGTATCCTATCCAATCCTCTATCCTATCCTCTATCCTATCCCCTATCCTATCGTCTATCCTATAAAATCCCCTATCCTATCCAATCCTCTATCCTATCCTATCCTCTATCCTATCCTATCCTCTATCCTATCCTATCCTCTATCCTATCCTATTCTCTATCCTATCCGATCCTATCCTCTATCCTATCCTATCCTCTGTCTTATCCTATTTTCTATCCTATCCTATCCTCTATCCTATCCTCTATCCTATCCTCTATCCTATCCTCTATCCTATCCTCTATCCTATCGTCTATCCTATAATATCCCCTATCCTATCCAATCCTCTATCCTATCCTCTATCCTATCCTATCCTCTATTCTATCGTATCCTCTATCCTATCCCATCCTTTATCGTATCCTATCCTCTATCCTATCGTCTATCCTATAATATCCCCTATCCTTTCCAATCCTCTATTCTATCCAATCCTCTATCCTATCCTCTATCCTATCCTATCCTCAATCCTATAATATCCCCTATCCTATCCTATCCTCTATCCTGTCGAATTCTCTATCCTATACTATCCTCAATCCTATCCTATCCCCTATCCTATCCTATCCTCTATCCTGTCGTATTCTCTATCCTATACTATCCTCTAACCTATCCTATCCTCTATCCTATTCTATCCTCTATCCTATCGTATCCTCTATCCTATCACATCCTTTATCCTATCCTATCGTCTATCTTACAATATCCCCTATCCTATCCAATCCTCTATCCTATCCTCTATCCTATCCTATCCTCAATGCTATCCTGTATCCTATCTAATCCTCTATCCTATCCTATCCTCTACCCTATCCTATCCTCTATTCTATCCTAACCTCTATCCTATCCAATCCTCTATTCTATAATATCCTCTATCCTATCGAATCCTCTATCCTATCCTCTATCCTATCCTATCGTATCCTCTATCCTATCCTATCCTATCCTCTATCCTATTCTATCCTCTATCCTCTCCTATCCTCTATCCTATCCTATCCTCTAACATATCCTATCCTCTACCCTATCCCATCCTCTATTGTATCCTATCCTCTATCCTATCGTATCCTATTTCCTATAATATCCTCTATCCTGTTCTATACTTTATCCTATCCTATCCTCTGTCCTATCCTATTTTCTATCCTATCCTATCCTCTATCATATCCTGTCCTCTATCCTATAATATCCTCTATCATATCCTGTCCTCTATCCTATCCTGTCCTGAAATCCTATCCTATCCTCTATCCTATCCTGTCCTCTATCCTATTCTGTCCTGTATCCTATCCTATCCTCTATCCTATCCTCTATCCGATCCTCTATCCTATCCTCTATCCTATCCTACCCTATATCCTATATTTTCCTCAATCCTAGCCTATCCTCTATCCTAACCAATCCCCTAACCTATCCTCTATCCTATAATATCCTCAACCCTATCCTATCCCCTACCTTATCCTATCCTATCCTATCCTCTATCCTATCCTATCCTCTATCCTATCCTATCCTCTATTCTATCCTATCCTCTATCCTATCGCATCCTCTATCCTATCCTCTATCCTAGACTATCCTCTATCCTATCCAATCCTTTATTCTATAATATCCTCTATCCTATCCAATCCTCTATCCTATCCTCTATCCTATCCTATCCTCTATTCTATCGTATCCTCTATCCTATCCCATCCTTTATCGTATCCTAACCTCTATCCTATCCTATCTTCTACCCTATCCCATCCTCTATCTTATCCTATCCTCTATCCTATCGTATCCTATTTCCTATAATATCGTCTATCCTGTCCTATACTTTATCCTATCCTATCCTCTGTCCTATCCTATTTTCTATCCTATCCTATCCTGTATCCTATCCTATCCTCTATTCTACCCTCTATCCTATCCTCTATCCTATCCTATCCTATATCCTATACTATCCTCAATCCTATCCTATCCTCTATCCTATCCTATCCTGTATCCTATCCAATCGCCTATCCTATCCTCTATCCTATCCTATCCTCAATCCTATACTATCCTCTACCCTATCCTATCCTCTATTCTCTCCTATCCTCTATCCTATCCAATCCTCTATTCTATAATATCCTCTATCCTATCCAATCCTCTATCCTATCCTCAATCCTATCCTATCCTCTATCCTATCTAATCCCCTAACCTATCATCTATCCTATCCTGTCCTCTATTCTATCTTATCTCTATCCTATTCTATCCCCTATCCTATACTATCCTCTATCCTATCCTCTCCTCTATCCTATCGTATCCTCTATCCTACCCCATCCTCTATCCTATCCTATCCTCTATCCTATCCTATTATCTATCCTATAATATCCTCTATTCTATCCTATCCTCTATCCTATCCAATCCCCTATCCAATCCTATCTCTATCCTCTCCAATCCGCTATCCTATCCTCTATCCTATCCTATCGTCTATCCTATCCAATCCCCTATCCAATCCTATCTCTATCCTCTCCAATCCGCTATCCTATCCTCTATCCCATAATATCCTCTGTCCTATCCAATCATCTATCCTATCCTCTATCCTATCCTATCCTCAATGCTATCCTGTATCCTATCCAATCCTCTATCCTATCCTATCCTCTATCCTATCGTATACTCTATCCTACCCCATCCTCTATCCTATCCTATCCTCTATCCTATCCTATCCTCTATCCTATCCTATCATCTATCCTATTCTATCCTCTATCCTATCCTATCCTCTATCCTATCCTATCCTCTATCCTATCCTATCCTCTATCCTATCCAATCGTCTATCCTATAATTTCCTCTATCCTATCCAATCCTCTATCCTATCCTCTATCCTATCCTATCCTCAATCCTATCCTATCCCCTATCCTGTCGTATTCTCTATCCTATACTATCCTCTAACCTATCCTATCCTCTAGCCTGTCGTATCCTCTGTCCTATCCTATCCTCTATCCTGTCGTATCGTCTGTCCTATACAATCCTCTATCCTATCCTATCCTCTATCCTATCGTATCCTCTATCCTATCCCATCCTCTATCGTATCCTATCCTCTATCCTATCCTCTATCCTATCCTATCCTCTATCCTATCGTATCCTCTATCCTATCCCATCCTCTATCGTATCCTATCCTCTATCCTATCATATCCTATATCCTATAACATCCTCAATCCTATCCAATCCTATATCCTATAACATCCTCAATCCTATCCAATCCTCTATCCTACCCTCTATCCTATCCTCTATCCTATCCTCTATCCCATCCTATCCTCTATTCTATCCTCTATCCTATCCTCTATCCTATCCTGTCCTCTATCCTATACAATCCTCTATCCTATCCTATCCTCTATCCTATCCAATCGTCTATCCTATAATTTTCTCTATCCTATCCACTCCTCTATCCTATCCTCTATCCTATCCTATCCTAAATCCTATCCTATCCTCTATCCTATCCTATCCTCTATCCTGTCGTATTCTCTATCCTATACTATCCTCAATCCTATCCTATCCCCTATCCTATCCTATCCTCTATCCTGTCGTATTCTCTATCCTATACTATCCTCTTACCTATCCTATCCTCTATCCTATTCTATCCTCTATCAAATCGTATCCCCTATCCTATCCTATCCTCTATCCTGTCGTATCGTCTGTCCTATCCTATCCTCTATCCTATCCTATCCTATTCTCTATCCTTTACTATCCTCTAACCTATCCTATCCTCTATCCTATCCTATCCTCTATCCTATCCTATCGTCTATCCTATAATATCCTCTATCCTATCCTATCCTCTATCCTATCCTATCCTCAATCCTATTATCCCCTATCCTATCCTCTCCTCTACCCTGTCGTATCCTCTGTCCTATCCTATCCTCTTTCCTGTCGTATCGTCTGTCCTATCCTATCCTCTATCCTATCCTCTATCCTATCCTCTACTCTATCGTATATCCTATAATATCCAATATCCTATCCAATCCTCTATCCTATCCTCTATACTATCCTATCCTCTATCCTATTCTATCCTTTATCCTATCGTATCCTCTATTCTATCCTCTATCCTGTCGTATCCTCTGTGCTATACAATCCTCTGTCCTATCCTATCCTCTATCCTGTCGTATCGTCTGTCCTATACAATCCTCTATCCTATCCTATCCTCTATCCTATCGTATCCTCTATCCTATCCCATCCTCTATCGTATCCTATCCTCTATCCTATCATATCCTATATCCTATAATATCCTCAATCCTATCCAATCCTCTATCCTATCCTCTATCCTACACTCCATCCTATCCTATCCTCTATCCTATCCTCTATCCTATCCTCTATCCTATCCCCTATCCTATCCTATCCTCTATCCTATCCTATCCTCTAACCTATCCTATCCTGTATCCTATCCAATCCCCTATCCTATCCTCTATCCTATCCTATCCTCTATCCTATCCTATCCTCAATCCTACCGTATCCCCTATCCTATCCTAACCTCTATCCTATCCTATACTCTATCCTATCCAATCCTCTATCCTATCCTATCCTCTATCCTATCCTGTACTCTATCCTATACTATCCTCTAACCTATCATATCCTCTATCCTCTCCTACCCTCTATCCTATCGTATCCTCTGTCCTATCCTATCCTATCCTCTAACCTATCCAATCCTGTATCCTATCCTATCCACTATCCTATCCTATCCTCTATCCTATCCTATCCTCTATCCTATACAATCCTCTATCCTCTCCTATCCTCTATCCTATACTATCCTCTATCCTATCCTATCCTCTATCCTATCGTATCCTCCATCCTATCCCATCCTCTATCGTATCCTATCCTCTATCCTATCATATCCTATATCCTATAATATCCTCAATCCTATCCAATCATCTATCCTACCCTCTATCCTATCCTCTATCCTATCCTATCCTCTATCCTATCCTATCCTCTATCCTATCCTATCCTCAATCCTACCCTATTCTCTATCCTATCCTGTCCTGTATCCTATCCTCTATCCAATCCTATCCTATCCTCTATCCTCTCCTATCCTCTATCCTCTCCTATCCTCTATCCTATCCTATCCTCTATCCTATCCTGTCCTCTATCCTATCCTGTCCTGTATCCTATCCTATCCTCTATCCTATCCTCTATCCTATCCTATCCTATCCTATATCCTATATTTTCCTCAATCCTATCCTATCCTCTATCCTATCAAATCACCCAACCTATCCTCTATCCTATAATATCCTCTATCCTATCCAATCCCCTATCCTATCCTCAATCCTATCCTATCCCCTACCTTATCCTATCCTATCCTATCCTCTATCCTATCCTATCCTCTATCCTATCCTATCCTCTATCCTACAATATCCCATATCCTATCGAATCTTCTATCCTATCCTCGATCCTATCCTCTATCCTATCGTCTATCCTATAATATCCCCTATCCTATCCAATCCTCTATTCTATAATATCCTCTATCCTATATAATCCTCTATCCTATCCTCTATCCTATCGTCTATCCTATAATATCCCCTATCCTATCCAATCCTCTATTCTATAATATCCTCTATCCTATATAATCCTCTATCCTATCCTCTATCCTTTACCATCCTCTATTCTATCGTATCCTCTATCCTATACCATCCTTTATCGTATCCTATCCTCTATCCTATCCTATCCTCTATCCTATCCCATCCTCTATCATATCCTGTCCTCTATCCTATCCTGTTCTGTATCCTATCCCATCCTCTATCCTATCCTATCCTCTATCCTATCCTATCCTATCCTCTATCCTATCCTATCCTCTATCCTATCCTATCCTCTATCCTATCCTATCCTCTATCCTATCCTATCCTCTATCCTATCCTATCCTCTATCCTATCCTATCCTCTATCCTATCCTATCCTCTATCCTACAATATCCCATATCCTATCGAATCCTCTATCCTATCCTCTATCCTATCCTCTATCCTATCGTCTATCCTATAATATCCCCTATCCTATCCAATCCTCTATTCTATAATATCCTCTATCCTATATAATCCTCTATCCTATCCTCTATCCTATCCTCTATCCTATCGTCTATCCTATAATATCCCCTATCCTATCCTATCCTCTATTCTATCGTATCCTCTATCCTATCCCATCCTTTATCGTATCCTAACCTCTATCCTATCCTATCCTCTACCCTATCCCATCCTCTATCGTATCCTATCCTCTATCCTATCGTATCCTATTTCCTATAATATCCTCTATCCTGTCCTATACTTTACCCTATCCTATCCTCTGTGCTATCCTATTTTCTATCCTATCCTATCCTCTATCCTATCCTATCCTCTATCCTATAATATCCTCTATCATATCCTGTCCTCTATCCTATCCTGTCCTGTATCCTATCCTATCCTCTATTCTATCCTCTATCCTATCCTCTATCCTATCCTATCCTATATCCTATACTATCCTCAATCCTATCCTATCCTCTATCCTATCCTATCCTGTATCCTATCCAATCGCCTATCCTATCCCCTACCTTATCCTATCCTATCCTATCCTCTATCCTGTCCTATCCTCTATCCTACAATATCCCCTATCCTATCCAATCCTCTATCCTATCCTCTATCCTATCCTCTATCCTATCGTCTATCCTATAAAATCCCCTATCCTATCCAATCCTCTATCCTATCCTATAATCTATCCTATCCTATCCTCTATCCTATCGTATCCTATATCCTGTAATATCCTCTATCCTATCCTCAATCCTATCCTATCCCCTACCTTATCCTATCCTATCCTATCCTCTATCCTGTCCTATCCTCTATCCTAGAATATCCCCTATCCTATCCAATCCTCTATCCTATCCTCTATCCTATCCCATCCTCTATTCTATCGTATCCTCTATCCTATCCCACCATTTATCGTATCCTATCCTCTATCCTATCCTATCCTCTATCCTATACCATCCTCTACCGTATCCTATCCTCTATCCTATCGTATCCTATATCCTATAATATCCTCTATCCTATCCTATACTTTATCCTATCCTATCCTCTATCCTATCCTATCCTATCCTCTATCCTACCCTATCCTCTATCCTATCCTATCCTCTATCCTATCCTATTCTCTATCCTATCCGATCCTCTCACCTATCCTATTCTCTATCCTATCCTATCCTCTATCCTATCCTATCCTGTATCCTATCCTATCCTTTATCCTATCCTATCCTATATCCCATATTTTCCTCAATCCTATCCTATCCTCTATCCTATCCAATCCCCTAACCTATCCTCTATCTTATAATATCCTCTATCCTATCCAATCCCCTATCCTATCCTCAATCCTATCCTATCCCCTACCTTATCCTATCCTATCCTATCCTTTATCCTATCCTATCCTCTATCCTATCCTATCCTCAATCCTATTCTATCCTCTACCCTATCCTATCCTCTATTCTATCCCAACCTCTGTCCTATCCAATCCTCTATTCTATAATATCCTCTATCCTATCCAATCCTCTATCCTATCCTCTATCCTATGCTATCGTATCCTCTATCCTATCCTATCCTATCCTCTATCCTATTCTATCCTCTATCCTCTCCTATCCTCTATCCTACCCTATCCTCTAACCTATCCTATCCTCTACCCTATCCCATCCTCTATCGTATCCTATCCTCTATCCTATCGTATCCTATTTCCTATAATATCCTCTATCCTGTTCTATACTTTATCCTATCCTATCCTCTACCCTATCCCATCCTCTATCGTATCCTATCCTCTATCCTATCGTATCCTATTTCCTATAATATCCTATATCCTGTTCTATACTTTATCCTATCCTATCCTATTTTCTATCCTATCCTATCCTCTATCGTATCCTGTCCTCTATCCTATAATATCCTCGATCATATCCTGTCCTCTATCCTATCCTGTCCTGAAATCCTATCCTATCCTCTATCCTATCCTGTCCTCTATCCTATTCTGTCCTGTATCCTATCCTATCCTCTATCCTATCCTCTATCCTATCCTATCCTATATCCTATATTTTCCTCAATCCTAGCCTATCGTCTATCCTATCCAATCCCCTAACCTATCCTCTATCCTATAATATCCTCAATCCTATCCTATCCCCTACCTTATCCTATCCTATCCTATCCTCTATCCTATACTATCCTCTATCCTATCCTATCCTCTATTCTATCCTATCCTCTATCCTATCGCATCCTCTATCCTATCCTCTATCCTATCGTATCCTCTATCCTATCCAATCCTCTATTCTATAATATCCTCTATCCTATCCAATCCTCTATCCTATCCTCTATTCTATCGTATCCTCTATCCTATCCCATCCTCTATCATATCCTATCCTCTATCCTATCCTGTTCTGTATCCTATCCCATCCTCTATCCTATCCTATCCTCTATCCTATCCTATCCTGTATCCTATCCAATCGCCTATCCTATCCTCTATACTATCCTATCCTCAATCCTATACCATCCTCTACCCTATCCTATCCTCTATTCTATCCTATCCTCTATCCTATCAAATCCTCTATTCTATAATATCCTCTATCCTATCCTCTATCCTATCCTATCCAATCGCCTATCCTATCCTCTATCCTATCCTATCCTCTATCCTATCGTATCCTATTTCCTATAATATCCTCTATCCTGTCCTATACGTTATCCTATCCTATCCTCTGTCCTATCCTATTTTCTATCCTATCCTATCCTCTATCCTATCCTATCCTCTATCCTATAATATCCTCTATCATATCCTGTCCTCTATCCTATCCTGTCCTGTATCCTATCCGATCCTCTATTCTATCCTCTATCCTATCCTCTATCCTATCCTATCCTATATCCTATACTATCCTCAATCCTATCCTATCCTCTATCCTATCCTATCCTGTATCCTATCCAATCGCCTATCCTATCCCCTACCTTATCCTATTCTATCCTATCCTCTATCCTGTCCTATCATCTATCCTACAATATCCCCTATCCTATCCAATCCTCTATCCTATCCTCTATCCTATCCTATCCTCAATCCTATCCTATCCCCTATCCTATCCTCTATCCTATCCTCTATCCAATCGTCTATCCTATAATTTCCTCTATCCTATCCAATCCTCTATCCTATCCTCTATCCTATCCTATCCTCAATCCTATCCTATCCCCTATCCTATACTATCCTCTATCCTGTTGTATTCTCTATCCTATACTATCCTCAATCATATCCTATCCCCTATCCTATCCTATCCTCTATCCTGTCGTATTCTCTATCCTATACTATCCTCTAACCTATCCTATCCTCTATCCTATTCTATCCTCTATCCTATCGTATCCTCTATCCTATCACATCCTCTATCCTATCCTATCGTCTATCCTACAATATCCCCTATCCTATCCAATCCTCTATCCTATCTTCTATCCTATCCTCTATCCAATCGTCTATCCTATAATTTCCTCTATCCTATCCTATCCTCTATCCTATCCTATTATCTATCCTATAATATCCTCTATTCTATCCTATCCTCTATCCTATCCAATCCCCTATCCAATCCTATCTCTATCCTCTCCAATCCGCTATCCTATCCTCTATCCTATCCTATCGTCTATCCTACAATATCCCCTATCCTATCCAATCCTCTATCCTATCCTCTATCCTATCCTCTATCCAATCGTCTATCATATAATTTCCTCTATCCTATCCAATCCTCTATCCTATCCTCTATCCTATCCTATCCTCAATCCTATCCTATCCCCTATCCTATCCTCTATCCTATCCTCTATCCAATCGTCTATCCTATAATTTCCTCTATCCTATCAAATCCTCTATCCTATCCTCTATCCTATCCTATCCTCAATCCTATCCTATCCCCTATCCTATACTATCCTCTATCCTGTTGTATTCTCTATCCTATACTATCCTCAATCATATCCTATCCCCTATCCTATCCTATCCTCTATCCTGTCGTATTCTCTATCCTATACTATCCTCTAACCTATCCTATCCTCTATCCTATTCTATCCTCTATCCTATCGTATCCTCTATCCTATCACATCCTCTATCCTATCCTATCGTCTATCCTACAATATCCCCTATCCTATCCAATCCTCTATCCTATCTTCTATCCTATCCTCTATCCAATCGTCTATCCTATAATTTCCTCTATCCTATCCTATCCTCTATCCTATCCTATTATCTATCCTATAATATCCTCTATTCTATCCTGTCCTCTATCCTATTCTGTCCTGTATCCTATCCTATCCTCTATCCTATCCTCTATCCTATCCTATCCTATATCCTATATTTTCCTCAATCCTAGCCTATCGTCTATCCTATCCAATCCCCTAACCTATCCTCTATCCTATAATATCCTCAATCCTATCCTATCCCCTACCTTATCCTATCCTATCCTATCCTCTATCCTATACTATCCTCTATCCTATCCTATCCTCTATTCTATCCTATCCTCTATCCTATCGCATCCTCTATCCTATCCTCTATCCTATCGTATCCTCTATCCTATCCAATCCTCTATTCTATAATATCCTCTATCCTATCCAATCCTCTATCCTATCCTCTATTCTATCGTATCCTCTATCCTATCCCATCCTCTATCATATCCTATCCTCTATCCTATCCTGTTCTGTATCCTATCCCATCCTCTATCCTATCCTATCCTCTATCCTATCCTATCCTGTATCCTATCCAATCGCCTATCCTATCCTCTATACTATCCTATCCTCAATCCTATACTATCCTCTACCCTATCCTATCCTCTATTCTATCCTATCCTCTATCCTATCAAATCCTCTATTCTATAATATCCTCTATCCTATCCTCTATCCTATCCTATCCAATCGCCTATCCTATCCTCTATCCTATCGTATCCTATTTCCTATAATATCCTCTATCCTGTCCTATACGTTATCCTATCCTATCCTCTGTCCTATCCTATTTTCTATCCTATCCTATCCTCTATCCTATCCTATCCTCTATCCTATAATATCCTCTATCATATCCTGTCCTCTATCCTATCCTGTCCTGTATCCTATCCGATCCTCTATTCTATCCTCTATCCTATCCTCTATCCTATCCTATCCTATATCCTATACTATCCTCAATCCTATCCTATCCTCTATCCTATCCTATCCTGTATCCTATCCAATCGCCTATCCTATCCCCTACCTTATCCTATTCTATCCTATCCTCTATCCTGTCCTATCATCTATCCTACAATATCCCCTATCCTATCCAATCCTCTATCCTATCCTCTATCCTATCCAATCCTCTATTCTATAATATCCTCTATCCTATCCAATCCTCTTTCCTATCCTCTATCCTATCCTATCCTATCCTCTATCCTATCCTATCCTATCCTCTATCCTATTCTATCCTCTATCCTCTCCTATCCTCTATCCTATCCTATCCTCTAACATATCCTATCCTCTACCCTATCCCATCCTCTATCGTATCCTATCCTCTATCCTATCGTATCCTATTTCCTATAATATCCTCTATCCTGTTCTATACTTTATCCTATCCTATCCTCTGTCCTATCCTATTTTCTACCCTATCATATCCTCTATCATATCCTGTCCTCTATCCTATAATATCCTATATCATATCCTGTCCTCTATCCTATCCTGCCCTGTATCCTATCCTATCCTCTATTCTATCCTCTATCCTATCCTCTATCCTATCCTATCCTATATCCTATACTATCCTCTACCCTATCCTATCCTCTATCCTATCCTCTCCTCTATCCTATCGTATCCTCTATCCTATCCCATCCTCTATCCTATCCTATCCTCTATCCTATCCTATTATCTATCCTATAATATCCTCTATTCTATCCTATCCTCTATCCTATCCAATCCCCTATCCAATCCTATCTCTATCCTCTCCAATCCGCTATCCTATCCTCTATCCTATCCTATCGTCTATCCCATAATATCCTCTGTCCTATCCAATCATCTATCCTATCCTCTATCCTATCCAATCCTCTATCCTATCCTATCGTCTATCCTATCGTATACTCTATCCTACCCCATCCTCTATCCTATCCTATCCTCTATCCTATCCTATACTCTATCCTATCCTATTATCTATCCTATAATATCCTCTATTCTATCCTATCTTCTATCCTATCCAATCCCCTATCCAATCCTATCTCTATCCTCTCCAATCCGCTATCCTATCCTCTATCCTATCCTATCCTCAATCCTATCCTATCCCCTATCCTGTCGTATTCTCTATCCTATACTATCCTCTAACCTATCGTATCCTCTATCCTATTCTATCCTCTATCCTATCACATCCTCTATCCTATCCTATCGTCTATCCTACAATATCCCCTATCCTATCCAATCCTCTATCCTATCCTCTATCCTATCCTCTATCCAATCGTCTATCCAATAATTTCCTCAATCCTATCCAATCCTCTAACCTATCCTCTATCCTATCCTATCCTCAATCCTATCCTATCCCCTATCCTATCCTATCCTCTATCCTATCCTATCATCTATCCTATTCTATCCTCTATCCTATCCTATCCTCTATCCTACCCTATCCTCTATCCTATCCTATCCTCTATCCTATCCAATCGTCTATCCTATAATTTCCTCTATCCTATCCAATCCTCTATCCTATCCTCTATCCTATCCTATCCTCAATCCTATCCTATCCCCTATCCTGTCGTATTCTCTATCCTATACTATCCTCTAACCAATCCTATCCTCTATCCTATTCTATCCTCTATCCTATCACATCCTCTATCCTATCCTATCGTCTATCCTACAATATCCCCTATCCTATCCAATCCTCTATCCTATCCTCTATCCTATCCTCTATCCAATCGTCTATCATATAATTTCCTCTATCCTATCCAATCCTCTATCCTATCCTCTATCCTATCCTATCCTCAATCCTATCCTATCCCCTATCCTATCCTCTATCCTATCCTCTATCCAATCGTCTATCCTATAATTTCCTCTATCCTATCCAATCCTCTATCCTATCCTCTATCCTATCCTATCCTCAATCCTATCCTATCCCCTATCCTATACTATCCTCTATCCTGTTGTATTCTCTATCCTATACTATCCTCAATCATATCCTATCCCCTATCCTATCCTATCCTCTATCCTGTCGTATTCTCTATCCTATACTATCCTCTAACCTATCCTATCCTCTATCCTATTCTATCCTCTATCCTATCGTATCCTCTATCCTATCACATCCTCTATCCTATCCTATCGTCTATCCTACAATATCCCCTATCCTATCCAATCCTCTATCCTATCTTCTATCCTATCCTCTATCCAATCGTCTATCCTATAATTTCCTCTATCCTATCCTATCCTCTATCCTATCCTATTATCTATCCTATAATATCCTCTATTCTATCCTATCCTCTATCCTATCCAATCCCCTATCCAATCCTATCTCTATACTCTCCAATCCGCTATCCTATACTCTATCCTATCCTATCGTCTATCCTACAATATCCCCTATCCTATCCAATCCTCTATCCTATCCTCTATCCTATCCTCTATCCAATCGTCTATCATATAATTTCCTCTATCCTATCCAATCCTCTATCCTATCCTCTATCCTATCCTATCCTCAATCCTATCCTATCCCCTATCCTATCCTCTATCCTATCCTCTATCCAATCGTCTATCCTATAATTTCCTCTATCCTATCAAATCCTCTATCCTATCCTCTATCCTATCCTATCCTCAATCCTATCCTATCCCCTATCCTATACTATCCTCTATCCTGTTGTATTCTCTATCCTATACTATCCTCAATCATATCCTATCCCCTATCCTATCCTATCCTCTATCCTGTCGTATTCTCTATCCTATACTATCCTCTAACCTATCCTATCCTCTATCCTATTCTATCCTCTATCCTATCGTATCCTCTATCCTATCACATCCTCTATCCTATCCTATCGTCTATCCTACAATATCCCCTATCCTATCCAATCCTCTATCCTATCTTCTATCCTATCCTCTATCCAATCGTCTATCCTATAATTTCCTCTATCCTATCCTATCCTCTATCCTATCCTATTATCTATCCTATAATATCCTCTATTCTATCCTATCCTCTATCCTATCCAATCCCCTATCCAATCCTATCTCTATCCTCTCCAATCCGCTATCCTATCCTCTCCAATCCGCTATCCTATCCTCTATCCTATCCTATCGTCTATCCAATAATTTCCTCAATCCTATCCAATCCTCTAACCTATCCTCTATCCTATCCTAACCTCATTCCTATCCTATCCCCTATCCTATCCTATCCTCTATCCTATCCTATCATCTATCCTATTCTATCCTCTATCCTATCCTATCCTCTATCCTATCCTATCCTCTATCCTATCCTATCCTCTATCCTATCCTATCCTCTATCCTATCCAATCGTCTATCCTATAATATCCTCTATCCTATCCTATCCTCTATCATGTCCTATCCTCTATCCTATACAATCCTCTATCCTATCCTATCCTCTATCCTATCCTATCCTCAATCCTATTATCCCCTATCCTATCCTCTCCTCTACCCTGTCGTATCCTCTGTCCTATCCTATCCTCTTTCCTGTCGTATCGTCTGTCCTATCCTATCCTCTATCCTATCCTCTATCCTATCCTCTACTCTATCGTATATCCTATAATATCCAATATCCTATCCAATCCTCTATCCTATCCTCTATACTATCCTATCCTCTATCCTATTCTATCCTTTATCCTATCGTATCCTCTATTCTATCACATCCTCTATCGTATCCTATCCTCTATCCTATTATATCCTATATCCTATAATATCCTCTATCCTATTCTATCCTCTATCCTGTCGTATCGTCTGTGCTATACAATCCTCTGTCCTATCCTATCCTCTATCCTGTCGTATCGTCTGTCCTATACAATCCTCTATCCTATCCTATCCTCTATCCTATCGTATCCTCTATCCTATCCCATCCTCTATCGTATCCTATCCTCTATCCTATCATATCCTATATCCTATAATATCCTCAATCCTATCCAATCCTCTATCCTACCCTCTATCCTATTCTCTATCCTATCCTCTATCCTATCCTCTATCCTATCCTCTATCCTATCCTCTATCCTATCCCCTATCCTATCCTATCCTCTATCCTGTCGTATCGTCTGTGCTATCCTATCCTCTATCCTATCCTCTATCCTATCCAATCGTCTATCCTATAATTTCCTCTATCCTATCCAATCCTCTATCCTATCCTCTATCCTATCCTATCCTCTATTCTATCGTATCCTCTATCCTATCCCATCCTTTATCGCATCCTATCCTCTATCCTATCCCATCCTCAATGCTATCCTGTATCCTATTCAATCCTCTATCCTATGCTATCATCTATCCTATCGTATCCTCTTTCCTATCCCATCAACAAACGTATCCTATCCTGTAACCTATCCTATCCTATATCCTATAATATCCTCTATCCTATCCCATCCTCTAACGTATCCTATCCCCTATCCTATCCTATCCTCTATCCTGTCGTATCCTCTGTCCTATCCTATCCTCTATCCTGTCGTATCGTCTGTCCTATACAATCCTCTATCCTATCCTATCTTCTATCCTATCGTATCCTCTATCCTATCCCATCCTCTATCGTATCCTATCCTCTATCCTATCATATCCTATATCCTATAATATCCTCAATCCTATCCAATCCTCTATCCTACCCTCTATCCTATCCTCTATCCTACACTCTATCCTATCCTATCCTCTATCCTATCCTCTATCCTATCCTCTATCCTATACTCTATCCTATACCCTATCCTATCCTATCCTCTATCCTATCCTATCCTCCATCCTATACAATCCTCTATCCTATCCGATCCTCTATGCTATCCAATCGTCTATCCTATAATTTCCTCTACAATATCCAATCCTCTATCCTATCCTCTATCCAATCGTCTATCCTATAATTTCCTCTATCCTATCCAATCCTCTATCCTATCCTCTATCCTATCCTATCCTCAATCCTATCCTATCCCCTATCCTATACTATCCTCTATCCTGTCGTATTCTCTATCCTATACTATCCTCAATCATATCCTATCCCCTATCCTATCCTATCCTCTATCCTGTCGTATTCTCTATCCTATACTATCCTCTAACCTATCCTATCCTCTATCCTATTCTATCCTCTATCCTATCGTATCCTCTATCCTATCACATCCTCTATCCTATCCTATCGTCTATCCTACAATATCCCATATCCTATCCAATCCTCTATCCTATCTTCTATCCTATCCTCTATCCAATCGTCTATCCTATAATTTCCTCTATCCTATCCTATCCTCTATCCTATCCTATTATCTATCCTATAATATCCTCTATTCTATCCTATCCTCTATCCTATCCAATCCCCTATCCAATCCTATCTCTATCCTCTCCAATCCGCTATCCTATCCTCTATCCTATCCTATCGTCTATCCTACAATATCCCCTATCCTATCCAATCCTCTATCCTATCCTCTATCCTATCCTCTATCCAATCGTCTATCCAATAATTTCCTCAATCCTATCCAATCCTCTAACCTATCCTCTATCCTATCCTATCCTCAATCCTATCCTATCCCCTATCCTATCCTATCCTCTATCCTATCCTATCATCTATCCTATTCTATCCTCTATCCTATCCTATCCTCTATCCTACCCTATCCTCTATCCTATCCTATCCTCTATCCTATCCAATCGTCTATCCTATAATTTCCTCTATCCTATCCAATCCTCTATCCTATCCTCTATCCTATCCTATCCTCAATCCTATCCTATCCCCTATCCTGTCGTATTCTCTATCCTATACTATCCTCTAACCAATCCTATCCTCTATCCTATTCTATCCTCTAACCTATCACATCCTCTATCCTATCCTATCGTCTATCCTACAATATCCCCTATCCTATCCAATCCTCTATCCTATCCTCTATCCTATCCTCTATCCAATCGTCTATCATATAATTTCCTCTATCCTATCCAATCCTCTATCCTATCCTCTATCCTATCCTATCCTCAATCCTATCCTATCCCCTATCCTATCCTCTATCCTATCCTCTATCCAATCGTCTATCCTATAATTTCCTCTATCCTATCCAATCCTCTATCCTATCCTCTATCCTATCCTATCCTCAATCCTATCCTATCCCCTATCCTATACTATCCTCTATCCTGTTGTATTCTCTATCCTATACTATCCTCAATCATATCCTATCCCCTATCCTATCCTATCCTCTATCCTGTCGTATTCTCTATCCTATACTATCCTCTAACCTATCCTATCCTCTATCCTATTCTATCCTCTATCCTATCGTATCCTCTATCCTATCACATCCTCTATCCTATCCTATCGTCTATCCTACAATATCCCCTATCCTATCCAATCCTCTATCCTATCTTCTATCCTATCCTCTATCCAATCGTCTATCCTATAATTTCCTCTATCCTATCCTATCCTCTATCCTATCCTATTATCTATCCTATAATATCCTCTATTCTATCCTATCCTCTATCCTATCCAATCCCCTATCCAATCCTATCTCTATCCTCTCCAATCCGCTATCCTATCCTCTATCCTATCCTATCGTCTATCCTACAATATCCCCTATCCTATCCAATCCTCTATCCTATCCTCTATCCTATCCTCTATCCAATCGTCTATCATATAATTTCCTCTATCCTATCCAATCCTCTATCCTATCCTCTATCCTATCCTATCCTCAATCCTATCCTATCCCCTATCCTATCCTCTATCCTATCCTCTATCCAATCGTCTATCCTATAATTTCCTCTATCCTATCAAATCCTCTATCCTATCCTCTATCCTATCCTATTCTCAATCCTATCCTATCCCCTATCCTATACTATCCTCTATCCTGTTGTATTCTCTATCCTATACTATCCTCAATCATATCCTATCCCCTATCCTATCCTATCCTCTATCCTGTCGTATTCTCTATCCTATACTATCCTCTAACCTATCCTATCCTCTATCCTATTCTATCCTCTATCCTATCGTATCCTCTATCCTATCACATCCTCTATCCTATCCTATCGTCTATCCTACAATATCCCCTATCCTATCCAATCCTCTATCCTATCTTCTATCCTATCCTCTATCCAATCGTCTATCCTATAATTTCCTCTATCCTATCCTATCCTCTATCCTATCCTATTATCTATCCTATAATATCCTCTATTCTATCCTATCCTCTATCCTATCCAATCCCCTATCCAATCCTATCTCTATCCTCTCCAATCCGCTATCCTATCCTCTCCAATCCGCTATCCTATCCTCTATCCTATCCTATCGTCTATCCAATAATTTCCTCAATCCTATCCAATCCTCTAACCTATCCTCTATCCTATCCTATCCTCATTCCTATCCTATCCCCTATCCTATCCTATCCTCTATCCTATCCTATCATCTATCCTATTCTATCCTCTATCCTATCCTATCCTCTATCCTATCCTATCCTCTATCCTATCCTATCCTCTATCCTATCCTATCCTCTATCCTATCCAATCGTCTATCCTATAATATCCTCTATCCTATCCTATCCTCTATCATGTCCTATCCTCTATCCTATACAATCCTCTATCCTATCCTATCCTCTATCCTATCCTATCCTCAATCCTATTATCCCCTATCCTATCCTCTCCTCTACCCTGTCGTATCCTCTGTCCTATCCTATCCTCTATCCTATTATATCCTATATCCTATAATATCCTCTATCCTATTCTATCCTCTATCCTGTCGTATCGTCTGTGCTATACAATCCTCTGTCCTATCCTATCCTCTATCCTGTCGTATCGTCTGTCCTATACAATCCTCTATCCTATCCTATCCTCTATCCTATCGTATCCTCTATCCTATCCCATCCTCTATCGTATCCTATCCTCTATCCTATCATATCCTATATCCTATAATATCCTCAATCCTATCCAATCCTCTATCCTACCCTCTATCCTATTCTCTATCCTATCCTCTATCCTATCCTCTATCCTATCCTCTATCCTATCCTCTATCCTATCCCCTATCCTATCCTATCCTCTATCCTGTCGTATCGTCTGTGCTATCCTATCCTCTATCCTATCCTCTATCCTATCCAATCGTCTATCCTATAATTTCCTCTATCCTATCCAATCCTCTATCCTATCCTCTATCCTATCCTATCCTCTATTCTATCGTATCCTCTATCCTATCCCATCCTTTATCGCATCCTATCCTCTATCCTATCCCATCCTCAATGCTATCCTGTATCCTATCCAATCCTCTATCCTATGCTATCATCTATCCTATCGTATCCTCTTTCCTATCCCATCAACAAACGTATCCTATCCTCTAACCTATCCTATCCTATATCCTATAATATCCTCTATCCTATCCCATCCTCTAACGTATCCTATCCCCTATCCTATCCTATCCTCTATCCTGTCGTATCCTCTGTCCTATCCTATCCTCTATCCTGTCGTATCGTCTGTCCTATACAATCCTCTATCCTATCCTATCTTCTATCCTATCGTATCCTCTATCCTATCCCATCCTCTATCGTATCCTATCCTCTATCCTATCATATCCTATATCCTATAATATCCTCAATCCTATCCAATCCTCTATCCTACCCTCTATCCTATCCTCTATCCTACACTCTATCCTATCCTATCCTCTATCCTATCCTCTATCCTATCCTCTATCCTATACTCTATCCTATACCCTATCCTATCCTATCCTCTATCCTATCCTATCCTCCATCCTATACAATCCTCTATCCTATCCGATCCTCTATGCTATCCAATCGTCTATCCTATAATTTCCTCTACAATATCCAATCCTCTATCCTATCCTCTATCCTATCCTCTATCCTATCCTATCCTCCATCCTATACAATCCTCTATCCTATCCGATCCTCTATGCTATCCAATCGTCTATCCTATAATTTCCTCTACAATATCCAATCCTCTATCCTATCCTCTATCCAATCGTCTATCCTATAATTTCCTCTATCCTATCCAATCCTCTATCCTATCCTCTATCCTATCCTATCCTCAATCCTATCCTATCCCCTATCCTATACTATCCTCTATCCTGTCGTATTCTCTATCCTATACTATCCTCAATCATATCCTATCCCCTATCCTATCCTATCCTCTATCCTGTCGTATTCTCTATCCTATACTATCCTCTAACCTATCCTATCCTCTATCCTATTCTATCCTCTATCCTATCGTATCCTCTATCCTATCACATCCTCTATCCTATCCTATCGTCTATCCTACAATATCCCATATCCTATCCAATCCTCTATCCTATCTTCTATCCTATCCTCTATCCAATCGTCTATCCTATAATTTCCTCTATCCTATCCTATCCTCTATCCTATCCTATTATCTATCCTATAATATCCTCTATTCTATCCTATCCTCTATCCTATCCAATCCCCTATCCAATCCTATCTCTATCCTCTCCAATCCGCTATCCTATCCTCTATCCTATCCTATCGTCTATCCAATAATTTCCTCAATCCTATCCAATCCTCTAACCTATCCTCTATCCTATCCTATCCTCATTCCTATCCTATCCCCTATCCTATCCTATCCTCTATCCTATCCTATCATCTATCCTATTCTATCCTCTATCCTATCCTATCCTCTATCCTATCCTATCCTCTATCCTATCCTATCCTCTATCCTATCCTATCCTCTATCCTATCCAATCGTCTATCCTATAATATCCTCTATCCTATCCTATCCTCTATCCTGTCCTATCCTCTATCCTGTCCTATCCTCTATCCTATACAATCCTCTATCCTATCCTATCCTCTATCCTATCCTATCCTCAATCCTATTATCCCCTATCCTATTCTCTCCTCTACCCTGTCGTATCCTCTGTCCTATCCTATCCTCTTTCCTGTCGTATCGTCTGTCCTATCCTATCCTCTATCCTATCCTCTATCCTATCCTCTACTCTATCGTATATCCTATAATATCCAATATCCTATCCAATCCTCTATCCTATCCTCTATACTATCCTATCCTCTATCCTATTCTATCCTTTATCCTATCGTATCCTCTATTCTATCACATCCTCTATCGTATCCTATCCTCTATCCTATTATATCCTATATCCTATAATATCCTCTATCCTATTCTATCCTCTATCCTGTCGTATCGTCTGTGCTATACAATCCTCTGTCCTATCCTATCCTCTATCCTGTCGTATCGTCTGTCCTATACAATCCTCTATCCTATCCTATCCTCTATCCTATCGTATCCTCTATCCTATCCCATCCTCTATCGTATCCTATCCTCTATCCTATCATATCCTATATCCTATAATATCCTCAATCCTATCCAATCCTCTATCCTACCCTCTATCCTATCCTCTATCCTACACTCTATCCTATCCTATCCTCTATCCTATCCTCTATCCTATCCTCTATCCTATCCTCTATCCTATCCTCTATCCTATAACCTATCCTATCCTATCCTCTATCCTATCCTATCCTCCATCCTATACAATCCTCTATGCTATCCAATCGTCTATCCTATAATTTCCTCTACAATATCCAATCCTCTATCCTATCCTCTATCCTATCCAATCGTCTATCCTATAATTTCCTCTATCCTATCCTCGATCCTATCCTATCCTCTATCCTATTCATTCCTCTATCCTGTCCTATCCTCTATCCTATACAATCCTCTATCCTATCCTATCCTCTATCCTATCCTATCCTCAATCCTATTATCCACTATCCTATCCTATCCTCTATCCTGTCGTATCCTCTGTCCTTTCCTATCCTCTATCCTATCCTATCCTATCCCCTATCGTATCCTATCCTCTATCCTGTCGAATCCTCTGTCCTATCCTATCCTCTATCCTGTCGTATTGTCTGTCCTATCCAATCCTCTATCCTATCCTATCCTCTATCCTATCCAATCCTCTATCCTATCCTATCCTCTATCCTATCCTGTCCTATATCCTATCCTATTGTCTATCCTATACTATCCTCTAACCTATCCTATCCTCTATCCTCTCCTACCCTCTATCCTATCGTATCCTCTGTCCTATCCTATCCTATCCTCTAACCTATCCAATCCTGTATCCTATCCTATCCACTATCCTATCGTATCCTCTATCCTATCCCGACCTGTATCCTATCCTATCCTCAATCCTATCGTATCCTCTATCCGATCCTATCCTCTATCCTATCCTATCCTGTATCCTCTATCCTCTATCCTATCCTATCCTCTATGCTATCCTATCCTCTATCCTATCATATCCTATATCCTATCATATCCTCAATCTCACCCTATACCCTATCCTATCCTATACTCTATCCTATCCCATCCTCTATCGTATCCTATCCTCTATCCTATCCTATCCTATATCCTATCCCATCCTCTCTCCTATCCTATTATCTATCCTATCCTATCCTCAATCCTATCCTATCCTCAATCTTACCCTATACCCTATCCCATCCTATACTCTATCCTATCCCATCCTCTATCGTATCCTATACTCTATCCTATCCTATCCTCTATCCTATCCTATCCTCTATCCTATCCTATCCTCTATCCTATCCAATCCTCTATCCTATCCTATCCTCTATCCTATCCTGTACTCTATCCTATCCTATCCTCAATCCTACCCTATCCCCTATCATATCCTAACCTCTATCCTATCCTATCCTCTATCCTATCCAATCCTCTAACCTATCCAATCCTCTATCCTATCCTAACCTCTATCCTATCCTGTACTCTATCCTATACTATCCTCTAACCTATCATATCCTCTATCCTCTCCTACCCTCTATCCTATCGTATCCTCTGTCCTATCCTATCCTATCCTCTAACCTATCCAATCCTGTATCCTATCCTATCCACTATCCTATCGTATCCTCTATCCTATCCCGACCTGTATCCTATCCTATCCTCAATCCTATCGTATCCTCTATCCGATCCTATCCCGACCTGTATCCTATCCTATCCTCAATCCTATCGTATCCTCTATCCGATCCTATCCTCTATCCTATCCTATCCTCTATCCTATCATATCCTCAATCCTATCCTATCCTCAATCTCACCCTATACCCTATCCTATCCTATACTCTAACCTATCCCATCCTCTATCGTATCCTATCCTCTATCCTATCCTATCCTATATCCTATCCCATCCTCTCTCCTATCCTATTATCTATCCTATCCTATCCTCAATCCTATCCTATCCTCAATCTTACCCTATACCCTATCCTATCCTATACTCTATCCTATCCCATCCTCTATCGTATCCTATACTCTATCCTATCCTATCCTCTATCCTATCCTATCCTCTATCCTATCCTATCCTCTATCCTATCCTCTATCCTATCCTATCCTGTATCCTATCCAATCCCCTATCCTATCCTCTATTCCATTCCTACCCTCTATCCTATCCTATCCTCTATCCTATCCTATCCTCTATTCTATCCTATCCTCAATCCTACCCTATCCCCTATCCTATCCTAACCTCTATCCTATCCTATCCTCTATCCTATCCAATACTCTATCCTATCCTATCCTCTATCCTATCCTGTACTCTATCCTATCCTATCGTCTATCCTACAATATCCCCTATCCTATCCAATCCTCTATCCTATCCTCTATCCTGTCCTCTATCCTATTCTATCCTCAATGCTATCCTGTATCCTATCCAATCCTCTATCCTATCCTCTATCCTATCCTATCCTCTATCCTATTCTATCCTCTATCCTATCGTATCCTCTATCCTATCCTATCATCTATCCTATCGTATCCTCTTTCCTATCCCATCCTCAAACGTATCCTATCCTCTATCCTATCCTATCCTATATCCTATAATATCCACTATCCTATCCCATCCTCTAACGAATCCTATCCATTATCCTATCCTATCCTCTATCCTGTCGTATCCTCTGGCCTATCCTATCCTCTATCCTGTCGTATCGTCCGTGCTATACAATCCTCTGTCCTATCCTATCCTCTATCCTTTCGTATCGTCTGTCCTATACAATCCTCTATCCTATCCTATCCTCTATCCTATCGTATCCTCTATCCTATACAATCGTCTATCCTATCCTATCCTCTATCCTATCCTCTATCCTATCCTATCCTCTATCCTATCCTATCCTCTATCCTATCCTATACTCTATCCTATCCTATCCTCTATTCCATCCTATCCTCAATCCTACCCTATCCCCTAACCTATCCTAACCTCTATCCTATCCTATCCTCTATCCTATCCAATCCTCTCTCCTATCCTATCCTCTATCCTATCCTGTACTCTATCCTATCCTATTGTCAATCCTATACTATCCTCTAACCTATCCTATCCTCTATCCTATGCTATCCTGAAATCCTGTATCCTCCATCCTATCCTATCCTCTATCCTATCCTATCCTCAATCCTATCGTATCCTCTATCCTATCCTATCGTCTATCCTATAATATCCACTATATTATCCAATCCTCTATTCTATCCTCTATCCTATGCTCTATCCTATCCTATCCTCTATCCTACAATATCCGCTATTCTATCCAATCCTCTATCGTATAATATCCTCTATCCTATCCGATACTCTATCCTATCGTATTATCTGCCCTAACCTATCCTCTATCCTATCCTATCCTCAATCCTATCCTGTCCTCAATCTTACCCTATACCCTATCCTATCCTATACTCTATCCTATCCCATCCTCTATCGTATCCTATCCTCTATCCTATCTTATCCTCTATCCTATCTTATACTCTATCATACCCTATCCTTTATCCAAGCCTATCCTCAATCCTATCCCATACTCTATCCTATCCTATCCTCTATCCTATATAATCCTCTATCCTATCCTATCCTCTATCCCATCGTATCCTCTATCCTATCCCATCCTTTATCGTATCCTATCCTCCATCCTATCCTATCCTATATCCTATAATATCCTCTATCCTATCCTCTATCCTATCCAATCCTCTATTCTATAATATCCTCTATCCTATCCAATCCTCTATCCTATCCTCTATCCTATCTTATCCTCTATCCTACAATATCCTCTAACCTATCCTATCCTATCCTCCATCCTATCCTATCCTCTATCGTGTCGTATCCTCTATCCTATCGTATCCTCTATCCTATACCATCCTCTTTCCTATCCTATCCTCTATCCTATCCTATCCTCTATCCTATAATATCCTCTATCCTAACCTATCCTCTATCCTATAATATCCTCTATCCTATCCAATCCCCTATCCTATCCTCAATCCTATCCTATCCCCTATCTTATCCTATCCTATCCTGTCCTCTAACCTATCCTATCCTCTATCCTATCCTACACTATGTCCTATCCTATCCTCTATCCCATCCTATCCTCTATCCTATCCTCTATCCTATCGTATCCTCTATCCTATCCCATCCTCTATCCTATCCTATCGTCTATCCTATAATATCCTCTATCCTATCGAATCCTCTATCGTATCCTCTATGATATTCTCTATCCTATCCTCTATCCTATCCTATCCTCAATGCTATCCTGTATCCTATCCAATCCTCTATCCTATCCTATCATCTATCCTACCGTATCCTCTTTCCTATCCCATCCTCAACCGTATCCTATCCTCTATCCTATCCTATCCTATATCCTATAATATCCTCTATCCTATCCCATCCTCTAACGTATCCTATCCCCTATCCTATCCTATCCCCTATCCTATCCTATCCTCTATCCTATACAATCCTCTATCCTCTCCTATCCTCTATCCTATACAATCCTCTATCCTATCCTATCCTCTATCCTATCGTGTATCCTCCATCCTATATCATCCTCTATCGTATCCTATCCTCTATCCTATCATATCCTATATCCTATAATATCCTCAATCCTATCCAATCATCTATCCTACCCTCTATCCTATCCTCTATCCTATCCTATCCTCAATCCTATCCTATCCCCTATCCTATCCTATCCTCTGTCCTGTCGAATCCTCTGTCCTATCCTATCCTCTATCCTGGCGTATCGTCTGTCATATCCTATCCTCTATCCTATCCTCTACTCTACCGTCTATCCTATAATATCCAATATCCTATCCAATCCTCTATCCTATCCTCTGTCCTATCCTATCCTCTTTCCTATCCTATCCTATTCTCTATTTTATACTATCCTCTAACCTATCCTATCCTCAATCCTATCCTATCCCCTATCCTATCCTATCCTCAATCCTACCCTATCCCCTATCCTATCCTATCCTCTATCCTATCCTATCCCCTATCCTATCCTATCCTCTATCCTATCCTATCCTCTATCCTATCCAATCCTCTATCCTATCCTATCCTCTATTCTATCCTGTCCTATATCCTATCCAATCCTCTATCCTATCCCATCCTCTATCCTATCCTGTCCTATATCCTATCCTATTGTCTATCCTATACTATCCTCTAACCTATCATATCCTCTATCCTCTCCTACCCTCTATCCTATCGTATCCTCTGTCCTATCCTATCCTATCCTCTAACCTATCCAATCCTGTATCCTATCCTATCCACTATCCTATCGTATCCTCTATCCGATCCTATCCTCTATCCTATCCTATCCTCTATCCTATCCTATCCTCTATCCTATCCTATCTTCTATCCTATCCTATCCTCAATCCTATCCTATCCTATATCCTATAATATCCTCTATCGTATCCTATACTCTATCCTATCCTATCCTCTATCCTATCCTATCCTCTATCCTATCCTATCCTCTATCCTATCCTATCCTCTATGCTATCCTATCCTCTTTCCTATCCCATCCTCAAACGTATCCTATCCTCTATCCTATCCTATCCTATATCCTATAATATCCTCTATCCTATCCCATCCTCTAACGAATCCTATCCATTATCCTATCCTATCCTCTATCCTGTCGTATCCTCTGTCCTATCCTATCCTCTATCCTGTCGTATCGTCCGTGCTATACAATCCTCTGTCCTATCCTATCCTCTATCCTGTCGTATCGTCTGTCCTGTACAATCCTCTATCCTATCCTATCCTCTATCCTATCGTATCCTCTATCCTATCCCATCCTCTATCGTATCCTATCCTCTATCCTATCATATCCTATATCCTATAATACCCTCAAACTTATCCAATCCTCTATCCTACCCTCTATCCTATCCTCTATCCTATCCTCTATCCTATCCTCTAGCCTATCCCCTATCCTATCCCATCCTCTTTCCTATCCTATCCTCTATCCTATATAATCCTCTATCCTATCCTATCCTCTATCCTATCCTCTATCCTATCCTTTCCTCTATCCTATTCTCTATCCTATCCTCTATCCTATCCCCTATCCTATCCTATCCTCTATCCTATCCTATCCTCTATCCTATACAATCCTCTATCCTATCCTATCCTCTATCCTGTCGTATTCTCTATCCTATACTATCCTGAATCCTATCCTATCCCCTATCCTATCCTATCCTCTATCCTATCCTATCCTCTATCCTATCCAATCCTCTATCCTATCCTATCCTCTATCCTATCCTGTCCTATATCCTATCCAATCCTCTATCCTATCCCATCCTCTATCCTATCCTGTCCTATATCCTATCCTCTTGTCTATCCTATACTATCCTCTAACCTATCATATCCTCTATCCTCTCCTACCCTCTATCCTATCGTATCCTCTGTCCTATCCTATCCTATCCTCTAACCTATCCAATCCTGTATCCTATCCTATCCACTATCCTATCGTATCCTCTATCCGATCCTATCCTCTATCCTATCCTATCCTCTATCCTATCCGAATCCTCTATCCTATCCTATCCTCTATCCTATCCTATCCTCAATCCTATCCTATCCTATATCCTATAATATCCTCTATCGTATCCTATACTCTATCCTATCCTATCCTCAATCCTATCCTATCCCCTATCCTATCCTATCCTCTGTCCTGTCGAATCCTCTGTCCTATCCTATCCTCTATCCTGTCGTATCGTCTGTCCTATCCTATCCTCTATCCTATCCTCTACTCTACCGTCTATCCTATAATATCCAATATCCTATCCAATCCTCTATCCTATCCTCTGTCCTATCCTATCCTCTTTCCTATCCTATCCTATTCTCTATTTTATACTATCCTCTAACCTATCCTATCCTCCATCCTATCCCATCCTCTATCGTATCCTATCCTCTATCCTATCCTATCCCCTATCCTATCCTATCCTCTATCCTATCCTATCCTCTATCCTATCCAATCCTCTATCCTATCCTATCCTCTATCCTATCCTGTCCTGTATCCTATCCAATCCTCTATCCTATCCCATCATCTATCCTATCCTGTCCTATATCCTATCCTATTGTCTATCCTATACTATCCTCTAACCTATCATATCCTCTATCCTCTCCTACCCTCTATCCTATCGTATCCTCTGTCCTATCCTATCCTATCCTCTAACCTATCCAATCCTGTATCCTATCCTATCCACTATCCTATCGTATCCTCTATCCGATCCTATCCTCTATCCTATCCTATCCTCTATCCTATCCTATCCTCTATCCTATCCTATCCTCTATCCTATCCTATCCTCAATCCTATCCGATCCTATATCCTATAATATCCTCTATCGTATCCTATACTCTATCCTATCCTATCCTCTATCCTATCCTATCCTCTATCCTATCCTATCCTCTATCCTATCCTATCCTCTATCCTATCCTTTCCTCTATCCTATTCTCTATCCTATCCTCTATCCTATAACCTATCCTATCCTATCCTCTATCCTATCCTATCCTCTATCCTATACAATCCTCTATCCTATCCTATCCTCTATCCTGTCGTATTCTCTATCCTATACTATCCTGAATCCTATCCTATCCCCTATCCTATCCTATCCTCTAACCTGTCGTATCCTCTATCCTATCCTATCATCTATCCTATCGTATCCTCTTTCCTATCCCATCCTCAAACGTATCCTATCCTCTATCCTATCCTATCCTATATCCTATAATATCCTCTATCCTATCCCATCCTCTAACGAATCCTATCCATTATCCTATCCTATCCTCTATCCTGTCGTATCGTCCGTGCTATACAATCCTCTGTCCTATCCTATCCTCTATCCTGTCGTATCGTCTGTCCTGTACAATCCTCTATCCTATCCTATCCTCTATCCTATCGTATCCTCTATCCTATCCCATCCTCTATCGTATCCTATCCTCTATCCTATCATATCCTATATCCTATAATATCCTCAAACTTATCCAATCCTCTATCCTACCCTCAATCCTATCCTCTATCCTATCCTCTATCCTATCCTCTAGCCTATCCCCTATCCTATCCCATCCTCTTTCCTATCCTATCCTCTATCCTATATAATCCTCTATCCTATCCTATCCTCTATCCTATCCTCTATCCTATCCTTTCCTCTATCCTATTCTCTATCCTATCCTCTATCCTATCCCCTATCCTATCCTATCCTCTATCCTATCCTATCCTCTATCCTATACAATCCTCTATCCTATCCTATCCTCTATCCTGTCGTATTCTCTATCCTATACTATCCTGAATCCTATCCTATCCCCTATCCTATCCTATCCTCTATCCTATCCTATCCTCTATCCTATCCAATCCTCTATCCTATCCTATCCTCTATCCTATCCTGTCCTATATCCTATCCAATCCTCTATCCTATCCCATCCTCTATCCTATCCTGTCCTATATCCTATCCTCTTGTCTATCCTATACTATCCTCTAACCTATCATATCCTCTATCCTCTCCTACCCTCTATCCTATCGTATCCTCTGTCCTATCCTATCCTATCCTCTAACCTATCCAATCCTGTATCCTATCCTATCCACTATCCTATCGTATCCTCTATCCGATCCTATCCTCTATCCTATCCTATCCTCTATCCTATCCTATCCTCTATCCTGTCCTATCCTCAATCCTATCCTATCCTATATCCTATAATATCCTCTATCGTATCCTATACTCTATCCTATCCTATCCTCAATCCTATCCTATCCCCTATCCTATCCTATCCTCTGTCCTGTCGAATCCTCTGTCCTATCCTATCCTCTATCCTGTCGTATCGTCTGTCCTAACCTATCCTCTATCCTATCCTCTACTCTACCGTCTATCCTATAATATCCAATATCCTATCCAATCCTCTATCCTATCCTATGTCCTATCCTATCCTCTTTCCTATCCTATCCTATTCTCTATTTTATACTATCCTCTAACCTATCCTATCCTCCATCCTATCCCATCCTCTATCGTATCCTATCCTCTATCCTATCCTATCCCCTATCCTATCCTATCCTCTATCCTATCCTATCCTCTATCCTATCCAATCCTCTATCCTATCCTATCCTCTATCCTATCCTGTCCTATATCCTATCCAATCCTCTATCCTATCCCATCCTCTATCCAATCCTGTCGTATATCCTATCCTATTCTCTATCCTATACTATCCTCTAACCTATCATATCCTCTATCCTCTCCTACCCTCTATCCTATCGTATCCTCTGTCCTATCCTATCCTATCCTCTAACCTATCCAATCCTGTATCCTATCCTATCCACTATCCTATCGTATCCTCTATCCGATCCTATCCTCTATCCTATCCTATCCTCTATCCTATCCTATCCTCTATCCTATCCTATCCTCTATCCTATCCTATCCTCAATCCTATCCTATCCTATATCCTATAATATACTCTATCGTATCCTATACTCTATCCTATCCTATCCTCTATCCTATCCTATCCTCTATCCTATCCTATCCTCTATCCTATCCTATCCTCTATCCTATCCTATCCCCTAGCCTATCCTATCCTCTATCCTATCCTATCCTCTATCCTATCCAATCCTCTATCCTATCCTATCCTCTATCCTATCCTGTCCTATATCCTATCCAATCCTCTATCCTATCCCATCCTCTATCCTATCCTGTCCTATATCCTATCCTATTGTCTATCCTATACTATCCTCTAACCTATCATATCCTCTATCCTCTCCTACCCTCTATCCTATCGTATCCTCTGTCCTATCCTATCCTATCCTCTAACCTATCCAATCCTGTATCCTATCCTATCCACTATCCTATCGTATCCTCTATCCGATCCTATCCTCTATCCTATCCTATCCTCTATCCTATCCTATCCTCTATCCTATCCTATCCTCTATCCTATCCTATCCTCAATCCTATCCTATCCTATATCCTATATATCCTCTATCGTATCCTATACTCTATCCTATCCTATCCTCTATCCTATCCTATCCTCTATCCTATCCTATCCTCTATCCTATCCTATCCTCTATGCTATCCTATCCTCTATCCTATCATATCCTCAATCCTATCCTATCCTCAATCTCACCCTATACCCTATCCTATCCTATACTCTAACCTATCCCATCCTCTATCGTATCCTATCCTCTATCCTATCCTATCCTATATCCTATCCCATCCTCTCTCCTATCCTATTATCTATCCTATCCTATCCTCAATCTTACCCTATACCCTATCCTATCCTATACTCTATCCTATCCCATCCTCTATCGTATCCTATACTCTATCCTATCCTATCCTCTATCCTATCCTATCCTCTATCCTATCCTATCCTCTATCCTATCCTCTATCCTATCCTTTCCTCTATCCTATTCTCTATCCTATCCTCTATCCTATAACCTATCCTATCCTATCCTCTATCCTATCCTATCCTCTATCCTATACAATCCTCTATCCTATCCTATCCTCTATCCTGTCGTATTCTCTATCCTATACTATCCTGAATCCTATCCTATCCTCTATCCTATCCTATCCTCTATCCTATCCTATCCTGTATCCTATCCAATCCCCTATCCTATCCTCTATCCTATCCTATCCTCTATCCTATCCTATCCTCTATCCTATCCTATCCTCAATCCTACCCTATCCCCTATCCTATCCTAACCTCTATCCTATCCTATCCTCTATCCTATCCAATCCTCTATCCTATCCTATCCTCTATCCTATCCTGTACTCTATCCTATCCTATTGTCTATCCTATACTATCCTCTAACCTATCCTATCCTCTATCCTATGCTAAATTGAAATCCTGTATCCTCCATCCTATCCTATCCTCTATCCTATCCTATCCTCAATCCTATCGTATCCTCTATCCTATCCTATCGTCTATCCTATAATATCCACTATATTATCCAATCCTCTATTCTATCCTCTATCCTATGCTCTATCCTATCCTATCCTCTATCCTACAATATCCGCTATTCTATCCAATCCTCTATCGTATAATATCCTCTATCCTATCCGATACTCTATCCTATCGTATTATCTGTCCTAACCTATCCTCTATCCTATCCTATCCTCAATCCTATCCTGTCCTCAATCTTACCCTATACCCTACCCTATCCTATACTCTATCCTATCCCATCCTCTATCGTATCCTATCCTCTATCCTATCCTATCCTCTATCCTATCTTATACTCTATCATACCCTATCCTTTATCCAAGCCTATTCTCAATCCTATCCCATACTCTATCCTATCCTATCCTCTATCCTATATAATCCTCTATCCTATCCTATCCTCTATCCCATCGTATCCTCTATCCTATACCATCCTTTATCGTATCCTATCCTCTATCCTATCCTATCCTATATCCTATAATATCCTCTATCCTATCCTCTATCCTATGCAATCCTCTATTCTATAATATCCTCTATCCTATCCAATCCTCTATCCTATCCTCTATCCTATCTTATCCTCTATCCTACAATATCCTCTAACCTATCCTATCCTATCCTCCATCCTATCCTATCCTCTATCGTGTCGTATCCTCTATCCTATCGTATCCTCTATCCTATCGTATCCTCAATGCTATCCTGTATCCTATCCAATCCTCTATCCTATCCTATCATCTATCCTATCGTATCCTCTTTCCTATCCCATCCTCAACCGTATCCTATCCTCTATCCTATCCTATCCTATATCCTATAATATCCTCTATCCTATCCCATCCTCTAACGTATCCTATCCCCTATCCTATCCTATCCTCTATCCTATCCTATCCTCTATCCTATACAATCCTCTATCCTCTCCTGTCCTCTATCCTATACAATCCTCTATCCTATCCTATCCTCTATCCTATCGTATCCTCCATCCTATCCCATCCTCTATCGTATCCTATCCTCTATCCTATCATATCCTATATCCTATAATATCCTCAATCCTATCCAATCATCTATCCTACCCTCTATCCTATCCTCTATCCTATCCTATCCTCAATCCTATCCTATCCCCTATCCTATCCTATCCTCTGTCCTGTCGAATCCTCTGTCCTATCCTATCCTCTATCCTGTCGTATCGTCTGTCCTATCCTATCCTCTATCCTATCTTCTACTCTATCGTCTATCCTATATTATCCAATATCCTATCCAATCCTCTATCCTATCCTCTATCCTATCCTCTGTCCTATCCTATCCTCTTTCCTATCCTATCCTATTCTCTATTTTATACTATCCTCTAACCTATCCTATCCTCAATCCTATCCTATCCCCTATCCTATCCTATCCTCAATCCTACCCTATCCCCTATCCTATCCTATCCTCTATCCTATCCTATCCCCTATCCTATCCTATCCTCTATCCTATCCTATCCTCTATCCTATCCAATCCTCTATCCTATCCTATTCTCTATCCTATCCTATCCTCTATGCTATCCTATCCTCTATCCTATCATATCCTCTATCCTATCCTGTCCTATATCCTATCCTATTGTCTATCCTATACTATCCTCTAACCTATCATATCCTCTATCCTCTCCTACCCTCTATCCTATCGTATCCTCTGTCCTATCCTATCCTATCCTCTAACCTATCCAATCCTGTATCCTATCCTATCCACTATCCTATCGTATCCTCTATCCGATCCTATCCTCTATCCTATCCTATCCTCTATCCTATCCTATCCTCTATCCTATCCTATCCTCTATCCTATCCTATCCTATCCTATCCTATATCCTATAATATCCTCTATCGTATCCTATACTCTATCCTATCCTATCCTCTATCCTATCCTATCCTCTATCCTATCCTATCCTCTATCCTATCCTATCCTCTAACCTATCCTATCCTGTATCCTATCCAATCCCCTATCCTATCCTCTATCCTATGCTATCTTCTATCCGATCCTATCCTCTATCCTATCCTATCCTATATCCTGTATCCTCTATCCTATCCTGTCCTCTATGCTATCCTATCCTCTATCCTATCATGTCCTCAATCCTATCCTATCCTCAATCTCACCCTATACCCTATCCTATCCTATACTCTATCCTATCCCATCCTCTATCGTATCCTATCCTCTATCCTATCCTATCCTATATCCTATCCCATCCTCTATCGTATCCTATACTCTATCCTATCCTATCCTCTATCCTATCCTATCCTCTATCCTATCCTATCCTCTATCCTATCGTATCCTCCATCCTATCCCATCCTCTATCGTATCCTATCCTCTATCCTATCATATCCTATATCCTATAATATCCTCAATCCTATCCAATCATCTATCCTACCCTCTATCCTATCCTCTATCCTATCCTATCCTCAATCCTATCCTATCCCCTATCCTATCCTATCCTCTGTCCTGTCGAATCCTCTGTCCTATCCTATCCTCTATCCTGTCGTATCGTCTGTCCTATCCTATCCTCTATCCTATCTTCTACTCTATCGTCTATCCTATATTATCCAATATCCTATCCAATCCTCTATCCTATCCTCTATCCTATCCTCTGTCCTATCCTATCCTCTTTCCTATCCTATCCTATTCTCTATTTTATACTATCCTCTAACCTATCCTATCCTCAATCCTATCCTATCCCCTATCCTATCCTATCCTCAATCCTACCCTATCCCCTATCCTATCCTATCCTCTATCCTATCCTATCCCCTATCCTATCCTATCCTCTATCCTATCCTATCCTCTATCCTATCCAATCCTCTATCCTATCCTATTCTCTATCCTATCCTATCCTCTATGCTATCCTATCCTCTATCCTATCATATCCTCAATCCTATCCTATCCTCAATCTCACCCTATACCCTATCCTATCCTATACTCTATCCTATCCCATCCTCTATCGTATCCTATCCTCTATCCTATCCTATCCTCTATCCTATCCTATCCTCTATCCTATCCTATCCTGTATCCTATCCTATCCTGTATCCTATCCAATCCCCTATCCTATCCTCTATGCTATCCTATCCTCTATCCTATCCTATCCTCTATCCTATCCTATCCTCTATCCTATCCTATCCTCTATTCTATTCTATCCTCATTCCTACCCTATCCCCTATCCTATCCTAACCTCTATCCTATCCTATCCTCTATCCTATCCAATCCTCTATCCTATCCTATCCTCTATCCTATCCTGTACTCTATCCTATCCTATTGTCTATCCTATACTATCCTCTAACCTATCCTATCCTCTATCCTATCCTATCCTGAAATCCTGTATCCTCCATCCTATCCTATCCTCTATCCTATCCTATCCTCAATCCTATCGTATCCTCGATCCTATCCTATCGTCTATCCTATCCTATCCTCTATCCTATAATATCCTCTATCCTAACCTATCCTCTATCCTATAATATCCTCTATCCTATCCAATCCCCTATCCTATCCTCAATCCTATCCTATCCCCTATCTTATCCTATCCTATGCTGTCCTCTAACCTATCCTATCCTCTATCCTATCCTACACTATGTCCTATCCTATCCTCTATCCCATCCTATCCTCTATCCTATCCTATCCTCTATCCTATCGTATCCTCTATCCTATCCCATCCTCTATCCTATCCTATCCTCTATCCTACAATATCCGCTTTTCTATCCAATCCTCTATCGTATAATATCCTCTATCCTATCCAATCCTCTATCCTATCCTCTATCCTATCTTATCCTCTATCCTACAATATCCTCTAACCTATCCTATCCTACCTCCATCCTATCCTATCCTCTATCGTGTCGTATCCTCTATCCTATCGTATCCTCTATCCTATACGATCCTCTTTCCTATCCTATCCTCTATCCTATCCTATCCTCTATCCCATAATATCCTCTATCCTAACCTATCCTCTATCCTATAATATCCTCTATCCTATCCAATCCCCTATCCTATCCTCTATCCTATGCTATCTTCTATCCGATCCTATCCTCTATCCTATCCTATCCTATATCCTGTATCCTCTATCCTATCCTATCCTCTATGCTATCCTATCCTCTATCCTATCATGTCCTCAATCCTATCCTATCCTCAATCTCACCCTATACCCTATCCTATCCTATACTCTATCCTATCCCATCCTCTATCGTATCCTATCCTCTATCCTATCCTATCCTATATCCTATCCCATCCTCTATCGTATCCTATACTCTATCCTATCCTATCCTCTATCCTATCCTATCCTCTATCCTATCCTATCCTCTATCCTATCGTATCCTCCATCCTATCCCATCCTCTATCGTATCCTATCCTCTATCCTATCATATCCTATATCCTATAATATCCTCAATCCTATCCAATCATCTATCCTACCCTCTATCCTATCCTCTATCCTATCCTATCCTCAATCCTATCCTATCCCCTATCCTATCCTATCCTCTGTCCTGTCGAATCCTCTGTCCTATCCTATCCTCTATCCTGTCGTATCGTCTGTCCTATCCTATCCTCTATCCTATCTTCTACTCTACCGTCTATCCTATAATATCCAATATCCTATCCAATCCTCTATCCTATCCTCTATCCTATCCTCTGTCCTATCCTATCCTCTTTCCTATCCTATCCTATTCTCTATTTTATACTATCCTCTAACCTATCCTATCCTCAATCCTATCCTATCCCCTAACCTATCCTATCCTCAATCCTACCCTATCCCCTATCCTATCCTATCCTCTATCCTATCCTATCCCCTATCCTATCCTATCCTCTATCCTATCCTATCCTCTATCCTATCCAATCCTCTATCCTATCCTATTCTCTATCCTATCCTATCCTCTATGCTATCCTATCCTCTATCCTATCATATCCTCAATCCTATCCTATCCTCAATCTCACCCTATACCCTATCCTATCCTATACTCTATCCTATCCCATCCTCTATCGTATCCTATCCTCTATCCTATCCTATCCTCTATCCTATCCTATCCTCTATCCTATCCTATCCTCTATCCTATCCTATCCTGTATCCTATCCAATCCCCTATCCTATCCTCTATGCTATCCTATCCTCTATCCTATCCTATCCTCTATCCTATCCTATCCTCTATCCTATCCTATCCTCTATTCTATTCTATCCTCATTCCTACCCTATCCCCTATCCTATCCTAACCTCTATCCTATCCTATCCTCTATCCTATCCAATCCTCTATCCTATCCTATCCTCTATCCTATCCTGTACTCTATCCTATCCTATTGTCTATCCTATACTATCCTCTAACCTATCCTATCCTCTATCCTATCCTATCCTGAAATCCTGTATCCTCCATCCTATCCTATCCTCTATCCTATCCTATCCTCAATCCTATCGTATCCTCGATCCTATCCTATCGTCTATCCTATCCTATCCTCTATCCTATAATATCCTCTATCCTAACCTATCCTCTATCCTATAATATCCTCTATCCTATCCAATCCCCTATCCTATCCTCAATCCTATCCTATCCCCTATCTTATCCTATCCTATGCTGTCCTCTAACCTATCCTATCCTCTATCCTATCCTACACTATGTCCTATCCTATCCTCTATCCCATCCTATCCTCTATCCTATCCTATCCTCTATCCTATCGTATCCTCTATCCTATCCCATCCTCTATCCTATCCTATCCTCTATCCTACAATATCCGCTTTTCTATCCAATCCTCTATCGTATAATATCCTCTATCCTATCCAATCCTCTATCCTATCCTCTATCCTATCTTATCCTCTATCCTACAATATCCTCTAACCTATCCTATCCTACCTCCATCCTATCCTATCCTCTATCGTGTCGTATCCTCTATCCTATCGTATCCTCTATCCTATACGATCCTCTTTCCTATCCTATCCTCTATCCTATCCTATCCTCTATCCCATAATATCCTCTATCCTAACCTATCCTCTATCCTATAATATCCTCTATCCTATCCAATCCCCTATCCTATCCTCAATCCTATCCTATCCCCTATCTTATCCTATCCTATGCTGTCCTGTAACCTATCCTATCCTCTATCCTATCCTACACTATGTCCTATCCTATCCTCTATCCCATCCTATCCTCTATCCTATCCTATCCTCTATCCTATCGTATCCTCTATCCTATCCCATCCTCTACCCTATCCTATCGTCTATCATATAATATCCTCTATCCTATCCAATCCTCTATCGTATCCTCTATCCTATTCTCTATCCTATCCTCTATCCTATCCTATCCTCAATGCTATCCTGTATCCTATCCAATCCTCTATCCTATCCTATCATCTATCCTATCGTATCCTCTTTCCTATCCCATCCTCTATCCTATCCTATCCTCTATGCTATCCTATCCTCTATCCTATCATATCCTCAATCCTATCCTATCCTCAATCCTATCCTCTATCCTATCCTATCCTCTATCCTATCCTATCCTCTATCCTATCCTATCCTCTATTCTATTCTATCCTCAATCCTACCCTATCCCCTATCCTATCCTAACCTCTATCCTATCCTATCCTCTATCCTATCCAATCCTCTATCCTATCCTATCCTCTATCCTATCCTGTACTCTATCCTATCCTATTGTCTATCCTATACTATCCTCTAACCTATCCTATCCTCTATCCTATCCTATCCTGAAATCCTGTATCCTCCATCCTATCCTATCCTCTATCCTATCCTATTCTCAATCCTATCGTATCCTCGATCCTATCCTATCGTCTATCCTATCCTATCCTCTATCCTATAATATCCTCTAACCTAACCTATCCTCTATCCTATAATATCCTCCATCCTATCCAATCCCCTATCCTATCCTCAATCCTATCCTATCCCCTATCTTATCCTATCCTATGCTGTCCTCTAACCTATCCTATCCTCTATCCTATCCTACACTATGTCCTATCCTATCCTCAATCCTATCCTATCCCCTATCTTATCCTATCCTATGCTGTCCTCTAACCTATCCTATCCTCTATCCTATCCTACACTATGTCCTATCCTATCCTCTATCCCATCCTATCCTCTATCCTATCCTATCCTCTATCCTATCGTATCCTCTATCCTATCCCATCCTCTATCCTATCCTATCCTCTATCCTACAATATCCGCTTTTCTATCCAATCCTCTATCGTATAATATCCTCTATCCTATCCAATCCTCTATCCTATCCTCTATCCTATCTTATCCTCTATCCTACAATATCCTCTAACCTATCCTATCCTATCCTCCATCCTATCCTATCCTCTATCGTGTCGTATCCTCTATCCTATCGTATCCTCTATCCTATACGATCCTCTTTCCTATCCTATCCTCTATCCTATCCTATCCTCTATCCTATAATATCCTCTATCCTAACCTATCCTCTATCCTATAATATCCTCTATCCTATCCAATCCCCTATCCTATCCTCAATCCTATCCTATCCCCTATCTTATCCTATCCTATGCTGTCCTGTAACCTATCCTATCCTCTATCCTATCCTACACTATGTCCTATCCTATCCTCTATCCCATCCTATCCTCTATCCTATCCTATCCTCTATCCTATCGTATCCTCTATCCTATCCCATCCTCTATCCTATCCTATCGTCTATCCTATAATATCCTCTATCCTATCCAATCCTCTATCGTATCCTCTATCCTATTCTCTATCCTATCCTCTATCCTATCCTATCCTCAATGCTATCCTGTATCCTATCCAATCCTCTATCCTATCCTATCATCTATCCTATCGTATCCTCTTTCCTATCCCATCCTCTATCCTATCCTATCCTCTATGCTATCCTATCCTCTATCCTATCATATCCTCAATCCTATCCTATCCTCAATCTCACCCTATACCCTATCCTATCCTATACTCTATCCTATCCCATCCTCTATCGTATCCTATCCTCTATCCTATCCTATCCTATACCCTATCCCATCCTCTCTCCTATCCTATCATCTATCCTATCCTATCCTAAATCCTATCCTATCCTCAATCTTACCCTATACCCTATCCTATCCTATACTCTATCCTATCCCATCCTCTATCGTATCCTATACTCTATCCTATCCTATCCTCTATCCTATCCTATCCTCTATCCTATCCTATCCTCTATCCTATCCTATCCTGTATCCTATCCAATCCCCTATCCTATCCTCTATCCTATCCTATCCTCTATCCTATCCTATCCTCTATCCTATCCTATCCTCTATCCTATCCTATCCTCTATCCTATCCTATCCTCTATTCTATTCTATCCTCAATCCTACCCTATCCCCTATCCTATCCTAACCTCTATCCTATCCTATCCTCTATCCTATCCAATCCTCTATCCTATCCTATCCTCTATCCTATCCTGTACTCTATCCTATCCTATTGTCTATCCTATACTATCCTCTAACCTATCCTATCCTCTATCCTATCCTATCCTGAAATCCTGTATCCTCCATCCTATCCTATCCTCTATCCTATCCTATCCTCAATCCTATCGTATCCTCGATCCTATCCTATCGTCTATCCTATCCTATCCTCTATCCTATAATATCCTCTAACCTAACCTATCCTCTATCCTATAATATCCTCTATCCTATCCAATCCCCTATCCTATCCTCAATCCTATCCTATCCCCTATCTTATCCTATCCTATGCTGTCCTCTAACCTATCCTATCCTCTATCCTATCCTACACTATGTCCTATCCTATCCTCTATCCCATCCTATCCTCTATCCTATCCTATCCTCTATCCTACAATATCCGCTTTTCTATCCAATCCTCTATCGTATAATATCCTCTATCCTATCCAATCCTCTATCCAATCCTCTATCCTATCTTATCCTCTATCCTACAATATCCTCTAACCTATCCTATCCTATCCTCCATCCTATCCTATCCTCTATCGTGTCGTATCCTCTATCCTATCCTATCCTCTATCCTATCCTATCCTCTATCCTATCCTATCCTGTATCCTATCCATTCCCCTATCCTATCCTCTATCCTATCCTATCCTCTATCCTATCCTATCCTCTATCCTATCCTATCCTCTATCCTATCCTATCCTCTATTCTATTCTATCCTCAATCCTACCCTATCCCCTATCCTATCCTAACCTCTAACCTATCCTATCCTCTATCCTATCCAATCCTCTATCCTATCCTTTCCTCTATCCTATCCTGTACTCTATCCTATCCTATTGTCTATCCTGTACTATCCTCTAACCTATCCTATCCTCTATCCTATCCTATCCTGAAATCCTGTATCCTCCATCCTATCCTATCCTCTATCCTATCCTATCCTCAATCCTATCGTATCCTCGATCCTATCCTATCGTCTATCCTATCCTATCCTCTATCCTATAATATCCTCTATCCTAACCTATCCTCTATCCTATAATATCCTCTATCCTATCCAATCCCCTATCCTATCCTCAATCCTATCCTATCCCCTATCTTATCCTATCCTATGCTGTCCTCTAACCTATCCTATCCTCTATCCTATCCTACACTATGTCCTATCCTATCCTCTATCCCATCCTATCCTCTATCCTATCCTATCCTCTATCCTATCGTATCCTCTATCCTATCCCATCCTCTATCCTATCCTATCCTCTATCCTACAATATCCGCTTTTCTATCCAATCCTCTATCGTATAATATCCTCTATCCTATCCAATCCTCTATCCTATCCTCTATCCTATCTTATCCTCTATCCTACAATATCCTCTACCCTATCCTATCCTATCCTCCATCCTATCCTATCCTCTATCGTGTCGTATCCTCTATCCTATCGTATCCTCTATCCTATACGATCCTCTATCCTAACCTATCCTCTATCCTATAATATCCTCTATCCTATCCAATCCCCTATCCTATCCTCAATCCTATCCTATCCCCTATCTTATCCTATCCAATGCTGTCCTCTAACCTATCCTATCCTCTATCCTATCCTACACTATGTCCTATCCTATCCTCTATCCCATCCTATCCTCTATCCTATCCTATCCTCTATCCTATCGTATCCTCTATCCTATCCCATCCTCTATCCTATCCTATCGTCTATCCTATAATATCCTCTATCCTATCCAATCCTCTATCCTATACAATCCTCTATCCTATCCTATCCTCTATCCTATCCTCTATCCTATCGTATCCTCTATCCTATCCCATCCTCTATCGTATCCTATCCTCTATCCTATCATATCCTATATCCTATAATATCTTCAACCCTATCCAATCATATTTCCTACCCTCTATCCTATCCTCTATCCTATCCTATCCTATCCTGTATCCTATCCTATCCTCTATCCTATCCTTTCCTCTATCCTATCCTATCCTCTATCCTATCCTATCCTCTATCCTATCCTCTCCTCTATCCTATCCTATCCTCTATCCTATTCTACCCTCTATCCTATCCTATCCTCTATCCTATCGTATCCTCTATCCTATCCTATCCTCTATCCTATCCTATCCTCTATCCTATCCAAACCTCTATCTTATCCGATCCTCTATCCTATCCTATCCTCTATCCTATCCAAACCTCTATCTTATCCGATCCTCTATCCTATCCTATCCTCTATAATATCGTATCCTCTATCATATCCTATCCTCTTTGTTATAATATCATCTATCATATCCTATTCTCTATCCTATCCTATCCTATCAACTATCCTATCCAATCCCCTATCCTATCCTCTATCCTATCCTATCCTCAATCGTATCCTATCCTCTTTCCTATCGGATCATATATCCTATCCTATCCTCTATCCTATCCAATCATATATCCTATCCTATCCGCTATCCCATCCTATCCTCTATCCTATAATATCCCCTATCCTATCCAATCCTCTATCCTATCCTGTATCCTATCCTCTATCCTATCCTCTATCCTATCCTCTATCCTATCCTCTATCCTATCCTATCCTCTATAGCATTCAATCCCCTATCCTATCCTCTATCCGACCCTATCCTCTATTCTATCCTATTCCCTATCCTATCCTATTCTCTATCCTATCTTATCCTCTATCCTATCCAATCCTATATCCTATACTCTATCCTATCATATCCTCTATTATATCCTATCCTATATCCTATCCTCTATCGTATCCTATCCTATATCCTATACTCTATCCTATCCTATCCTCTATCCTATCCTATATCCTATACTCTATCCTATCCTATCCTCTATCCTATCCTATCCTCTATCCTATCATATCCTCTACCCTATCCTATCCTCTATCCTATCCTATCCTATCCTCAATCCTATCCTATCCTCTATCCTATCCTATCCTCTATCCTATTCTGTACTCTATCCTATCCCATCCGCTATCCTATCCTATCCTCTATCCTATCCTATCCTCTATCCTATTCTACCCTCTATCCTATCCTATCCTCTATCCTATTGTATCCTCGATCCTATCCAATCCTCTATCCTATCCTATCCTCTATCCTATCCTATCCTCTATCCTATTCTACCCTCTATCCTATCCTATCTTCTATCCTATTGTATCCTCTATCCTATCCTATCCTCTATCCTGGCTTATCCTCTATCCTATCCTATCCTCTATCCTATCCATTCCTCTATCTTATCCGATCCTCTATCCTATCCTATCCTCTATAAAATCGTATCCTCTATCATATCCTATCCTCTTGCCTATAATATCATCTATCATATCCTATTCTCTATCCTATCCTATCCTATCAACTATCCTATCCAATCCCCTATCCTATACTCTATCCTATCCTATCCTCTATCCTATCCTATCCTCTATGCTATTCTACCCTCTATCCTATCCTATCCTCTATCCTATCGTATCCTCTATCCTATCCTATCCTCTATCCTGGCTTATCCTCTATCCTATCATATCCTCTATCCTATCCAATCCTCTATCTTATCCGATCCTCAATCCTATCCTATCCTCTATAATATCGTATCCTCTATCATATCCTATCTTCTTTCCTATAATATCATCTATCATATCCTATTCTCTATCCTATCCTATCCTATCAACTATCCTATCCAATCCCCTATCCTATTCTCTATCCTATCCTATCCTCTATCGTATCCTATCCTCTATCCTATCCAATCCTCTATCCTATCCTATCCTCTATAGTATCCAATCCCCTATCCTATCCTCTATCCGACCCTATCCTCTATTCTATACTATTCTCTATCCTATCCTATTCTCTAACCTATCCTCTATCATATCCTATCCCCTATCCTATCCTATCCTCAATTCTATCCTATCCTCTATCCTATCCAATCCTATATCCTATCCTCTATCCTATCCTATCCTCAATCCTATCCTATCCTCCATCCTATCCTCAATCCTATCCTATCCTCTATCCTATCCTAGCCTCTATCCTATTCTATACTCTATTCTATCCTATCCGCCATCCTATCCTATCCTCTATCCTATCCTATCCTCTATCCTATCTTATTCTCTATCCTATCCTCTATCCTAACCTATCCTCTATGCTATTCTACCCTCTATCCTATCCTATCCTCTATCCTATCGTATCCTCTATCCTATCCTATCCTCTATCCTGGCTTATCCTCTATCCTATCCTATCCTCTATCCTATCCAATCCTCTATCTTATCCGATCCTCAATCCTATCCTATCCTCTATAATATCGTATCCTCTATCATATCCTATCTTCTTTCCTATAATATCATCTATCATATCCTATTCTCTATCCTATCCTATCCTATCAACTATCCTATCCAATCCCCTATCCTATCCTCTATCCTATCCTATCCTCTATCGTATCCTATCCCCTATCGTATCCAATCCTCTATCCTATCCTATCCTCTATCCTATCCTATTCTCTATCCTGACTTATCCTCTATCCTATCCTATCCTCTATCCTATCCAATCCTCTACCTTATCCTATCCTCTATCCTATCCTATCCTCTAGCCTATCCTATCCTCTATCCTATCGTATTCTCTATCCTATCCTCTATCCTATCCTATCCTCTATAGTATCCAATCCTATATCCTATCCTCTATCCGACCCTATCCTCTATTCTATACTATTCTCTATCCTATCCTATTCTCTAACCTATCCTCTATCATATCCTATCCCCTATACTATCCTATCCTCAATCCTATCCTATCCTCTATCCTATCCAATCCTATATCCTATCCTCTATCCTATCCTATCCTCAATCCTATCCTATCCTCTATCCTATCCTAGCCTCTATCCTATCCTATCCACTATAGTATCCAATCCCCTATTTTATCCTCTATAAGACCCTATCCTCTATTCTATCCTATTCTCTATCCTATCCTCTATCATATCCTATCCTATATCCTATACTCTATCCTATCCTATCCTCTATCCTATCCTATCCTCTATCCTATCCAATCCCCTATCCTATCCTCTATCGTATCCAATCCTCTATCCTATCCTATCCTCTATCCTATCCTATTCTCTATCCTGACTTATCCTCTATCCTATCCTATCCTCTATCCTATCCAATCCTCTACCTTATCCTATCCTCTATCCTATCCTATCCTCTAGCCTATCCTATCCTCTATCCTATCGTATTCTCTATCCTATCCTCTATCCTATCCTATCCTCTATAGTATCCAATCCTATATCCTATCCTCTATCCGACCCTATCCTCTATTCTATACTATTCTCTATCCTATCCTATTCTCTAACCTATCCTCTATCATATCCTATCCCCTATACTATCCTATCCTCTATCCTATCCTATCCTCTATAGTATCCAATCCCCTATCCTATCCTCTATACGACCCTATCCTCTATTCTATCCTATTCTCTATCCTATCCTATTCTCTATCCTATCCTATTCTCTATCCTATCCTCTATAATATCCTATCCCCTATCCTATCCTATCCTCTATCCTATCCTATCCTCTGTCCTATCCTATCCTCAATCCTATCCTATCCTCTATCCTATCCTATACTCTATCCTATCCAATCCTCTATCCTATCCTATCATCTATCCTATCCTATCCTCTATCCTATCCTATACTCTATCCTATCCAATCCTCTATCCTATCCTCTCCTCTATCCTATCCTATCCTCTATCCTATCCTATCCTCTATCCTATCCTATCCTCTATCCTATCCTATCCTCTATCCTATCCTATCCTCTATGCTATCCTATCCTCTATCCTATCCTATCCTCTATCCTATCCTATCCTCTATCCTATCCTATCCTCTATCCTATCCTATCCTCTATCCTATCCTGTCCTCTATCCTATCCTATCCTCTATCCTATCCAATCCTATATCCTATACTCTATCCTATCTTATCCTCTATCCTATCCTATCCTCTATCCTATCCTCTATCGTATCCTATCCTATATCCTATACTCTACCCTATCTTATCCTCAATCCTATCCTTTCCTCTATCCTATCCTATCCTCTATATTATTCTATACTCTAGCCTATCCTATCCGCTATCCTATCCTATCCGCTATCCTACCCTATCCTCTATCCTATCCTATCCTCTATCCTATCCTATCCTCTATCCTATCCTATCCTCTATCCTATCCCCTATCATATCCTATCCCCTATCCTATCCTATCCTCAATCCTATCCAATCCTCTATCATATCCAATCCTATATCCTATACTCTATCCTATCCTATCCTCTATCCTATCCTATCCACTATCCTATCCTATCCGCTATCCTATCCTATCCTCTATCCTATCCTATCCTCTATCCTATCTTATTCTCTATCCTATCCTCTATCCTATCCTATCCTCTATAGTATCCAATCCCCTATCCTATCCTCTATACGACCCTATCCTCTATTCTATCCTATTCTCTATCCTATCCTATTCTCTATCCTATCCTATTCTCTATCCTATCCTCTATCATATCCTATCCCCTATCCTATCCTATCCTCTATCCTATCCTATCCTCTGTCCTATCCTATCCTCAATCCTATACTATCCTCTATCCTATCCTATACTCTATCCTATCCAATCCTCTATCCTATCCTATCCTCTATCTTATCCTATCCTCTATCCTATCCTATACTCTATCCTATCCAATCCTCTATCCTATCCTCTCCTCTATCCTATCCTATCCTCTATCCTATCCTATCCTCTATCCTATCCTATCCTCTATCCTATCCTATCCTCTATCCTATCCTATTTTTTTTTTTTTTTTTTTTTTTTTTCCGAGGAGGTAATCTCGTTACGGATACCCGAACCCCCCCGGGGGGGGTGGTCCGGGTTATGTGGGACTCCTCGGCTGGTTGGTGCAACGCCGAGTATACCCACTAACTCCTCCCCGTCCGTCCCTAGACTCCTGGGGGCACCCGTGCTCTGCGCGCGCATGTCAATCCGGTGTGCCCCCGCCTTAGCATACCACCCAGGGGGGGACGCGGCCCCCTCCCGTACCTACTCTATCCGAAGGCACCACGCAACGGACGACGTGGCGCCTTCCCCCCTGTTAGGCCGCCCGATGAGCATCCGAGCCCCCGCTCGAGATGCCCGGCGGCCTCCGGGGACGCCGTTGGTGACCGAGTGTAAGGGGATATCCGATCCCCCGCCTCGAGATCATCAAGGGCGTCCCCGCTCGCGTCAGAGGCGTCGCAACGGGGGTACGCCCCCGGGGCGTACCCTGCGCCGCCTCCCCCCCCTTCGGCCGGGATCGTGATTACGCTCCCGATCCCGTTCCGCAGCCTCCTTCCGCAGCATAACCCGCTCGCAGAAGGAAGCGAACCCCCTCCACGCCTCCTCGCCACCGGCTGCCGCAGCGACGACAGCCGGGAGCGAGAGGTCGTGGCCCACCGCGCGCCGCAGGGCACGGCGCTCTCCCCCCCATGCCGGACACTCCTCCAGAGTGTGTTGCGCCGTGTCCCGCGGCTCGCCGCAGTGGTGACACGCCTCCTCGGTCTCCCTCCCGATGCGACACAGGTAGTCGCCGATGCACCCGTGCCCGCTCATCACCTGCGTCACACGGTAGGAGACCCTATGCCCCATCCATCCCCTGTTCCATTGATCGAACACCGGGAGGATGGCCCGAACGGCCCGCCTCTCGCCCTCCCTCGTCCCGGGAAGGCTATCGCGCCACTCCCGGGCTGCGTGCCGCCGAGCATGTCGCCTGAGCTCATCCACCATGAGCCGCGCCTGATCCGGGGCCACCCCCCGGAGCCGGAGTTCCCTGGAGTGCGTATGCACATCCGCCAACACGCGGGCCTCCAGCTCGAGGGGGATCAGCCCCGACATCACCATCGCCGTCGCGTATGAAATGGTGCGGTACCCCCGCACGATGCCTATGGCCAGCCTGCGCTCGATGCGACGCAGCAGCGACCGTGTGCCGCCACTGCGCCCCCTAGCCAAGACATCGCGCGCCCACACAGGGGCTCCGTACAGGACCAAAACTCGCACCACCACCGCGAACAGACGACGCACCCGTCCACAGGGTCCCCCGAGATTCGGGAGAAGGCGACCGAGCGCAGCGGTCGCCCTCTCCGCCCGGGGCGCCAGCGACTCAAGGTGGCGGTCAAAACGCCACCGGCCGTCAAGCTCGAGTCCCAGGTACCGCATCTGGGACCCGACCTTGACCATCCCCTCCCCCACGCAGATCCAGCACTGGGGAGGCGCCGCCAACCGGGCCGAGCGGAGAAACCACATGGCCCTGGTTTTCTCGACGGACACCTCTAGGCCCAGCGACCGGATCGCGCGCACCGCGCGCCACGCGCCGCGCTCCGCCAGGCAGATGGCCTCCTTCGCATACCTCCTGGTGGCCAATACCAGCGTGTCGTCGGCGTAACACGTCAGGCTGACCCCGGGAGGCATCTCCTCCCGCAGGACGCGATCGTACGCAAGATTCCACAGCAACGGGCCCAACACCGAGCCCTGCGGAACCCCGCGCACGACGCCCCTGCGCACCATCCCGTACCGGCCGGGATACTCTATACCCCTGTCGGAGAGATAGCTCCCGATCACCCTTCTGAGATACAGAGGCACCCGGTGGAAGACCAGGGCCTCCATTATCCGATCCCAGGGGACGGTGTTGAACGCGTTAGCGATATCCAAGGATATCGCCAACGCAACACCGCCCCCCCTCGTACAGGCCTCCGAGAGAGCCCTCACCCGCCGAATAGCGTCGACGGTGGAGAGACCCTCCCGGAAGCCGAATTGAACCCCGCTCAGATCGGGGACCCCTCCCGCCGACAGGTGCCGGACGAGGCGTCCAACGAGTACGCGCTCGAACAACTTCCCCGCCTCGTCCAGCAGACAAATTGGCCGGTACCCTGAGGGCGAGTCCCGGGACTTGCCCCCCTTCGGAAGGAGGACCAACCTGCCCGACTTCCACTCCGTGGGGAACACCCCCTCCCTCAGACAGCCGTTATACAGCTGCCGGAGTTCGGCGGCGAGTCCCCCCTCCAGGGCCAAGACCAACGCGCGGCCCGGCACCCCGTCCGGGCCCGGGGCCTTGCGGCCCACCCGCCGCGCCCTGGCCATCGCCTCACCCAGCTCGCCGGCCGACACCTCCCACTCTGCGGACCAGGAGAGAGGCTCCTGTTCCCAATGGGAGCGGCGCAGTTGTCCCCCCTCTCGCGGGAAGAGGGACGCCACCACTCCCTCGAGCAGGTGGGGGTCCATCGACTCCGTCACCGGAGGCGCCCACGCGCGCACCTTGTTCATGACAAGCTTGTACGGGCGCCCCCATGGACCGGAGTCCACCGTGCCGACGAGCTCCGACCACGCGTCGGCCTTGGCCCGCGCGATAGCCCTGCGGAGAACCCCGAGCGCGGCTCGGTACTCCCCGCCGAGCCTCGCCGTCGCCTCCTCGTCGTCGCGCCTCCTACGCGCTCGGCCGTACCGACGCCGCGCGGCATTGCAGGCACGCCGGAGCTCCGCAATGCCGGCGGACCACCAGTACGCCGCCCTCCTGGGGGCGAACCGGCTGCGGGGCATGGCGGTGTCGCACACCGCCGTCATTACCTCCCGCAGCCGCCTCGCCCCTTGCGCAGGCGCCAGCTCGGACAGGGCCGGCCCCGTCCATGTCGCCGCGGCTACCGCGGCCCCGAACGCGTCCGCGTCCAGCCGCTTCAAGGCCCATCGCGGCCGTCGGTCCCCCCGGCCCGGCCGGGAATCCCGCGCGTGGAGGGTGGGCCACACGTCCATGACGATGGGCGTATGGTCTGACGCAATCTCTATCTCCTCGGCCACCCTCCATCCCGACACCCGGCGCACGGCCGAGGGAGTCCCCCATGTCAGGTCGACAATCGAGACCCCCTGCGGACGCACGCACGTCGGCGTGGATCCCCGGTTAATCAACCGGAGATCCAGGCCGGCCGCCCAGGTTAACACCTCGCTACCCCTAGTGGTCGTCCTGGGACTCCCCCACGATACCGCGTGGGCATTGAAGTCTCCCAAAACGAGAACCGGGCGGGCGCTGCACCGCGCGATGCAGCTGTTCAGCCCGCCCAGGAACCCCCGAAATTGATCGAGGCCACAGCTCGGCGAGATGTAGATCCCGACAACCGCGATGTCCCCCCATTGCACCGCCACGAATCCCTCGCCCCGCTCCAGAAGGGAGACCGACGGGGACCCGGGGCGGCTTCCCGCCACTATTACTACGGAGCCGATCGCGTCCCCCACCCAGAAGGGGTGTTCGGGGATTGCGTACGGCTCCGCCGCAACTGCCAGCCCAGCCCCCCACTCGCGCACGGCTTGGACAAACAGGTCCTGTGCCGCGCGCGAGTGGTTGAGGTTCGCCTGCAGAACCGGAGTAGGATTAAAAGTACCTACTCTAACATGGGCTCCGCAGAGTCCCCCCCCTGGGAGGTCCGGGCCCCCGGCGCCGTCTGCGGCCGCTGCGCGGATGCAGCCCCAGACGCGCCCTTCTCTTTCGTCGCCGCGCGGCCCCTCTTGGGAGCCGGGGCACACGCTTTGGCCCCGAATCTATGGCCCGATGGTCTCCCCAGGTCCGCGCAGAGCGGACACCTGGGGGCGGCCTTACAGGCCGAAGCCCGGTGCTCCGCCGCCCCGCAGCGGTAGCACATCGCGCCTCTGTCGACCGCGCTCTTGCATGTCGCCCGCGTGTGCCCCGTCTCCAAACAACGGAAGCATTGGAGGGGCCGCTCCCTCAGCGCCTCGACGCGGGCCGAGGACCAGCCGACCAGCAGCCGGCCTCCCGCCAACACTTTCTTGACGGCCGCGAGGGGGCCCTGGGCCCAACAGGAGCCCAGCGCCTGCTCCGAGGCGGGTCTGCGGATCTCGCCGACCCGGAACTCCGCCGCGGAACACCCCCCCGCCGCCGCCAGCGCCGCCGCTACGTCCCCGGGCGACACCGAGTCGTCCAGGTCCGCCACGCGCACCTCGCCGCGCTTGACCGCCTGGGAGACCTTAACCCCGGTCCCCCCAAGCGCCTCGGCGATCCTCCCGGAGAGGGCCCGTGCCTTCTCCTGGCACCCCGTGCCCCTGACCTCCAGGAGGATCCCGCCGGTTTTCGACCGCCTGGGAAGCACCCCCGACTCGATCCCGATAGCCTTGAGGTCCACCCTCTCTTTTGCCCTGGCCATCACCTCCGAATAAGTGAGCTTGCAGCTCTCGGGGATGGTGATGGCCACTGCTCCCGTTCTGGGGGTGCGTCCCAGGCCACCGTCCCTCCCGGCGGCGGGCTTCGCCGCGCTCGCGCCGCCCTGCACTCGTGCGCCGCCCGCCGCCCTCGGCTCCCACGCAGCCTGCAGCCGTGAAGCGGCGGCAGCTGCCTCGGCCGCGGCTGCTCTCGCCGCAGCCTCCTCCGCGGCCATCTTCTTCTTGGCCCTCTTCGCCGCCTTGCTCGTCACCTCCATCCACGAGGCCGGGACGACCGGTGGCGGAATGATAACGGGGGGCACCACCCTCACGTTGGACACGACCACCGGTCCAGTCCCCTTGGTGACAGACGTCGCCGGCAGAGAAGCCACCGGCGTCGCCTCGCGCGCCGATTCACCCTCCGCCCGGAGGGCCGGGGCCAAACCGGCCAGAATCGTCCGGAACCGCTCCTCCATCCGGGCCTCTAGCTCCCGGTTCCTGGCCGTTATCAGCGCGCCGACCCGGAGAAGCAGGGCTTCGGAGTCCAAAACTCCCGCTCCCTCCCCCGACGGTCCCATCGCCTCCATCCCCCGCGTACGGACCCCCGCTGTCGAGGAGGCGGGGGGCGCTTCCCCTATTGGCGCATGTCCCGCCCGGCGACCGCTGTCGGTGTTCGCCCGCCGCCCGGCCTCCATTGACCGGAGCCTCGCCCGGAGGTCACCCGCCTCCTTCGCGAGGGCCGCGTTCTGCTCGCGGAGGCGGGCCACCTCCTGGCTACCCTGCCACGCCATCCCGGTAAAGCACCGCTGCATCAAGGTGGTGCAGTGGGCCCTGGCGACTGCAGAACAATCCCGCAAGTCTTTAGCCAGGTCCCCCTTGAGGCCCTTTGAGACGGTGGAGACTCTCTCCACCCTCAACATCGCCTCCTCCACCTCCCCTACTAGCTGCGCTGTCGGCATCCTCCCACCCAGCTCGATGAGGTCATCCACCCTCCTCGTCTGACTCCTCTCGGCGCGGCCGCCGAGGGCCAGATCCATGGTGGGCGTCCCCGACGAGCCCTCCCCGGGGTCCGTCCGCGACACCGACCCGCCGCGGGTGTGCTGCCCCCCCTCTAACCGGGCACGCTTGGGGTCAGAGACCCCAGATGTCGCGCCCCGCTTCTCCGCGCCCCCGCGCGTCACGATCGAGCCGACGGAGCTCGAGATGGAGATGATTGTTTCATCCCCATCCGAGTCCTCGTCCGCGATGACCACGACCGCGTCCTCCCCGGCAGTAATCGTTGCCATCCCCTCCCCGTCAGTGACCGCTGCCGTCTCTTCCCCCGCCGCAGCTGCTGCCGTATCGGCAGCCTCCCCCACAACATCAAGGTTTTTATTATACGATTCCATATCTGGTCCCACGAGATTGGCAGGAAAAAACACGTCCGCCCGGGCAGAGCCTCCTTGCCCGGGTAAGGCTAATTTCAACTGGAGTTCGCCAGGTATCCAGAGATGGTGCGCTAGTGGCTGATGTACCCCACCAGCCGCGCCCTGTAGCCAGGGCGTACCCTCTCACCGCGCACCTAAGCTTAGGGCATTAGGGATTTTTATAGAGGTTATCATCCTCGCGGCCCGGCCGATTAAGGCAAGACCACCGTTCCGGTAAAACATGACCACCGGTTTACGGCAAGGGCCCTGCGGCGACCTCCCCGGTCGTTATCGCAGGACCCATTCCGCGGTTTTTTATCCCTTCGTGTGAGCCTTACCGGCAAGGGAGGCCCTGCCAGGATCCGAAGATCCCGCCGGCATCGCCTCATACATCATTGGGACTACTTTCCGCGGAATACCCCTCGCTCCGTTAGCAACACACAACTATGTGTGTTCCCAGGGACCACCACGAGGAGGTGGAGCGTAGAGGATTTTAGGGATATGACCGCCACCACTGTGGCATACCTAGTAGTGGATCCGAGTCACCACTACTAAGCCCATATCCCCTCGGTCCCCATCCTCTATCCTATCCTATCCTCTATCCTATCCTATCCTCTATCCTATCCTATCCTCTATCCTATCCTATCCTCTATCCTATCCTATCCTCTATCCTATCCTATCCTCTATCCTATCCTATCCTCTATCCTATCCTATCCTCTATCCTATCCTATCCTCTATCCTATCCTATCCTCTATCCTATCCTATCCTCTATCCTATCCTATCCTCTATCCTATCCTATCCTCTATCCTATTCTATACTCTATCCTATCCTATCCGCTATCCTATCATATCCTCTATCCTATCCTACCCTCTATCCTATCCTATCCTCTATCCTATCCTATCCTCTATCCTATCCTATCCTCTATCCTATCCCCTATCATATCCTATCCCCTATCCTATCCTATCCTCAATCCTATCCAATCCTCTATCATATCCAATCCTATATCCTATACTCTATCCTATCCTATCCTCTATCCTATCCTATCCTCTATCCTATCCAAACCCCTATCCTATCCTCTATCGTATCCTATCCTATATCCTATACTCTACCCTATATTATCCTCAATCCTATCCTATCCTCTATCCTATCCTATCCTCTATCCTATTCTATACTATAGCCTATCCTATCCGCTATCCTATTCTATCCTCTATCCTATCCAATCCTATATCCTATATCCTCTATCCTATCCTATCCTCTATCCTATCCTATCCGCTATCCTATCCTATCCTCTATCCTATCCTATCCTCTATCCTATCTTATTCTCTATCCTATCCTCTATCCTATCCTATCCTCTATAGTATCCAATCCCCTATCCTATCCTCTATCCGACCCTATCCTCTATTCTATCCTATTCTCTATCCTATCCTATCCTCTATCCTATCCTATCCTCTATCCTATCCTCTATCATATCGTATCCCCTATCCTATCCTATCCTCAATCCTATCCTATCGTCTATCCTATCCAATCCTATATCCTATCCTCTATCCTATCCTATCCTCAATCCTATCCTATCCTCTATCCTATCCTATCCCCTATCCTATCCTATCCTCTATCCTATCCTGTCCTCTATCCTATCCTACCCTCTATCCTATCCTATCCTCTATCCTATTCTATACTCTATCCTATCCTATCCTCTATCCTATCCTATCCTCTATCCTATCCTATCCTCAATCCTATCCTATCCTCTATCCTATCCTATCCTCTATCCTATTCTATACTCTATCCTATCCTATCCTCTATCCTATCCTATCCACTATCCTATCCTATCCTCTATCCTATCCTATCCTCTATCCTATCTTATTCTCTATCCTATCCTATTCTCTATCCTATCCTATTCTCTATCCTATCCTCTATCATATCCTATCCCCTATCCTATCCTATCCTCTATCCTATCCTATCCTCTATCCTATCCAATCTCCTATCCTATCCTCTATCGTATCCTATCCTATATCCTATACTCTATCCTATCCTATCCTCTATCCTATGATATCCTCTATCCTATCCTATCCTCTATCCTATCGTATCCTCTATCCTATCCTATCCTCTATCCTGTCCTAATCTCTATCCTATCCTATTCTCTATCCTATCCTCTATCATATCCTATCCTCTATCCTATCCTATCCTCAATCCTATCCTATCCTCTATCCTATCCAATCCTATATCCTATCCTCTATCCTATCCTATCCTCTATCCTATCCAATCCCCTATCCTATCCTCTATCGTATCCTATCCTATATCCTATACTCTTTCCTATCCTATCCTCTATCCTATCCTATCCTCTATCCTGTCCTATCCTCTATCCTATCCTATCCTCTATCCTATCCAATCCTATATCCTATATCCTCTATCCTATCCAATCCCCTATCCTATCCTCTATTCGTATCCTATCCTATATCCTATACTCTATCCTATCCTATCCTCTATCCTATCCTATCCTCTATCCTATCCTATCCTCTATCCTATCCTATCCTCTATCCTATTGAATCCTATATCCTATATCCCCTATCCTATCCAATCCCCAATCCTATCCTGTATCGTATCCTATCCTATATCCTATACTCTATCCTATCCTATCCTCAATCCTATCCAATCCCCTATCCTATCCCCTATAATATCGTATCCTCTATCATATCCTATCCTATATCCTATAATATCCCTTATCCTATCCTATCCTATCCTATCCTATCCTCTATCCTGTCTTATCCTCTATCTTATCCGATCCTCTATCCAATCCTATCCTCTATAATATCGTATCCTCTATCATATCCTATCCTCTTTCCTATAATATCATCTATCATAACCTATTCTCTATCCTATCCTATCCTATCAGATATCCTATCCAATCCCCTATCCTACTCTCTATTATATCCTATCATCTATCGTATCCTATCCTCTATCCCCTCCAATCCTATATCCTATCCTATCCGCTATCCCATCCTATCCTCTATCCTATAATATCCCCTATCCTATCCAATCCTCCATCCTATCCTCTATCCTATCCTCTATCCTATCCTCTATCCTATCCTCTATCCTATCCTCTATCCTATCTTATTCTCTATCCTATCCTCTATCCTATCCTATCCTCTATCCTATCCTATCCTCTATCCTATCCTACTCTCTATCCTATCCTATTCTCTATCCTATCCTCTATCATATCCTATCCTATCCTCAATCCTATCCTATCCTCTATCCTATCCAATCCTATATCCTATCCTCTATCCTATCCTATCATCTATCCTATCCAATCCCCTATCCTATCCTCTATTGTATCCTATCCTATATCCTATACTCTATCCTATCCTATCCTCTATCCTATCCTATCCTCTATCCTATCCTATCCTCTATCCTATCCTATCCTCTATCCTATCTTATTCCCTATCCTATCCTCTATCCTATCCTATCCTCTATAGTATCCAATCCCCTATCCTATCCTCTATACGACCCTATCCTCTATTCTATCCTATTCTCTATCCTATCCTATTCTCTATCCTATCTTCTATCGTATCCTATCCCCTATCCTATCCTATCCTCAATCCTATCCAATCCTCTATCCTATCCAATCCTCTATCCTATCCTATCCTCCATCCTATCCCATCCTCTATCCTATCCGATCCTCTATCCTATCCTATCCTCTATCCTATCCTATCCTCTATCCTATCCTATCCTCTATCCTATCCTATCCTCTGTCCTATCCTATCCTCAATCCTACCCTATCCTCTATCCTATCCTATACTCTATCCTATCCAATCCTCTATCCTATCCTATCCTCTATTCTATCCTATCCTCTATCCTATCCTATACTCTATCCTATCCAATCCCCTATCCTATCATCTATCCGATCCAATCCTCTATCCTATCCTCTATCCTATCATATCCTCTGTCCTATCCTATCGTCTATACTATCCTATCGTGTATCCTATCCTATCCTCTATCCTATCCTATCCTCCATCCTATCCTATCCTCTATCCTATCCATTCCTGTATCCTATACTATCCTCTATCCTATCCTATTCTCAATCCTATCCTATCCTCTATCCTATCCTATACTCTATCCTATCCAATCCTCTATCCTATCCTATCCTCTATCCTATCCTATCCTCTATCCTATCCTATCCTCCATCCTATCCCATCCTCTATCCTATCAGTTCCTCTATCCTATCCTATCCTCTATCCTATCCTATCCTCTATCCTATCCTATCCTCTATCCTATCCTATCCTCTGTCCTATCCTATCCTCAATCCTATCCTATCCTCTATCCTATCCTATACTCTATCCTATCCAATCCTCTATCCTATCCTATCCTCTATCCTATCCTATCCTCTATCCTATCCTATACTCTATCATATCCTATCCTCTATCCTATCCATTCCTGTATCCTATACTATCCTCTATCCTATCCTATTCTCAATCCTATCCTATCCTCTATCCTATCCTATACTCTATCCTATCCAATCCTCTATCCTATCCTATCCTCTATCCTATCCTATCCTTTATCCGATCCTATCCTGTATCGTATGCTATCCTCTATCGTCTCCTGTCCTCTATCCTATCCAATCCCCTATCCTATCCTCTATCGTCTCCTATCCTCTATCCTATCCAATCCCCTATCCGATCCTCTATCCTATCCTATGCTCTATTCTATCCAATCCACTATCCTATCCTATCCTCTATCCTATCCTATCCTCTATCCCATCCTATCCTATATCCTATCCTATCCGCTACCCTATAATATCCCCTATCCTATCCAATCCTCTATCCTATCCTCTATCCTATCCTATCCTCTATCCTATCCTATCCTCTATCCTATCCTATCCTCTATCCTATCCTATCCTCTACCCTATCCTATCCTCAATCCTATCCAATCCCATATCCTATCCTCTATCCTATCCTATCTTCTATCCTATCCTATCCTCTATCCTATCCTATCCTCTATCCTATCCTATCCTCTATCCTATCCTATCCTCTATCCTATCCTATCCTCTACCCTATCCTATCCTCAATCCTATCCAATCCCATATCCTATCCTCTATCCTATCCTATCCTCTATCGTATCCTATCCTATATCCTATCCTATCCTCTATCCTATCCTATCCTCTATCCTATCCTATTCTCTATCCTGACTTATCCTCTATCCTATCCTATCCCCTATCCTATCCTATCCTCAATCCTATCTTATCCTCTATCCTATCCAATCCTATATCCTATCCTCTATCCTATCCTATCCTCAATCCTATCCTATCCTATATCCTATCCAATCCTATATCCTATCCTCTATCCTATCCTATCATCAATCCTATCCTATCCTCTATCCTATCATATCCTCTATCCTATTCTATACTCTATCCTATCTTATCCGCCATCCTATCATATCCTCTATCCTATCCTATCATCAATCCTATCCTATCATCAATCCTATCCTATCCTCTATCCTATCATATCCTCTATCCTATTCTATACTCTATCCTATCTTATCCGCCATCCTATCATATCCTTTATCCTATCCTATCCTCTATCCTATCTTATTCTCTATCCTATCCTCTATCCTATCCTATCCTCAATCCTATCCTATCCTCTATCATATCCTATCCTATATCCTATACTCTATCCTCTATCCTATCCTATCCTCTATCCTATCCAATCCCCTATCCTATCCTCTATCGTATCCTATTCTATATCCTATACTCTATCCTATCCTCTCCTCTATCCTATCCTATCCTCTATCCTATTCTATCCTCTATCCTATCCAATCCTATATCCTATATCCTCTATCCTATCCTATCCTCTATCCTATCCTATCCTCTATTCTATCCTATTCTCTATCCTATCCTATTCTCTATCCTATCCTATTCTCTATCCTATCCTCTATCATATCCTATCCCCTATCCTATCCTATCCTCAATCCTATCCAATCCTCTATCATATCCAATCCTATATCCTATACTCTATCCTATCCTATCCTCTATCCTATCCTATCCTCTATCCTATCCAATCCCCTATCCTATCCTCTATCGTATCCTCTTCTATATCCTATACTCTATCCTATCCTCTCCTCTATCCTATCCTATCCTCTATCCTATCCTATCCTCTATCCTATCCTATCCGCTATCCTATCCTATCCTCTATCCTATCCTATCCTCTATCCTATCCTATCCTCTATCGTATCCTATCCTCTATCCTATCCTCTATCGTATCCTATCCTATATCCTATACTCTATCCTGTCCTATCCTCTATCCTATCCTATCCTCTATCCTATCCTACCCTCTGTCCTATCCTATCCTCTATCCTATCCTATCCTCTATCCTATCATATCCTCTGTCCTATCCTATCCTATCCTCAATCCTATCCTATCCTCTATCCTATACTATCCTGTATCCTATTCTATACTCTATCCTATCCTATCCGCTATCCTATCCTATCCTCTATCCTATCCTATCCTATATCCTATCCTGTCCTCTATCCTATCTTATTCTCTATCCTATCCTCTATCCTATCCTATCCTCTATAGTATCCAATCCCCTATCCTATCCTCTATCCGACCCTATCCTCTATTCTATCCTATTCTCTATCCTATCCTATTCTCTATCCTATCCTATCCTCTATCCTATCCAATCCTATATCCTATACTCTATCCTATCTTATCCTCTATCCTATCCTATCCTCTATCCTATCCTCTATCGTATCCTATCCTATATCCTATACTCTACCCTATCTTATCCTCAATCCTATCCTTTCCTCTATCCTATCCTATCCTCTATCCTATTCTATACTCTAGCCTATCCTATCCGCTATCCTATCCTATCCGCTATCCTACCCTATCCTCTATCCTATCCTACCCTCTATCCTATCCTATCCTCTATCCTATCTTATTCTCTATCCTATCCTCTATCCTATCCTATCCTCTATAGTATCCAATCCCCTATCCTATCCTCTATCCTATCCTATCCTCAATCCTATCCTATCCTCTATCCTATCCTATCCTCTATCCTATTCTATACTCTATCCTATCCTATCCGCTATCCTATCATATCCTCTATCCTATCCTACCCTCTATCCTATCCAATCCTCTATCCTATCTTATTCTCTATCCTATCCTATCAGCTATCCTATCCTATCCTCTATCCTATCCTATCCTCTATCCTATCCTATCCTCTATCGTATCCTATCCTCTATCCTATCCTCTATCGTATCCTATCCTATATCCTATACTCTATCCTATCCTATCCACTATCCTATCCTATCCTCTATCCTATCCTCTATCATATCCTATCCCCTATCCTATCCTATCCTCAATCCTATCCAATCCTCTATCATATCCAATCCTATATCCTATACTCTATCCCATCCTATCCTCTATCCTATCCTATCCTCTATCCTATACAATCCCCTATCCTACCCTCTATCGTATCCTATTCTATATCCTATACTCTATCCTATCCTCTCCTCTATCCTATCCTATCCTCTATCCTGTCCTAATCTCTATCCTATCCTATTCTCTATCCTATCCTCTATCATATCCTATCCTCTATCCTATCCTATCCTCAATCCTATCCTATCCTCTATCCTATCCAATCCTATATCCTATCCTCTATCCTATCCTATCCTCTATCCTATCCAATCCCCTATCCTATCCTCTATCGTATCCTATCCTATATCCTATACTCTTTCCTATCCTATCCTCTATCCTATCCTATCCTCTATCCTGTCCTATCCTCTATCCTATCCTATCCTCTATCCTATCCAATCCTATATCCTATATCCTCTATCCTATCCAATCCCCTATCCTATCCTCTATTCGTATCCTATCCTATATCCTATACTCTATCCTATCCTATCCTCTATCCTATCCTATCCTCTATCCTATCCTATCCTCTATCCTATCCTATCCTCTATCCTATTGAATCCTATATCCTATATCCCCTATCCTATCCAATCCCCAATCCTATCCTGTATCGTATCCTATCCTATATCCTATACTCTATCCTATCCTATCCTCAATCCTATCCAATCCCCTATCCTATCCTCTATAATATCGTATCCTCTATCATATCCTATCCTATATCCTATAATATCCCTTATCCTATCCTATCCTATCCTATCCTATCCTCTATCCTGTCTTATCCTCTATCTTATCCGATCCTCTATCCAATCCTATCCTCTATAATATCGTATCCTCTATCATATCCTATCCTCTTTCCTATAATATCATCTATCATAACCTATTCTCTATCCTATCCTATCCTATCAGATATCCTATCCAATCCCCTATCCTACTCTCTATTATATCCTATCATCTATCGTATCCTATCCTCTATCCCCTCCAATCCTATATCCTATCCTATCCGCTATCCCATCCTATCCTCTATCCTATAATATCCCCTATCCTATCCAATCCTCCATCCTATCCTCTATCCTATCCTCTATCCTATCCTCTATCCTATCCTCTATCCTATCCTCTATCCTATCTTATTCTCTATCCTATCCTCTATCCTATCCTATCCTCTATCCTATCCTATCCTCTATCCTATCCTACTCTCTATCCTATCCTATTCTCTATCCTATCCTCTATCATATCCTATCCTATCCTCAATCCTATCCTATCCTCTATCCTATCCAATCCTATATCCTATCCTCTATCCTATCCTATCATCTATCCTATCCAATCCCCTATCCTATCCTCTATTGTATCCTATCCTATATCCTATACTCTATCCTATCCTATCCTCTATCCTATCCTATCCTCTATCCTATCCTATCCTCTATCCTATCCTATCCTCTATCCTATCTTATTCCCTATCCTATCCTCTATCCTATCCTATCCTCTATAGTATCCAATCCCCTATCCTATCCTCTATACGACCCTATCCTCTATTCTATCCTATTCTCTATCCTATCCTATTCTCTATCCTATCTTCTATCGTATCCTATCCCCTATCCTATCCTATCCTCAATCCTATCCAATCCTCTATCCTATCCAATCCTCTATCCTATCCTATCCTCCATCCTATCCCATCCTCTATCCTATCCGATCCTCTATCCTATCCTATCCTCTATCCTATCCTATCCTCTATCCTATCCTATCCTCTATCCTATCCTATCCTCTGTCCTATCCTATCCTCAATCCTACCCTATCCTCTATCCTATCCTATACTCTATCCTATCCAATCCTCTATCCTATCCTATCCTCTATTCTATCCTATCCTCTATCCTATCCTATACTCTATCCTATCCAATCCCCTATCCTATCATCTATCCGATCCAATCCTCTATCCTATCCTCTATCCTATCATATCCTCTGTCCTATCCTATCGTCTATACTATCCTATCGTGTATCCTATCCTATCCTCTATCCTATCCTATCCTCCATCCTATCCTATCCTCTATCCTATCCATTCCTGTATCCTATACTATCCTCTATCCTATCCTATTCTCAATCCTATCCTATCCTCTATCCTATCCTATACTCTATCCTATCCAATCCTCTATCCTATCCTATCCTCTATCCTATCCTATCCTCTATCCTATCCTATCCTCCATCCTATCCCATCCTCTATCCTATCAGTTCCTCTATCCTATCCTATCCTCTATCCTATCCTATCCTCTATCCTATCCTATCCTCTATCCTATCCTATCCTCTGTCCTATCCTATCCTCAATCCTATCCTATCCTCTATCCTATCCTATACTCTATCCTATCCAATCCTCTATCCTATCCTATCCTCTATCCTATCCTATCCTCTATCCTATCCTATACTCTATCATATCCTATCCTCTATCCTATCCATTCCTGTATCCTATACTATCCTCTATCCTATCCTATTCTCAATCCTATCCTATCCTCTATCCTATCCTATACTCTATCCTATCCAATCCTCTATCCTATCCTATCCTCTATCCTATCCTATCCTTTATCCGATCCTATCCTGTATCGTATGCTATCCTCTATCGTCTCCTGTCCTCTATCCTATCCAATCCCCTATCCTATCCTCTATCGTCTCCTATCCTCTATCCTATCCAATCCCCTATCCGATCCTCTATCCTATCCTATGCTCTATTCTATCCAATCCACTATCCTATCCTATCCTCTATCCTATCCTATCCTCTATCCCATCCTATCCTATATCCTATCCTATCCGCTACCCTATAATATCCCCTATCCTATCCAATCCTCTATCCTATCCTCTATCCTATCCTATCCTCTATCCTATCCTATCCTCTATCCTATCCTATCCTCTATCCTATCCTATCCTCTACCCTATCCTATCCTCAATCCTATCCAATCCCATATCCTATCCTCTATCCTATCCTATCTTCTATCCTATCCTATCCTCTATCCTATCCTATCCTCTATCCTATCCTATCCTCTATCCTATCCTATCCTCTATCCTATCCTATCCTCTACCCTATCCTATCCTCAATCCTATCCAATCCCATATCCTATCCTCTATCCTATCCTATCCTCTATCGTATCCTATCCTATATCCTATCCTATCCTCTATCCTATCCTATCCTCTATCCTATCCTATTCTCTATCCTGACTTATCCTCTATCCTATCCTATCCCCTATCCTATCCTATCCTCAATCCTATCTTATCCTCTATCCTATCCAATCCTATATCCTATCCTCTATCCTATCCTATCCTCAATCCTATCCTATCCTATATCCTATCCAATCCTATATCCTATCCTCTATCCTATCCTATCATCAATCCTATCCTATCCTCTATCCTATCATATCCTCTATCCTATTCTATACTCTATCCTATCTTATCCGCCATCCTATCATATCCTCTATCCTATCCTATCATCAATCCTATCCTATCATCAATCCTATCCTATCCTCTATCCTATCATATCCTCTATCCTATTCTATACTCTATCCTATCTTATCCGCCATCCTATCATATCCTTTATCCTATCCTATCCTCTATCCTATCTTATTCTCTATCCTATCCTCTATCCTATCCTATCCTCAATCCTATCCTATCCTCTATCATATCCTATCCTATATCCTATACTCTATCCTCTATCCTATCCTATCCTCTATCCTATCCAATCCCCTATCCTATCCTCTATCGTATCCTATTCTATATCCTATACTCTATCCTATCCTCTCCTCTATCCTATCCTATCCTCTATCCTATTCTATCCTCTATCCTATCCAATCCTATATCCTATATCCTCTATCCTATCCTATCCTCTATCCTATCCTATCCTCTATTCTATCCTATTCTCTATCCTATCCTATTCTCTATCCTATCCTATTCTCTATCCTATCCTCTATCATATCCTATCCCCTATCCTATCCTATCCTCAATCCTATCCAATCCTCTATCATATCCAATCCTATATCCTATACTCTATCCTATCCTATCCTCTATCCTATCCTATCCTCTATCCTATCCAATCCCCTATCCTATCCTCTATCGTATCCTCTTCTATATCCTATACTCTATCCTATCCTCTCCTCTATCCTATCCTATCCTCTATCCTATCCTATCCTCTATCCTATCCTATCCGCTATCCTATCCTATCCTCTATCCTATCCTATCCTCTATCCTATCCTATCCTCTATCGTATCCTATCCTCTATCCTATCCTCTATCGTATCCTATCCTATATCCTATACTCTATCCTGTCCTATCCTCTATCCTATCCTATCCTCTATCCTATCCTACCCTCTGTCCTATCCTATCCTCTATCCTATCCTATCCTCTATCCTATCATATCCTCTGTCCTATCCTATCCTATCCTCAATCCTATCCTATCCTCTATCCTATACTATCCTGTATCCTATTCTATACTCTATCCTATCCTATCCGCTATCCTATCCTATCCTCTATCCTATCCTATCCTATATCCTATCCTGTCCTCTATCCTATCTTATTCTCTATCCTATCCTCTATCCTATCCTATCCTCTATAGTATCCAATCCCCTATCCTATCCTCTATCCGACCCTATCCTCTATTCTATCCTATTCTCTATCCTATCCTATTCTCTATCCTATCCTATCCTCTATCCTATCCAATCCTATATCCTATACTCTATCCTATCTTATCCTCTATCCTATCCTATCCTCTATCCTATCCTCTATCGTATCCTATCCTATATCCTATACTCTACCCTATCTTATCCTCAATCCTATCCTTTCCTCTATCCTATCCTATCCTCTATCCTATTCTATACTCTAGCCTATCCTATCCGCTATCCTATCCTATCCGCTATCCTACCCTATCCTCTATCCTATCCTACCCTCTATCCTATCCTATCCTCTATCCTATCTTATTCTCTATCCTATCCTCTATCCTATCCTATCCTCTATAGTATCCAATCCCCTATCCTATCCTCTATCCTATCCTATCCTCAATCCTATCCTATCCTCTATCCTATCCTATCCTCTATCCTATTCTATACTCTATCCTATCCTATCCGCTATCCTATCATATCCTCTATCCTATCCTACCCTCTATCCTATCCAATCCTCTATCCTATCTTATTCTCTATCCTATCCTATCAGCTATCCTATCCTATCCTCTATCCTATCCTATCCTCTATCCTATCCTATCCTCTATCGTATCCTATCCTCTATCCTATCCTCTATCGTATCCTATCCTATATCCTATACTCTATCCTATCCTATCCACTATCCTATCCTATCCTCTATCCTATCCTCTATCATATCCTATCCCCTATCCTATCCTATCCTCAATCCTATCCAATCCTCTATCATATCCAATCCTATATCCTATACTCTATCCCATCCTATCCTCTATCCTATCCTATCCTCTATCCTATACAATCCCCTATCCTACCCTCTATCGTATCCTATTCTATATCCTATACTCTATCCTATCCTCTCCTCTATCCTATCCTATCCTCTATCCTATCCTATCCTCTATCCTGGCTTATCCTCTATCCTATCCTATCCTCTATCCTATCCTCTATCGTATCCTATCCTATATCCAATACTCTACCCTATATTATCCTCAATCCTATCCTATCCTCTATAATATCGTATCCTCTATCATATCCTATCCTCTTTCCTATAATATCATCTATCATATCCTATTCTCTATCCTATCCTATCCTATCAACTATCCTATCCAACCCTCTATCCTATCTTCTATCCTATCCTATCCTCTATCCTATCCTAACCTCTATCCTATCCTCTAACATATCCTATCCTCTGTCCTATCCTATCCTCAATCCTATCCTATCCTCTATCCTATCCAATCCTATATCCTATACTCTATCCTATCCTATCCTCTATCCTATCCAATCCCCTATCCTATCCTCTATCGTATCCTATCCTATATCCTATACTCTATCCTATCCTATCCTCTATCCTATCCTATCCTCTATCCTATCCTATCCCCTATCCTATCCTATCCTCTATCCTATCCTATCCTCTATCCTATCGTATCCTCTATCCTATCCTATCCTCTATCCTGTCCTATTCTCTATCCTATCCTATTCTCTATCCTGGCTTATCCTCTATCCGATCCTATCCTCTATCCTATCCAATCCTCTATCTTATCCGATCCTCTATCCAATCCTATCCTCTATAATATCGTATCCTCTATCATATCCTATCCTCTTTCCTATAATATCATCTATCATATCCTATTCTCTATCCTATCCTATCCTATCAACTATCCTATCCAACCCTCTACCCTATCTTCTATCCTATCCTATCCTCTATCCTATCCTATCCTCTATCCTATCCTCTATCATATCCTATCCTCTATCCTATCCTATCCTCAATCCTATCCTATCATCTATCCTATCCAATCCTATATCCTATACTCTATCCTATCCTATCCTCTATCCTATCCAATCCCCTATCCTATCCTCTATCGTATCCTATCCTATATCCTATACTCTATCCTATCCTATCCTCTATCCTATGATATCCTCTATCCTATCCTATCCTCTATCCTATCGTATCCTCTATCCTATCCTATCCTCTATCCTGTCCTATTCTCTATCCTATCCTATTCTCTATCCTGGCTTATCCTCTATCCGATCCTATCCTCTATCCTATCCAATCCTCTATCTTATCCGATCCTCTATCCAATCCTATCCTCTATAATATCGTATCCTCTATCATATCCTATCCTCTTTCCTATAATATCAGCTATCATATCCTATTCTCTATCCTATCCTATCCTATCAACTATCCTATCCTATCCTCAATCCTATCCTATCCTGTATCCTATCCAATCCTATATCCTATACTCTATCCTATCCTATCCTCTATCCTATCCAATCCCCTATCCTATCCTCTATCGTATCCTATCCTATATCCTATACTCTATCCTATCCTATCCTCTATCCTATGATATCCTCTATCCTATCCTATCCTCTATCCTATCGTATCCTCTATCCTATCCTATCCTCTATCCTGTCCTATTCTCTATCCTATCCTATTCTCTATCCTATCCTCTATCATATCCTATCCTCTATCCTATCCTATCCTCAATCCTATCCTATCCTCTATCCTATCCAATCCTATATCCTATCCTCTATCCTATCCTATCCTCTATCCTATCCAATCCCCTATCCTATCCTCTATCGTATCCTATCCTATATCCTATACTCTTTCCTATCCTATCCTCTATCCTATCCAATCCTATATCCTATATCCTCTATCCTATCCAATCCCCTATCCTATCCTCTATCGTATCCTATCCTATATCCTATACTCTATCCTATCCTATCCTCTATCCTATGATATCCTCTATCCTATCCTATCCTCTATCCTATCGTATCCTCTATCCTATCCTATCCTCTATCCTGTCCTATTCTCTATCCTATCCTATTCTCTATCCTATCCTCTATCATATCCTATCCTCTATCCTATCCTATCCTCAATCCTATCCTATCCTCTATCCTATCCAATCCTATATCCTATCCTCTATCCTATCCTATCCTCTATCCTATCCAATCCCCTATCCTATCCTCTATCGTATCCTATCCTATATCCTATACTCTTTCCTATCCTATCCTCTATCCTATCCTATCCTCTATCCTATCCAATCCTATATCCTATATCCTCTATCCTATCCAATCCCCTATCCTATCCTCCATTCGTATCCTATCCTATATCCTATACTCTATCCTATCCTATCCTCTATCCTATCCTATCCTCTATCCTATCCTATCCTCTATCCTATCCTATCCTCTATCCTATCCAATCCTATATCCTATATCCCCTATCCTATCCAATCCCCAATCCTATCCTGTATCGTATCCTATCCTATATCCTATACTCTATCCTATCCTATCCTCAATCCTATCCAATCCCCTATAATATCCTCTATAATATCGTATCCTCTATCCTATCCTACCCTCTATCCTATCCTATCCTCTATCCTATCGTATCCTCTATCCCATCCTATCCTCTATCCTGGCTTATCCTCTATCTTATCCGATCCTCTATCCAATCCTATCCTCTATAATATCGTATCCTCTATCATATCCTATCCTCTTTCCTATAATATCATCTATCATAACCTATTCTCTATCCTATCCTATCCTATCAGATATCCTATCCAATCCCCTATGGTACTCTCTATCCTATCCTATCCTCTATCGTATCCTATCCTCTATCCTCTCCAATCCTATATCCTATCCTATCCGCTATCCCATCCTATCCTCTATCCTATAATATCCCCTATCCTATCCAATCCTCCATCCTATCCTCTATCCTATCCTCTATCCTATCCTTTATCCTATCCTATCCTCTATCCTATCTTATTCTCTATCCTATCCTCTATCCTATCCTATCCTCTATCCTATCCTACTCTCTATCCTATCCTATTCTCTATCCTATCCTCTATCATATCCTATCCTCTATCCTATCCTATCCTCTATCCTATCCTACTCTCTATCCTATCCTATTCTCTATCCTATCCTCTATCATATCCTATCCTCTATCCTATCCTATCCTCAATCCTATCCTATCCTCTATCCTGTCCAATCCTATATCCTATCCTCTATCCTATCCTATCCTCTATCCTATCCAATCCCCTATCCTATCCTCTATTGTATCCTATCCTATATCCTATACTCTATCCTATCCTATCCTCTATCCTATCCTATCCTCTTTCCTATAATATCATCTATCATATCCTATTCTCTATCCTATCCTATCCTATCAACTATCCTATCCAACCCTCTATCCTATCTTCTATCCTATCCTATCCTCTATCCTATCCTATCCTCTATCCTATCCTATCCTCTATCCTATCGTATCCTCTATCCTATCCTATCGTCTATCCTGTCCTATTCTCTATCCTATCCTATTCTCTATCCTATCCTCTATCATATCCTATCCTCTATCCTATCCTATCCTCAATCCTATCCTATCCTCTATCCTATCCAATCCTATATCCTATACTCTATCCTATCCTATCCTCTATCCTATCCAATCCCCTATCCTATCCTCTATCGTATCCTATCCTATATCCTATACTCTATCCTATCCTATCCTCTATCCTATGATATCCTCTATCCTATCCTATCCTCTATCCTATCGTATCCTCTATCCTATCCTATCCTCTATCCTGTCCTATTCTCTATCCTATCCTATTCTCTACCCTATCCTCTATCATATCCTATCCTCTATCCTATCCTCAATCCTATCCTATCCTCTATCCTATCCAATCCTATATCCTATCCTCTATCCTATCCTATCCTCTATCCTATCCAATCCCCTATCCTATCCTCTATCGTATCTTATCCTATATCCTATACTCTTTCCTACCCTATCCTCTATCCTATCCTATCCTCTATCCTATCCTATCCTCTATCCTATCCTATCCTCTATCCTATCCAATCCTATATCCTCTATCCTCTATCCTATCCAATCCCCTATCCTATCCTCTATTCGTATCCTATCCTATATCCTATACTCTATCCTATCCTATCCTCTATCCTATCCTATCCTCTATCCTATCCTATCCTCTATCCTATCCTATCCTCTATCCTATCCTATCCTCTATCCTATCCTATCCTCTATCCTATCCTATATCCTATACTCTATCCTATCCTATCCTCAATCCTATCCAATCCCCTATCCTATCCTCTATAATATCGTATCCTCTATCCTATCCTACCCTCTATCCTATCCTATTCTCTATCCTATCGTATCCTCTATCCTATCCTATCCTCTATCCTGGCTTATCCTCTATCTTATCCGATCCTCTATCCAATCCTATCCTCTATAATATCGTATCCTCTATCATATCCTATCCTCTTTCCTATAATATCATCTATCATAACCTATTCTCTATCCTATCCTATCCTATCAGATATCCTATCCAATCCCCTATGGTACTCTCTATCCTATCCTATCCTCTATCGTATCCTATCCTCTATCCTCTCCAATCCTATATCCTATCCTATCCGCTATCCCATCCTATCCTCTATCCTATAATATCCCCTATCCTATCCAATCCTCCATCCTATCCTCTATCCTATCCTCTATCCTATCCTTTATCCTATCCTATCCTCTATCCTATCTTATTCTCTATCCTATCCTCTATCCTATCCTATCCTCTATCCTATCCTACTCTCTATCCTATCCTCTATCATATCCTATCCTCTATCCTATCCTATCCTCAATCCTATCCTATCCTCTATCCTGTCCAATCCTATATCCTATCCTCTATCCTATCCTATCCTCTATCCTATCCAATCCCCTATCCTATCCTGTATTGTATCCTATCCTATATCCTATACTCTATCCTATCCTATCCTCTATCCTATCCTATCCTCTTTCCTATAATATCATCTATCATATCCTATTCTCTATCCTATCCTATCCTATCAACTATCCTATCCAACCCTCTATCCTATCTTCTATCCTATCCTATCCTCTATCCTATCCTATCCTCTATCCTATCCTATCCTCTATCCTATCGTATCCTCTATCCTATCCTATCGTCTATCCTGTCCTATTCTCTATCCTATCCTATTCTCTATCCTATCCTCTATCATATCCTATCCTCTATCCTATCCTATCCTCAATCCTATCCTATCCTCTATCCTATCCAATCCTATATCCTATACTCTATCCTATCCTATCCTCTATCCTATCCAATCCCCTATCCTATCCTCTATCGTATCCTATCCTATATCCTATACTCTATCCTATCCTATCCTCTATCCTATGATATCCTATATCCTATCCTATCCTCTATCCTATCGTATCCTCTATCCTATCCTATCCTCTATCCTGTCCTATTCTCTATCCTATCCTATTCTCTACCCTATCCTCTATCATATCCTATCCTCTATCCTATCCTCAATCCTATCCTATCCTCTATCCTATCCAATCCTATATCCTATCCTCTATCCTATCCTATCCTCTATCCTATCCAATCCCCTATGGTACTCTCTACCCTATCCTATCCTCTATCGTATCCTATCCTCTATCCTCTCCAATCCTGTATCCTATCCTATCCGCTATCCCATCCTATCCTCTATCCTATAATATCCCCTATCCTATCCAATCCTCCATCCTATCCTCTATCCTATCCTCTATCCTATCCTTTATCCTATCCTATCCTCTATCCTATCTTATTCTCTATCCTATCCTCTATCCTATCCTATCCTCTATCCTATCCTACTCTCTATACTATCCTATTCTCTATCCTATCCTCTATCATATCCTATCCTCTATCCTATCCTATCCTCAATCCTATTATATCCACAATCCTATCCTATCCTCTATCCTATCCAATCCCCTATCCTATCGTCTATCCGATCCTATCATCTATCCTATCCTTTATCCTATCCTATCCTATCCTCTATCCTATCCTATCCTTTATCCTATCCTATCCTCTATCGTCTCCTGTCCTCTATCCTATCCAATCCCCTATCCTATCCTCTATCGTCCCCTATCCTCTATAGTATAATATCCTCTATCCTAACCTATCCTCTATCCTATAATATCCTCTATCCTATCCTATCCTGTTTCATATCGTATCCTCTATCCTATCCCCTCCTCTATCCCATCCTATCCTCTATCCTATACTATCCTCTATCCTATCGTATCCTCTATCCTATAATATCCTCTATCCTATCCTATCCTCTATCCTATCCAATCCCCTATCCTATCCTCTATCCTATCCAATCCTCTATCCTATCCTCTATCCTATCCAATCCCCTATCCTATCCTCTATCCTATCCTATTCTCTATCCTATCGTCTATCCTATCCTATCCTCTATCCTGTCCTATCCTCTCTCTTACCCTATCCCCTATCCTATCATCTATCCGATCCTATCATCTAACCTATCCTATCCTATCTTCTGTCGTATCCTATACAATCCTATATCCTATACTCTATCCTATCCTATCCTCTATCCTATCCAATCCCCTATCCTATCGTCTATCCGATCCTATCATCTATCCTATCCTTTATCCTATCCTATCCTATCCTCTATCCTATCCTATCCTCTATCCTATCCTATCCTCTATCGTCTCCTGTCCTCTATCCTATCCAATCCGCTATCCTATCCTCTATCGTCTCCTATCCTCTATAGTATAATATCCTCTATCCTAACCTATCCTCTATCCTATAATATCCTCTATCCTATCCTATCCTGTTTCATATCGTATCCTCTATCCTATCCCCTCCTCTATCCCATCCTATCCTCTATCCTATACTATCCTCTATCCTATCGTATCCTCTATCCTATAATATCCTCTATCCTATCCTATCCTCTATCCTATCCAATCCCCTATCCTATCCTCTATCCTATCCAATCCTCTATCCTATCCTCTATCCTATCCAATCCCCTATCCTATCCTCTATCCTATCCTATTCTCTATCCTATCGTCTATCCTATCCTATCCTCTATCCTGTCCTATCCTCTCTCTTACCCTATCCCCTATCCTATCATCTATCCGATCCTATCATCTAACCTATCCTATCCTATCTTCTGTCGTATCCTATACAATCCTATATCCTATACTCTATCCTATCCTACCCTCTATCCTATCCTATCCTATCCTTTCCTATCCTATCCTCTATCTTATCCTGTCCTCTATCCTATCCTATCCGCTATCCTATCCAGTCCTCCATCCTATGGTATCCTCTATCCTATCCTATCCTATAGCCTATCCTATCCTCTATCCTATCCTATCCTCTATCCTAACCTATCCTGAACACTATCCTATCCTCATTCCTATCCTATACTCCATCCTATCCTATCCGCTATCCTATCCTATCCTCTATCCTATCCTATCCTATAGCCTATCCTATCCTCTATTCTATCCAATCCCCTGTCCTATTTTGTATCCTATCCTATAATCTATTCTATCCAATCCCCTATCCTATCCTGTATCCTATCCTATCCTCTATCCTATCCTATCCTCTATCCGATCCAATCCCCTATCCTATCATCTATCATATTGTATCCTCTATTCAATAATATCATCTATCCTATCCTATCCTCATTCCTATCCTATACTCCATCCTATCCTATCCTCTATCCTATCCTATCCTCTATCCTATCCTATCCTCTATCCTATCCTATCCTCTATCCAATCCAATCCCCTATCCTATCCGCTATCGTCTGCTCTATCCTATCCTATTCTGAATCATATCGTATTCTCTATCGTCTGCTATATCCTATCCTATCCGCTATCGTCTGCTCTATCCTATCCTACCCTGAATCATATCGTATCCTCTATTGTCTGCTCTATCCTATCCTATCCACTATCCTATCCTGCACTCAATCCTATCCTATCCTCTATCCCATCCTATCCTCTATCCTATCCTATTCTCTATCCTCTCCTATCCTCTATCCTATCCTATCCTCTATCCTATCCTATCCTCTATCTTATCCAATCCCCTATCCTATACTCTGTCCTATCCTATCCTCTATCCTATTTTATCCTATCCTCTATCCTATCCTATCCTCTATCCTCTATCCTATCCTATCCTCTATCCTCTATCCTATCCTATCCTATCCTTTATCCTATCCTATCCTCTATCGTCTCCTGTCGTCTATCCTATCCAATCCCCTATCCTATCCTCTAACCGATCCTATCCTCTATCCTATCCTATCCTCTATCCTATCCTATCCTCTATCCTATCCTATCCTCTATCTTATCCAATCCCCTATCCTATCCTCTATCCTATCCTATCCTCTATCCGATCCAATCCCCTATCCTATCCTCTATCCTATCCTATCCTATCCTCTATCCTATCCTATCCTCTATCCTCTATCCTCTATCCTATCCTATCCTATCCTTTATCCTATCCTATCCTCTATCGTCTCCTGTCGTCTATCCTATCCAATCCCCTATCCTATCCTCTATCCGATCCTATCCTCTATCCTATCCGATCCCCTATCCTATGCTCTTTCCTATCTTATCCTCGATCCCATCCTATCCTACATAATATCGTATCTTCTATCCTATCCTATCCGCTATCCTATCCTACCCTCAATCCTATCCTATCCTCTATCCTATCCTATCCGCTATCCTATCCTACCCTCAATCCTATCCTATCCTCTATCCTATCCTATCCTCTATCCTACCCTATCCCCTATCCTATCCTCTATGCGATCCTATCCTCTATTATATAATATCATCTATCCTATCCTATCCTATCCTCTGTCGTATCCTATTCAATCCTATATCCTATACTCTATCCTATCCTATCCTCTATCCTATCCTATCCTTTCCTATCATATCCTCTATCCTATCCTATCCTCTCTCCTATCCTCTATCCTATGGTATCCTCTAACCTATCCCCTATCCTATCCTGTATCCTATCCTATCCTCTATGCTATCCTATCCTCTATCTGATCCAATCCCCTACCCTATCCTCTATCATATTGTATCCTCTATCCAATAATATCATCTATCCTATCCTATTCACTATCCTATACTATCCTCTATCCTATCCTATCCTCTATCCTATCCTATCCTCTATCCTATCCTCTCATCTTTCCTATCCTATCCTATATCCTATCCTATTCTCTATCCTATCATATCCACTATAATATCCTATCCTCTATCCAATCCTATCCTCTATCCCATCCTATCCTGTATCCTATCCTATCATCTTTCCTATCCTATCCTATATCCTATCCTATCCGCTATCCTATCCTAAGCTCTATACTATAATATCCCCTATCCTATCCAATCCTCTATCCTATCCTCTATCCTATCCTCTATCCTATCCTCTATCCTCTATCCTATCCTCTATCCTAACCTATCCTCTATCCTATCCTATCCCCTCTCCTATAATATCCTCTATCCTATCCAATCCTCTATCCTATCCTATCCTATCCTCTATCCTATCCTATCCACTATCCTATCCTAGCCTCAATCCTATCCTATCCTCTATCCTATCCTATCCTCTATCCTATCCTATCCTCTATAATATCCTATCCTCTATCCTATCCTATCCTCTATCGTATCCTATCCTCTTTCCTATACAATCCCCTATCCTATCCTCTATCCTATCCAATCCCCTATCCTATCCTCTATCTTCTCCAATCCTCTATCCTATCCTATCCTATCCTCTATCCTATCCTATCCTCTATCCTATCCAATCCTCTATCCTATCCTATCCTATCCTCTATCCTATCCTATCCACTATCCTATCCTAGCCTCAATCCTATCCTATCCTCTATCCTATCCTATCCTCTATCCTATCCTATCCTCTATAATATCCTATCCTCTATCCTATCCTATCCTCTATCGTATCCTATCCTCTTTCCTATACAATCCCCTATCCTATCCTCTATCCTATCCAATCCCCTATCTTATCCTCTATCCGATCCTATCCTCTATCCTATCCTATCCTCTATAATATCGTATCCTCTATCCTATCCTATCCGCTATCCTATCCAATCCCCTATCTTATCATCTATCTTATCCTTTCCTATCCAATCCTCTATCCTATCCTCTATCTTATCCTATCCTATCCAATCCTCTATCCTATCCAATCCTCTATCCTATACTCTATCCTCTATCCTATCCTCTATCCTATCCTATCCTCTATACTATCCTATCCTTTATCCTATCCTATCCTCTATCCAATCCTATCCTCTATCCTAGCCTATCCTCTATACTATCCTATTCTCTATCCTATCGTCTATCCTATCCTATCCTGTATCGTATCCTATCCTCTATCCTATCCAATCCGCTATCGTCTGCTCAATCCTATCCTATCCTGAATCATATCGTATCCCCTATCGTCTGCTCTATCCTATCCTATCCACTATCCTATCCTACCCTCAATCCTATCCTATCCTCTATCCCATCCTATCCTGTATCCTATCCTATCATCTTTCCTATCCTATCCTATATCCTATCCTATCCGCTATCCTATCCTACCCTCTATACTATAATATCCCCTATCCTATCCAATCCTCTATCCTATCCTCTATCCTATCCTCTATCCTAACCTATCCTCTATCCGATCCTATCCCCTATCCTATCGCCTATCCTATCCTATCCTCTATCGTATCCTATCCTAAATCTTATCCAATCCTCTATCCTCTCGTCTATCCCGTCCTATCCTCAATCCTATCATATCCTGTATCCTATCATATCCTCTATCCTGTCCTATCCTCTATCCTATCCTATCCTCTATCCTAGCCTATCCTCTATCCTATCCTATTATCTATCCTGTCGTTTATCCTATCCTATCCTCTATCCTATCCTACCCTCTATCCTATAATATCCCCTATCCTATCCAATCCTCTATCCTATCCTCTATCCTATCCTCTATCCTCCAACATATCCTCTATCCTATCCTCTATCCTCTATCCTATCCTCTATCCTATCCTATCCTCTATCCTAACCTATCCTCTATCCTATCCTATCCTCTATCCAATCCTATCCTCTATCCTATCCTATCCTCTATCCTATCCTATTCTCTATCCAATCCTACCCTATCCTCTATCGTATCCTATTCTCTATCCTATCCAATCCCCTATCCTATCCGCTATCGTCTGCTCTATCCCATCCTATCCTGAATCATATCGTATTCTCTATCGTCTGCTCTATCCTATCCAATTCGCTATCGTCTGCTCAATCCTATCCTATCGTGAATCATATCGTATCCTCTATCGTCTGCTCTATCCTATCCTATCCACTATCCTATCCTACCCTCAATCCTATCCTATCCTCTATCCCATCCTATCCTGTATCCTATCCTATCCTCTTTCCTATCCTATCCTCTATCCTATCCTCTATCCTAACCTATCCTCTATCCTATCCTATCCCCTATCCTATCCTATCCTCTATCCTATCCTATTCTCTATCCTATCGTCTATCCTATCCTATCCTCTATCGTATCCTATCCTCTATCCTATCCAATCCTCTATCCTCTCCTCTATCCCGTCCTATCCTCAATCCTATCATATCCTGTATCCTATCATATCCTCTATCCTATCCTATCCTCTATCCTATCCTATCCTCTATCCTATCCAATCCCCTATCCTATCCTCTATCCTATCCTATCCTCTATCCTATCCTATCCTCTATCCCATCCTACCCTCTATCCTATCCTATCCTCTTTCCTATCCTATCCTGTATCCTATCCTATCCGGTATCCTATCCAATCCTCTATCCTATCCTCTATCCTATCCTCTATCCTCTATCCTATCCTCTATCCTATCCTAACCTCTATCGTGTCCTATCCTCTATCGTATTATATCCTCTATCCTATCCAATCCTCTATCCCATCCTCTATCCCGACCTATCCTCTATCCTATCCTATCCTCTATCCTATCCTATCCTATCCTCTATCATATCCTATCCACTATCCTATCCTAGCCTCAATCCTATCCTATCCTCTATCCTATCCTATCCTCTATCCTATCCTATCCTCTATCCTATCCTATCCTCTATCCTATCCTATTCCCTATCCTATCCTATCCTCTATCCTATCCTATCCTCTATCCTATCCTATCCTCTATCCTATCCTATCCTCTATCCTATCCTATCCTCTATCCTATCCTATCCTCTATCCTATCCTATCCTCTATCCTATCCTATCCTCTATCCTATCCTATCCTCTATCCTATCCTATCCTCTATCCTATCCTATCCTGTATCCTATCCTATCCTCTATTATATCCTATCCTCAAGCCTATCCTATCCTCTATCCTATCCTATCCTCTATCCTATCCTATCCTCTATCCTATCCTATCCTCTATCCTATCCTATCCTCTATCCTATCCTATCCTATCTTCAACCCTATCCTATCCTCATTCGTACCGTATACTCAATCCTAACATATCCGCTATCCTATCCTATCCTCTATCCTATAATATCCTCTATCCTATCTAATCCTCTATCCTATCCTCTATCCTATCCTATCCTCTATCCTATCCTATCCTCTATCCTATCCTATCTTCTATCCTATCCTGTCCTCTATCCTATTCCATACTCTATCCTATCCTATCCACTATCCTATCCTAGCCTCAATCCTATCCTATCCTCTATCCTATCCTATCCTCTATCATATCCTATCCTCAAGCCTATCCTATCCTCTATCCTATCCTATCCTCTATCCTATCCTATCCTCTATCCTATCCTATCCTCTATCCTATCCTATCCTCTATCCTATCCTATCCTCTATCCTATCCTATCCTATCTTCAACCCTATCCTATCCTCATTCGTACCGTATACTCAATCCTAACATATCCGCTATCCTATCCTATCCTCTATCCTATAATATCCTCTATCCTATCTAATCCTCTATCCTATCCTCTATCCTATCCTATCCTCTATCCTATCCTATCCTCTATCCTATCCTATCTTCTATCCTATCCTGTCCTCTATCCTATTCCATACTCTATCCTATCCTATCCACTATCCTATCCTAGCCTCAATCCTATCCTATCCTCTATCCTATCCTATCCTCTATCATATCCTATCCACTATCCTATCCTAGCCTCAATCCTATCCTATCCTCTATCCTATCCTATCCTCTATCCTATCCTATCCTCTATCCTATCCTATCCTCTATCCTATCCTATCTTCTATCCTATCCTGTCCTCTATCCTATTCCATACTCTATCCTATCCTATCCACTATCCTATCCTAGCCTCAATCCTATCCTATCCTCTATCCTATCCTATCCTCTATCCTATACTATCCTCTATCCTATCCTATCCTCTATCCTATCCTATACTCTATCCTATCCTATCCTCTATCATATCGTATCCTCTATCCTACCCTATCCTCTATCCTATCCTATCCTCTATCGTATTATATCCTCTATCCTATCCAATCCTCTATCCCATCCTCTATCCCGACCTATCCTCTATCCTATCCTATCCTCTATCCTATCCTAACGTCTATCCTATCCTATCCTCTATCCTATCCCATCCTCTATCGTATCCTATTCTCTATCCTAACCAATCCTATATCGTATCCTCTATCTTATCCTATCCTATCCAATCCTCTATCCTATCCTCTATCCTATCCGCTATCCTATCCAATCCCCAATCTTATCCTCTATCTTATCCTATCCTATCCAATCCTATCCTCTATCCTACCCTATAATCTATCCTATCCTATCCACTATCCTATCGTATCCTCTATCCTATAATATCCACTATCCTATCCAATCCTCTATCCTATGCTCTATCCTATTCTCTATCCAATCCTATCCTCTTTCGCCTCCTATCCTCTATCCTATCCTTTCCACTACCCTATACTTTCCTCCATCCTATCCTATCCTCCATAAGATCGTATCCTCTATCCTATCCCGTCCTGTATCCTATAATATCATCTATCCTATCCTATCCTCTATCCTATCCTATCCTCTATCCTATCCTATCCTCTATCCTATCCCATCCTCTATCCTATAATATCCTCTATCCTATCCAATCCTCTATCCTATCCTCTATCCTATCCTCTATCCTATCCTATCCTATCCTCTATCCTATCCTATCCTCTATCCTATCCTATCCTCTATCCTATCCTATCCTCTATCCTATCCTATCCTCTATCCTATCCTATCCCCTCTCCTATCCTATCTTCTACCCTATCCTATCCTCTATCCTATAATATCCTCTATCCCATCCAATCCTATATCCTATCCTCTATCCTATCCTATCCTATCCTCTATCCTATCCTATCCACTATCCTATCCTAGCCTCAATCCTATCCTATCCTCTATCCTTTCCTATCCTCTATCCTATCCTATCCTCTATCCTATCCTATCCTCTATCCTAACCTATCCTCTATCCTATCCTATCCTCTATCCAATCCTATCATCTATCCTATCCTATCCTCTATCCTATCCTATTCTCTATCCAATCCTACCCTATCCTCTATCGTATCCTATTCTCTATCCTATCCAATCCCCTATCCTATCCGCTATCGTCTGCTCTATCCCATCCTATCCTGAATCATATCGTATTCTCTATCGTCTGCTCTATCCTATCCAATTCGCTATCGTCTGCTCAATCCTATCCTATCGTGAATCATATCGTATCCTCTATCGTCTGCTCTATCCTATCCTATCCACTATCCTATCCTACCCTCAATCCTATCCTATCCTCTATCCCATCCTATCCTGTATCCTATCCTATCCTCTTTCCTATCCTATCCTCTATCCTATCCTCTATCCTAACCTATCCTCTATCCTATCCTATCCCCTATCCTATCCTATCCTCTATCCTATCCTATTCTCTATCCTATCGTCTATCCTATCCTATCCTCTATCGTATCCTATCCTCTATCCTATCCAATCCTCTATCCTCTCCTCTATCCCGTCCTATCCTCAATCCTATCATATCCTGTATCCTATCATATCCTCTATCCTATCCTATCCTCTATCCTATCCTATCCTCTACCCTATCCAATCCCCTATCCTATCCTCTATCCTATCCTATCCTCTATCCTATCCTATCCTCTATCCCATCCTACCCTCTATCCTATCCTATCCTCTTTCCTATCCTATCCTGTATCCTATCCTATCCGGTATCCTATCCTACCCTCTATCCTATAATATCCCCTATCCTATCCAATCCTCTATCCTATCCTCTATCCTATCCTCTATCCTCTATCCTATCCTCTATCCTATCCTAACCTCTATCGTGTCCTATCCTCTATCGTATTATATCCTCTATCCTATCCAATCCTCTATCCCATCCTCTATCCCGACCTATCCTCTATCCTATCCTATCCTCTATCCTATCCTATCCTATCCTCTATCATATCCTATCCACTATCCTATCCTAGCCTCAATCCTATCCTATCCTCTATCCTATCCTATCCTATATCCTATCCTATCCTCTATCCTATCCTATCCTCTATCCTATCCTATCCTCTATCCTATCCTATCCTATCCTCTATCCTATCCAATCCCCTATCCGATCCTCTATCCTATCCTATCCTCTATCCTATCCTATCCTCAATCCTATCCTATCCTCTATCCTATCCAATCCTCTATCCTATCCTCTATCCTATTCTCTATCCAATCCTATCCTCTTTCGCCTCCTATCCTCTATCCTATCCAATCCCCTATCCTATGCTCTATCCTATCCTTTCCACTACCCTATACTTTACTCTAGCCTATCCTATCCTCCATAAGATCGTATCCTCTATCCTATCCCGTCCTCTATCCTATAATATCATCTATCCTATCATATCCTGTATTATATCCTATCCTCTATAATATCCGAGCCTCTAACCTATCCTATCCTCAATCCTATCCTATCCTCTATCCTACCCAATCCCCTATCCTATCCTATCCTCTATTCAATCCTATCCTCTATCCTATCCTATCCTCTATCCTATCCTATCCTCTATCCTATCCTATTCCCTATCCTATCCTATCCTCTATCCTATCCTATCCTCTATCCTATCCTATCCTCTATCCTATCCTATCCTCTATCCTATCCTATCCTCTATCCTATCCTATCCTCTATCCTATCCTACCCTCTATCCTATCCTATCCTCTATCCTATCCTATCCTCTATCCTATCCTATCCTCTATCCTATCCTAACCTCTATCCTATCCTATCCTCTATCCTATCCTATCCTCAAGCCTATCCTATCCTCAATTCTATCCTATCCTCTATCCTATCCTATCCTCTATCCTATCCTATCCTCTATCCTATCCTATCCTCTATCCTATCCTATCCTCTATCCTATCCTATCCTCTATCCTATCCTATCCTCTATCCTATGCTATCCTCTATCCTATCCTATCCTCTATCCTATCCTATCCTATCTTCAACCCTATCCTATCCTCATTCGTATCGTATACTCCATCCTAACATATCCGCTATCCTATCCTATCCTCTACCCTATAATATCCTCTATCCTATTAAATCCTCTATCCTATCCTCTATCCTATCCTATCCTTTCCTCTACCCTATCCTATCCTCTATCCTATTCTCTATCCAATCCTATCCTCTTTCGTCTCCTATCCTCTACACTATCCAATCCCCTATCCTATCCTCAACCCTATCCTATCCTCATTCGTATCCTATACTCCATCCTAACCTATCCGCTATCCTATCCTATCTCCTATACTATAATATCCTCTATTCTATCCAATCCTCTATCCTATCCTCTATCCTATCTTCTATCCTATCCTGTCCTCTATCCTATTCTGTACTCTATCCTATCCTATCCGCTATCCTACCCTATCCTCTATCGAATCCTATCCTCTATAATATCCAATCCTATATCCTATCCTCTACCCTATCCTATCCTCTATACTATCCTATCCTCAATCCTATCCTATCCTGTATCCTCTCCTATCCTCTATCCTATTCCATACTCTATCCTATCCTATCCACTATCCTATCCTAGCCTCAATCCTATCCTATCCTCTATCCTATCCTATCCTCTATCGTATCCTATACGATCCTCTATCCTATCCTCGGTCCGATCCAATCCTGTATAGTATCCTATCCTCTATTCTATTCTATATTCTATCTTATCCTTTCCGCTATCCTATCCTATACTCCATCCTATACTATCCGCTATCCTATCCTATCCTCTATCCTATAATATCCTCTATCCTATCCTATCCTCTATCCTATCCTATCATGTATCCTACCCTATCCTCTATCCTACCCTATCCTCTATCCTATCCAATCCCCTATCCTATCCTCTATCCGATCCTATCCTCTATCATATCCAATCCTATATCCTATCCTCTATCCTATCCTCTATCCTATCCTCTATCCTATCCTATCCTATCCTCTATCCTATCCTATCCTCTATCCTATCCTATCCTCTATCCTATCCTATTCTCTATCCAATCCTACCCTATCCTCTATCGTATCCTATTCTCTATCCTATCCAATCCCCTATCCTATCCGCTATCGTCTGCTCTATCCCATCCTATCCTGAATCATATCGTATTCTCTATCGTCTGCTCTATCCTATCCAATTCGCTATCGTCTGCTCAATCCTATCCTATCGTGAATCATATCGTATCCTCTATCGTCTGCTCTATCCTATCCTATCCACTATCCTATCCTACCCTCAATCCTATCCTATCCTCTATCCCATCCTATCCTGTATCCTATCCTATCCTCTTTCCTATCCTATCCTCTATCCTATCCTCTATCCTAACCTATCCTCTATCCTATCCTATCCCCTATCCTATCCTATCCTCTATCCTATCCTATTCTCTATCCTATCGTCTATCCTATCCTATCCTCTATCGTATCCTATCCTCTATCCTATCCAATCCTCTATCCTCTCCTCTATCCCGTCCTATCCTCAATCCTATCATATCCTGTATCCTATCATATCCTCTATCCTATCCTATCCTCTATCCTATCCTATCCTCTACCCTATCCAATCCCCTATCCTATCCTCTATCCTATCCTATCCTCTATCCTATCCTATCCTCTATCCCATCCTACCCTCTATCCTATCCTATCCTCTTTCCTATCCTATCCTGTATCCTATCCTATCCGGTATCCTATCCTACCCTCTATCCTATAATATCCCCTATCCTATCCAATCCTCTATCCTATCCTCTATCCTATCCTCTATCCTCTATCCTATCCTCTATCCTATCCTAACCTCTATCGTGTCCTATCCTCTATCGTATTATATCCTCTATCCTATCCAATCCTCTATCCCATCCTCTATCCCGACCTATCCTCTATCCTATCCTATCCTCTATCCTATCCTATCCTATCCTCTATCATATCCTATCCACTATCCTATCCTAGCCTCAATCCTATCCTATCCTCTATCCTATCCTATCCTATATCCTATCCTATCCTCTATCCTATCCTATCCTCTATCCTATCCTATCCTCTATCCTATCCTATCCTATCCTCTATCCTATCCAATCCCCTATCCGATCCTCTATCCTATCCTATCCTCTATCCTATCCTATCCTCAATCCTATCCTATCCTCTATCCTATCCAATCCTCTATCCTATCCTCTATCCTATTCTCTATCCAATCCTATCCTCTTTCGCCTCCTATCCTCTATCCTATCCAATCCCCTATCCTATGCTCTATCCTATCCTTTCCACTACCCTATACTTTACTCTAGCCTATCCTATCCTCCATAAGATCGTATCCTCTATCCTATCCCGTCCTCTATCCTATAATATCATCTATCCTATCATATCCTGTATTATATCCTATCCTCTATAATATCCGAGCCTCTAACCTATCCTATCCTCAATCCTATCCTATCCTCTATCCTACCCAATCCCCTATCCTATCCTATCCTCTATTCAATCCTATCCTCTATCCTATCCTATCCTCTATCCTATCCTACCCTCTATCCTATCCTATTCCCTATCCTATCCTATCCTCTATCCTATCCTATCCTCTATCCTATCCTATCCTATCCTCTATCCTATCCTATCCTCTATCCTATCCTACCCTCTATCCTATCCTATCCTCTATCCTATCCTATCCTCTATCCTATCCTATCCTCTATCCTTTCCTAACCTCTATCCTATCCTATCCTCTATCCTATCCTATCCTCAAGCCTATCCTATCCTCAATTCTATCCTATCCTCTATCCTATCCTATCCTCTATCCTATCCTATCCTCTATCCTATCCTATCCTCTATCCTATCCTATCCTCTATCCTATCCTATCCTCTATCCTATCCTATCCTATCTTCAACCCTATCCTATCCTCATTCGTACCGTATACTCAATCCTAACATATCCGCTATCCTATCCTATCCTCTATCCTATAATATCCTCTATCCTATCTAATCCTCTATCCTATCCTCTATTATATCCTATCCTCTATCCTATCCTATCCTCTATCCTATCCTATCTTCTATCCTATCCTGTCCTCTATCCTATTCTGTACTCTATCGTATCCTATCCGCTATCCTACCCTATCCTCTATCGAATCCTATCCTCTATAATATCCAATCCTATATCCTATCCTCTACCCTATCCTATCCTCTATACTATCCTATCCTCAATCCTATCCTATCCTGTATCCTCTCCTATCCTCTATCCTATTCCATACTCTATCCTATCCTATCCACTATCCTATCCTAGCCTCAATCCTATCGTATCCTCTATCCTATCCTATCCTCTATCGTATCCTATACGATCCTCTATCCTATCCTCGGTCCGATCCAATCCTGTATAGTATCCTATCCTCTATTCTATTCTATACTCTATCTTATCCTTTCCGCTATCCTATCCTATACTCCATCCTATACTATCCGCTATCCTATCCTATCCTCTATCCTATAATATCCTCTATCCTATCCTATCCTCTATCCTATCCTATCATGTATCCTACCCTATCCTCTATCCTACCCTATCCTCTATCCTATCCAATCCCCTATCCTATCCTCTATCCGATCCTATCCTCTATCATATACAATCCTATATCCTATCCTCTATCCTATCCTCTATCCTATCCTCTATCCTATCCTATCCTATCCTCTATCCTATCCTATCCTCTATCCTATCCTATCCTCTATCCTATCCTATCCTCTATCCTATCCTATCCTCTATCCTATGCTATCCTCTATCCTATCCTATCCTCTATCCTATCCTATCCTATCTTCAACCCTATCCTATCCTCATTCGTATCGTATACTCCATCCTAACATATCCGCTATCCTATCCTATCCTCTACCCTATAATATCCTCTATCCTATTAAATCCTCTATCCTATCCTCTATCCTATCCTATCCTTTCCTCTACCCTATCCTATCCTCTATCCTATTCTCTATCCAATCCTATCCTCTTTCGTCTCCTATCCTCTACACTATCCAATCCCCTATCCTATCCTCAACCCTATCCTATCCTCATTCGTATCCTATACTCCATCCTAACCTATCCGCTATCCTATCCTATCTCCTATACTATAATATCCTCTATTCTATCCAATCCTCTATCCTATCCTCTATCCTATCTTCTATCCTATCCTGTCCTCTATCCTATTCTGTACTCTATCCTATCCTATCCGCTATCCTACCCTATCCTCTATCGAATCCTATCCTCTATAATATCCAATCCTATATCCTATCCTCTACCCTATCCTATCCTCTATACTATCCTATCCTCAATCCTATCCTATCCTGTATCCTCTCCTATCCTCTATCCTATTCCATACTCTATCCTATCCTATCCACTATCCTATCCTAGCCTCAATCCTATCCTATCCTCTATCCTATCCTATCCTCTATCGTATCCTATACGATCCTCTATCCTATCCTCGGTCCGATCCAATCCTGTATAGTATCCTATCCTCTATTCTATTCTATATTCTATCTTATCCTTTCCGCTATCCTATCCTATCCTCTATCCTATCCTATCATGTATCCTACCCTATCCTCTATCCTACCCTATCCTCTATCCTATCCAATCCCCTATCCTATCCTCTATCCGATCCTATCCTCTATCATATCCAATCCTATATCCTATCCTCTATCCTATCCTCTATCCTATCCTCTATCCTATCCTATCCTATCCTCTATCCTATCCTATCCTCTATCCTATCCTATCCTCTATCCTATCCTATCCTCTATCCTATCCTATCCTCTATCCTATGCTATCCTCTATCCTATCCTATCCTCTATCCTATCCTATCCTATCTTCAACCCTATCCTATCCTCATTCGTATCGTATACTCCATCCTAACATATCCGCTATCCTATCCTATCCTCTACCCTATAATATCCTCTATCCTATTAAATCCTCTATCCTATCCTCTATCCTATCCTATCCTTTCCTCTACCCTATCCTATCCTCTATCCTATTCTCTATCCAATCCTATCCTCTTTCGTCTCCTATCCTCTACACTATCCAATCCCCTATCCTATCCTCAACCCTATCCTATCCTCATTCGTATCCTATACTCCATCCTAACCTATCCGCTATCCTATCCTATCTCCTATACTATAATATCCTCTATCCTATCCTCTATCCTATCCTCTATCCTATCCTCTATCCTATCCTATCCTATCCTCTATCCTATCCTATCCACTATCCTATCCTAGCCTCAATCCTATCCTATCCTCTATCCTATCCTATCCTCTATCCAATCCTATCCTCTATCCTATCCTATCCACTATCCTATCCTGTCCTCTATCCTATTCTGTACTCTATCCTATCCTATCCGCTATCCTACCCTATCCTCTATCGTATCCTATCCTCTATAATATCCAATCCTATATCCTATCCTCTATCCTATCCTATCCTCAATACTATCCTATCCTCTATCGTATCCTATCCTCTATCCTATCCAATCCTATATCCTATCCTCTATCCTATTCTCTATCCAATCCTATCCTCTTTCGCCTCCTACCCTCTATCGTATCCAATCCCCTATCTTATCCTCTATCTTATCCTATCCTATCCAATCCTCTATCATATCCTGTATCTTATCCTATCCTATCCAATCGTCTATCCTATCCTCTATCCTATCCTCTATCCTATCGTATCCTCTATCCTACCCTATTCTCTATCCTATCCTATCCTCTATCGTATTATATCCTCTATCCTATCCAATCCTCTATCCCATCCTCTATCCCGACCTATCCTCAATCGTATCCTGTCATCTATCCTATTCTATCCTCTATCCTATCCTATCCTGTATCCTATCCTATCCTCTATCGTATCCTATCCTCTATAATATCCAATCCTATATCCTATCCTCTATCCTATCCTATCCTCAATACTATCCTATCCTCTATCGTATCCTATCCTCTATCCTATCCAATACTATATCCTATCCTATCCGCTATCCTATCCTATCCTCTATCCTATAATATCCTCTATCCTATCCAATCCTCTATCCTATCCTCTATCCTATTCTCTATCCAATCCTATCCTCTTTCGCCTCCTACCCTCTATCCTATCCAATCCCCTATCCTATCCTCTATCCTATCCTTTCCACTCCCCTATACTTTCCTCTATCCTATCCTATCCTCCATTAGATCGTGTCCTCTATCCTATCCTGTTCTCTAACCTATCCTATCCCCTATCCTATCCTGTCCTCAACCCTATCCTATCCTCATTCGTATCCTATACTCCATCCTAACCTATCCGCTATCATATCCTATCTCCTATCCTATAATATCCTCTATCCTATCCAATCCTCTATCCTATCCTATCCTATCCTCTATCCTATCGTATCCACTATCCTATCCTAGCCTCAATCCTATCCTATCCTCTATCCTATCCTATCCTCTATAATATCCTATCCTCTATCCTATCCTATCCTCTATCCTATCCTATCCTGTTTCCTATACAATCCCCTATCCTCTATCGTCTCCTATCCTCTATCCTATCCAATCACCTATCCTATCCTCTATCCCATCAAATCATCTATCGTATCCTATACTCTATCCTATCCAATCCCCTATCTTATCCTCTATCCGATCCTATCCTCTATCCTATCCTATCCTCTATCGTATCCTATCCTCTATCCTATCCTATCCTCTTTCTTATCCTATCCTCTATCCTATCCTATCCTCTATACTATCCTATCCTCTATCCCATCCTACCCTCTATCCTATCCTATCCTCTTTCCTATCCTATCATATATCTTATCCTATCCGCTATCCTATCCTACCCTCTATCCTATAATATCATCTATCCTATCCTATCCTATCCTCTGTCGTATCCTATACAATCCTATATCCTATACTCTATCCTATCCTATCCTCTATCCTATCCTATCCTCTATCCGATCCTATCCTCTATCCTATCCTATCCTATCCTCTATCGTATCCTACTCAAACCTATATCCTATACTATCCTCTGTCGTCTCCTATCCTCTATTATATCCAATCCCCTATGTTATCCTCTATCCTATCCTATCCTCTATCCTATCCGATTCTCTATCCTATCTGATCCTCTATCCTATCCTATCCTCTATCCTATCAGATCCTCTATCCTATCCTATCCTCTATCCAATCCTATCCTCTATCCTAGCCTATCCTCTATCCTATCCTATTCTCTATCCTATCGTCTATCCTATCCTATCCTCTATCGTATCCTATCCTCTGTCCTCTCCTCTATCCCGTCCTATCCTCTATCCTATCCAATCCTCTATCCTATCCTATCCTCTATCCTATCCTATCCTCTATCATATCCTATCCTCTATCCTATCCAATCCCTTATCCTATCCTATCCTCTATCCTATCCTATCGTATCCTCTATCCTATCCTATCGTATCCTCTATCCTATCCTATCCTCTATCCTATCCTATCCTCTATCCTATCCTATCCTGTATCTTATCCTATCCTCTATCCTATCCTATCCTCTATCCTATCCTATCCTCTATCCTACCCTAACCTCTATCCTATCATATCCTCTAACTTATCCTATTCTCTATCCTATCCTATCCTCTATCCTATCCTATCCTCTATCCTATCCTATCCTCTATCATATCCTATCCTCTATCCTATCCTATCCTCTATCCTATCCTATGCTCTATCCTATCCTATCCTCTATCCTATCATATCCTCTAACTTATCCTATTCTCTATCCTATCCTATCCTCTATCCTATCCTATCCTCTATCCTATCCTATCCTCTATCATATCCTATCCTCTATCCTATCCTATCCTCTATCCTATCCAATCCCCTATCCTATCCTCTATCGTATCCTATGCTCTATCCTATCCATTCGTATCCTCTATCGTATCCTATCCTCTATCCTATCCTATCCTCTATCCTATCCTATCCTCTATCTTATCCTATCCTCTATCCTATCCTATCCTCTATCATATCCTATCCTCTATCCTATCCTATCCTCTATCCTATCCTATCCTCTATCCTATCCTACCCTCTATCCTATCCATTCGTATCCTCTATCGTATCCTATCCTCTATCCTGTCCTATCCTCTATCCTATCCTATCCTCTGTCATATCCTGTCCTCTATCCTATCCTATCCTCTATCCTATCCTATCCTCTATCATATCCTATCCTCTATCCTATCCTATCCTCTATTCTATCCTATCCTCTATCCTATCCTATCCTCTGTCATATCCTGTCCTCTATCCTATCCTATCCTCTATCCTATCCTACCCACTATCCTATCCTATCCTATCCTCTATCGTATCCTATCCTCTATCCTATCCCATCCTCTATCCTATCCTATCCCCTATCCTATCCTATCCTCTATCCTATCATATCCTCTATCTTATCCTATCCTCTATCCTATCCTATCCTCTATCTTATCCTATCCTCTATCCTATCCTATCATCTATCCTGTCCTATCCTCTATCCTCTCCTATCCTCTATCATATCCTATCCTCTATCCTATCCTATCCTCTATCCTATCGAATCCCCTATCCTATCCTCCATCGTATCCTATGCTATATCCTATCCATTCGTATCCTCTATCGTATCCTATCCTCTATCCTATCCTATCCTCTATCCTATCCTATCCTCTATCATATATTATCCTCTATCCTATCCTATCCTGCATCCTATCCTATCCTCTATCCTATCCTACCCTCTATCCTATCCATTCGTATCCTCTATCGTCTCCTATCCTCTATCCTATCCTATCCTCTATCCTATCCTATCCTCTATCATATATTATCCTCTATCCTATCCTATCCTGTATCCTATCCTATCCTCTATCCTATCCTACCCTCTATCCTATCCATTCGTATCCTCTATCGTATCCTATCCTCTATCCTGTCCTATCCTCTATCCTATCCTATCCTCTATCCTATCCTATCCTCTATCCTATCCTATCCTCTATCATATCCTATCCTCTATCCTATCCTATCCTCTATCCTATCCTATCCTCTATCCTATCCTATCCTCTGTCATATCCTGTCCTCTATCCTATCCTATCCTCTATCCTATCCTACCCACTATCCTATCCTATCCTATCCTCTATCGTATCCTATCCTCTATCCTATCCCATCCTCTATCCTATCCTATCCTCTATCCTATCCTATCCTCTATCCTATCATATCCTCTATCTTATCCTATCCTCTATCCTATCCTATCCTCTATCCTATCCTATCCTCTATCCTATCCTATCCTCTATCATATCCTATCCTCTATCCTATCCTATCCTCTATCCTATCCTATCCTCTATCCTATCCAATCCTCTATCCTATCCTATCCTCTATCCTATCATATCGTATCCTCTATCCTATCCTATCGTATCCTCTATCCTATCCTATCCTCTATCCTATCCTATCCTCTATCCTATTCTATCCTCTATCCTATCCTATCCTCTATCCTATCCTACCCTCTAACCTATCCTATCCTCTATCGTATCCTATCCTCTATCCTGTCCTATCCTCTATCCTATCCTATCGTCTATCCTATCATATCCTCTATCTTATAATATCCTCTATCCTATCCTATCCTGTATCCTATCCTATCCTCTATCCTATCCTATCCTCTGTCATATCCTGTCCTCTATCCTATCCTATCCTCTATCCTATCCTACCCACTATCCTATCCTATCCTATCCTCTATCGTATCCTATCCTCTATCCTATCCCATCCTCTATCCTATCCTATCCTCTATCATATCCTATCCTCTATCCTATTCTATCCTCTATCCTATCCTATCCTCTATCCTATCCTACCCTCTATCCTATCCATTCGTATCCTCTATCGTATCCTATCCTCTATCCTGTCCTATCCTCTATCCTATCCTATCGTCTATCCTATCATATCCTCTATCTTATAATATCCTCTATCCTATCCTATCCTGTATCCTATCCTATCCTCTATCCTATCCTATCCTCTGTCATATCCTGTCCTCTATCCTATCCTATCCTCTATCCTATCCTACCCACTATCCTATCCTATCCTATCCTCTATCGTATCCTATCCTCTATCCTATCCCATCCTCTATCCTATCCTATCCTCTATCCTATCCTATCCTCTATCCTATCATATCCTCTATCTTATCCTATCCTCTATCCTATCCTATCCTCTATCCTATCCTATTCTCTATCCTATCCTATACTCTATCATATCCTATCCTCTATCCTATCCTATCCTCTATCCTATCCTATCCTCTATCCTATCCTATCCTCCACCCTATCCTATCGTATCCTCTATCCTATCCTATCCTCTATCCTATCCTATCCTCTATCATATCCTATCCTCTATCCTATCCAATCCTCTATCCTATCCTATCCTCTATCCTATCCTATCGTATCCTCTATCCTATCCTATCGTATCCTCTATCCTATCCTATCCTCTATCCTAACCTATCCGCTATCATATCCTATCTCCTATCCTATAATATCCTCTATCCTATCCAATCCTCTATCCTATCCTATCCTATCCTCTATCCTATCGTATCCACTATCCTATCCTAGCCTCAATCCTATCCTATCCTCTATCCTATCCTATCCTCTATAATATCCTATCCTCTATCCTATCCTATCCTCTATCCTATCCTATCCTGTTTCCTATACAATCCCCTATCCTCTATCGTCTCCTATCCTCTATCCTATCCAATCACCTATCCTATCCTCTATCCCATCAAATCATCTATCGTATCCTATACTCTATCCTATCCAATCCCCTATCTTATCCTCTATCCGATCCTATCCTCTATCCTATCCTATCCTCTATCGTATCCTATCCTCTATCCTATCCTATCCTCTTTCTTATCCTATCCTCTATCCTATCCTATCCTCTATACTATCCTATCCTCTATCCCATCCTACCCTCTATCCTATCCTATCCTCTTTCCTATCCTATCATATATCTTATCCTATCCGCTATCCTATCCTACCCTCTATCCTATAATATCATCTATCCTATCCTATCCTATCCTCTGTCGTATCCTATACAATCCTATATCCTATACTCTATCCTATCCTATCCTCTATCCTATCCTATCCTCTATCCGATCCTATCCTCTATCCTATCCTATCCTATCCTCTATCGTATCCTACTCAAACCTATATCCTATACTATCCTCTGTCGTCTCCTATCCTCTATTATATCCAATCCCCTATGTTATCCTCTATCCTATCCTATCCTCTATCCTATCCGATTCTCTATCCTATCTGATCCTCTATCCTATCCTATCCTCTATCCTATCAGATCCTCTATCCTATCCTATCCTCTATCCAATCCTATCCTCTATCCTAGCCTATCCTCTATCCTATCCTATTCTCTATCCTATCGTCTATCCTATCCTATCCTCTATCGTATCCTATCCTCTGTCCTCTCCTCTATCCCGTCCTATCCTCTATCCTATCCAATCCTCTATCCTATCCTATCCTCTATCCTATCCTATCCTCTATCATATCCTATCCTCTATCCTATCCAATCCCTTATCCTATCCTATCCTCTATCCTATCCTATCGTATCCTCTATCCTATCCTATCGTATCCTCTATCCTATCCTATCCTCTATCCTATCCTATCCTCTATCCTATCCTATCCTGTATCTTATCCTATCCTCTATCCTATCCTATCCTCTATCATATCCTATCCTCTATCCTATCCTATCCTCTATCCTATCCTATCCTCTATCCTATCCTATCCTCTATCCTATCATATCCTCTAACTTATCCTATTCTCTATCCTATCCTATCCCCTATCCTATCCTATCCTCTATCCTATCCTATCCTCTATCATATCCTATCCTCTATCCTATCCTATCCTCTATCCTATCCAATCCCCTATCCTATCCTCTATCGTATCCTATGCTCTATCCTATCCATTCGTATCCTCTATCGTATCCTATCCTCTATCCTATCCTATCCTCTATCCTATCCTATCCTCTATCTTATCCTATCCTCTATCCTATCCTATCCTCTATCATATCCTATCCTCTATCCTATCCTATCCTCTATCCTATCCTATCCTCTATCCTATCCTACCCTCTATCCTATCCATTCGTATCCTCTATCGTATCCTATCCTCTATCCTGTCCTATCCTCTATCCTATCCTATCCTCTGTCATATCCTGTCCTCTATCCTATCCTATCCTCTATCCTATCCTATCCTCTATCATATCCTATCCTCTATCCTATCCTATCCTCTATTCTATCCTATCCTCTATCCTATCCTATCCTCTGTCATATCCTGTCCTCTATCCTATCCTATCCTCTATCCTATCCTACCCACTATCCTATCCTATCCTATCCTCTATCGTATCCTATCCTCTATCCTATCCCATCCTCTATCCTATCCTATCCCCTATCCTATCCTATCCTCTATCCTATCATATCCTCTATCTTATCCTATCCTCTATCCTATCCTATCCTCTATCTTATCCTATCCTCTATCCTATCCTATCATCTATCCTGTCCTATCCTCTATCCTCTCCTATCCTCTATCATATCCTATCCTCTATCCTATCCTATCCTCTATCCTATCGAATCCCCTATCCTATCCTCCATCGTATCCTATGCTATATCCTATCCATTCGTATCCTCTATCGTATCCTATCCTCTATCCTATCCTATCCTCTATCCTATCCTATCCTCTATCATATATTATCCTCTATCCTATCCTATCCTGTATCCTATCCTATCCTCTATCCTATCCTACCCTCTATCCTATCCATTCGTATCCTCTATCGTATCCTATCCTCTATCCTGTCCTATCCTCTATCCTATCCTATCCTCTATCCTATCCTATCCTCTATCCTATCCTATCCTCTATCATATCCTATCCTCTATCCTATCCTATCCTCTATCCTATCCTATCCTCTATCCTATCCTATCCTCTGTCATATCCTGTCCTCTATCCTATCCTATCCTCTATCCTATCCTACCCACTATCCTATCCTATCCTATCCTCTATCGTATCCTATCCTCTATCCTATCCCATCCTCTATCCTATCCTATCCTCTATCCTATCCTATCCTCTATCCTATCATATCCTCTATCTTATCCTATCCTCTATCCTATCCTATCCTCTATCCTATCCTATCCTCTATCCTATCCTATCCTCTATCATATCCTATCCTCTATCCTATCCTATCCTCTATCCTATCCTATCCTCTATCCTATCCAATCCTCTATCCTATCCTATCCTCTATCCTATCATATCGTATCCTCTATCCTATCCTATCGTATCCTCTATCCTATCCTATCCTCTATCCTATCCTATCCTCTATCCTATTCTATCCTCTATCCTATCCTATCCTCTATCCTATCCTACCCTCTAACCTATCCTATCCTCTATCGTATCCTATCCTCTATCCTGTCCTATCCTCTATCCTATCCTATCGTCTATCCTATCATATCCTCTATCTTATAAGATCCTCTATCCTATCCTATCCTGTATCCTATCCTATCCTCTATCCTATCCTATCCTGTGTCATATCCTGTCCTCTATCCTATCCTATCCTCTATCCTATCCTACCCACTATCCTATCCTATCCTATCCTCTATCGTATCCTATCCTCTATCCTATCCCATCCTCTATCCTATCCTATCCTCTATCATATCCTATCCTCTATCCTATTCTATCCTCTATCCTATCCTATCCTCTATCCTATCCTACCCTCTATCCTATCCATTCGTATCCTCTATCGTATCCTATCCTCTATCCTGTCCTATCCTCTATCCTATCCTATCGTCTATCCTATCATATCCTCTATCTTATAATATCCTCTATCCTATCCTATCCTGTATCCTATCCTATCCTCTATCCTATCCTATCCTCTGTCATATCCTGTCCTCTATCCTATCCTATCCTCTATCCTATCCTACCCACTATCCTATCCTATCCTATCCTCTATCGTATCCTATCCTCTATCCTATCCCATCCTCTATCCTATCCTATCCTCTATCCTATCCTATCCTCTATCCTATCATATCCTCTATCTTATCCTATCCTCTATCCTATCCTATCCTCTATCCTATCCTATTCTCTATCCTATCCTATACTCTATCATATCCTATCCTCTATCCTATCCTATCCTCTATCCTATCCTATCCTCTATCCTATCCTATCCTCCACCCTATCCTATCGTATCCTCTATCCTATCCTATCCTCTATCCTATCCTATCCTCTATCATATCCTATCCTCTATCCTATCCAATCCTCTATCCTATCCTATCCTCTATCCTATCCTATCCTCTATCATATCCTATCCTCTATCCTATCCAATCCTCTATCCTATCCTATCCTCTATCCTATCCTATCGTATCCTCTATCCTATCCTATCGTATCCTCTATCCTATCCTATCCTCTATCCTATCCTATCCTCTATCCTATCCTATCCTCTATCTTATCCTATCCTCTATCCTATCCTATCATCTATCCTATCCTATCCTCTATCCTATCCTATCCTCTATCATATCCTATCCTCTATCCTATCCAATCCTCTATCCTATCCTATCCTCTATCCTATTCTATCCTATATATTATCCTATCCTCTATCCTATCGTATCCTCTAACTTATCCTATCCTCTTTCCTATCCTATCCTATCCTCTGTCCTATCCTATCCTCTATCATATCCTATCCTCTATCCTATCCTATCCTCTATCCTATCCTATCCTCTATCCTATCCTACCCTCTATCCTATCCATTCGTATCCTCTATCGTATCGTATCCTCTATCCTATCCTATCCTCTATCCTATCCTATCCTCTATCTTATCCTATCCTCTATCCTATCCTATCCTCTATCCTATCCTATCCTCTATCCTATCCTATCCTCTATCCTATCCTATCCTCTATCCTATCCTACCCTCTATCCTATCCTTTCGTATCCTCTATCGTATCCTATCCTCTATCCTATCCTATCCTCTATCCTATCCTATCCTCTATCTTATCCTATCCTCTATCCTATCCTATCATCTATCCTGTCCTATCCTCTATCCTCTCCTATCCTCTATCATATCCTATTCTCTATCCTATCCTATCCTCTATCCTATCGAATCCCCTATCCTATCCTCTATCGTATCCTATGCTCTATCCTATCCATTCGTATCCTCTATCGTATCCTATCCTCTATCCTATCCTATCCTTTATCCTATCATATCCTCTATCATATCCTATCCTCTATCCTATCCTATCCTCTATCCTATCCTATCCTCTATCCTATCCTACCCTCTATCCTATCCATTCGTATCCTCTATCGTCTCCTATCCTCTATCCTATCCTATCCTCTATCCTATCCTATCCTCTATCATATATTATCCTCTATCCTATCCTATCCTGTATCCTATCCTATCCTCTATCCTATCCTACCCTCTATCCTATCCATTCGTATCCTCTATCGTATCCTATCCTCTATCCTGTCCTATCCTCTATCCTATCCTATCCTCTATCCTATCCTATCCTCTATCCTATCCTATCCTCTATCATATCCTATCCTCTATCCTATCCTATCCTCTATCCTATCCTATCCTCTATCCTATCCTATCCTCTGTCATATCCTGTCCTCTATCCTATCCTATCCTCTATCCTATCCTACCCACTATCCTATCCTATCCTATCCTCTATCGTATCCTATCCTCTATCCTATCCCATCCTCTATCCTATCCTATCCTCTATCCTATCCTATCCTCTATCCTATCCTATCCTCTATCTTATCCTATCCTCTATCCTATTCTATCCTCTATCCTATCCTATCCTCTATCCTATCCTATCCTCTATCCTATCCTATCCTCTATCCTATCCTATCCTCTATCCTATCATATCCTCTAACTTATCCTATTCTCTATCCTATCCTATCCTCTATCCTATCCTATCCTCTATCCTATCCTATCCTCTATCCTATCCTATCCTCTATCCTATCCTATCCTCTATCCTATCCTATCCTATCTTCAACCCTATCCTATCCTCATTCGTACCGTATACTCAATCCTAACATATCCGCTATCCTATCCTATCCTCTATCCTATAATATCCTCTATCCTATCTAATCCTCTATCCTATCCTCTATCCTATCCTATCCTCTATCCTATCCTATCCTCTATCCTATCCTATCCTCTATCCTATTCCATACTCTATCCTATCCTATCCACTATCCTATCCTAGCCTCAATCCTATCCTATCCTCTATCCTATAATATCCTCTATCCTATCTAATCCTCTATCCTATCCTCTATCCTATCCTATCCTCTATCCTATCCTATCCTCTATCCTATCCTATCTTCTATCCTATCCTGTCCTCTATCCTATTCTGTACTCTATCCTATCCTATCCGCTATCCTACCCTATCCTCTATCGAATCCTATCCTCTATAATATCCAATCCTATATCCTATCCTCTACCCTATCCTATCCTCTATACTATCCTATCCTCAATCCTATCCTATCCTGTATCCTCTCCTATCCTCTATCCTATTCCATACTCTATCCTATCCTATCCACTATCCTATCCTAGCCTCAATCCTATCCTATCCTCTATCCTATCCTATCCTCTATCGTATCCTATACGATCCTCTATCCTATCCTCGGTCCGATCCAATCCTGTATAGTATCCTATCCTCTATTCTATTCTATACTCTATCTTATCCTTTCCGCTATCCTATCCTATATTCCATCCTATACTATCCGCTATCCTATCCTATCCTCTATCCTATCCTATCATGTATCCTACCCTATCCTCTATCCTACCCTATCCTCTATCCTATCCAATCCCCTATCCTATCCTCTATCCGATCCTATACTCTATCCTATCCATTCGTATCCTCTATCGTATCCTATCCTCTATCCTATCCTATCCTTTATCCTATCCTATCCTCTATCATATCCTATCCTCTATCCTATCCTATCCTCTATCCTATCCTATCCTCTATCCTATCCTACCCTCTATCCTATCCATTCGTATCCTCTATCGCCTCCTATCCTCTATCCTATCCTATCCTCTATCCTATCCTATCCTCTATCATATATTATCCTCTATCCTATCCTATCCTGTATCCTATCCTATCCTCTATCCTATCCTACCCTCTATCCTATCCATTCGTATCCTCTATCGTATCCTATCCTCTATCCTGTCCTATCCTCTATCCTATCGTATCCTCTATCCTATCCTATCCTCTATCATATCCTATCCTCTATCCTATCCTATCCTCTATCCTATCCTATCCTCTATCCTATCCTATCCTCTGTCATATCCTGTCCTCTATCCTATCCTATCCTCTATCCTATCCTACTCTCTATCCTATCCTTACGTATCCTCTATCGTATCCTATCCTCTATCCTATCCTATCCTCTATTCTATCCTATCCTCTATCTTATCCTATCCTCTATCCTATCCTATCATCTATCCTATCCTATCCTCTATCCTATCCTATCCTCTATCATATCCTATCCTCTATCCTATCCAATCCTCTATCCTATCCTATCCTCTATCCTATCCTATCCTCTATCATATCCTATCCTCTATCCTATCCAATCCTCTATCCTATCCTATCCTCCATCCTATCCTATCGTATCCTCTATCCTATCCTATCGTATCCTCTATCCTATCCTATCCTCTATCCTATCCTATCCTCTATCCTATCCTATCCTCTATCCTATCCTATCCTCTATCCTATCCTATCCTCAATCCTATCATATCCTCTAACTTATCCTATTCTCTTTCCTATCCTATCCTCTATCCTATCCTATCCTCTATCCTATCCTATCCTCTATCCTATCCTATCCTCTATCCTATCCTATCCTCTATCCTATCCTATCCTCTATCCTATCCTATCCTATCTTCAACCCTATCCTATCCTCATTCGTACCGTATACTCAATCCTAACATATCCGCTATCCTATCCTATCCTCTATCCTATAATATCCTCTATCCTATCTAATCCTCTATCCTATCCTCTATCCTATCCTATCCTCTATCCTATCCTATCCTCTATCCTATCCTATCTTCTATCCTATCCTGTCCTCTATCCTATTCTGTACTCTATCCTATCCTATCCGCTATCCTACCCTATCCTCTATCGAATCCTATCCTCTATAATATCCAATCCTATATCCTATCCTCTACCCTATCCTATCCTCTATACTATCCTATCCTCAATCCTATCCTATCCTGTATCCTCTCCTATCCTCTATCCTATTCCATACTCTATCCTATCCTATCCACTATCCTATCCTAGCCTCAATCCTATCCTATCCTCTATCCTATAATATCCTCTATCCTATCTAATCCTCTATCCTATCCTCTATCCTATCCTATCCTCTATCCTATCCTATCCTCTATCCTATCCTATCTTCTATCCTATCCTGTCCTCTATCCTATTCTGTACTCTATCCTATCCTATCCGCTATCCTACCCTATCCTCTATCGAATCCTATCCTCTATAATATCCAATCCTATATCCTATCCTCTACCCTATCCTATCCTCTATACTATCCTATCCTCAATCCTATCCTATCCTGTATCCTCTCCTATCCTCTATCCTATTAAATACTCTATCCTATCCTATCCACTATCCTATCCTAGCCTCAATCCTATCCTATCCTCTATCCTATCCTATCCTCTATCCTATCCTATCATGTATCCTACCCTATCCTCTATCCTACCCTATCCTCTATCCTATCCAATCCCCTATCCTATCCTCTATCCGATCCTATACTCTATCCTATCCATTCGTATCCTCTATCGTATCCTATCCTCTATCCTATCCTATCCTTTATCCTATCCTATCCTCTATCATATCCTATCCTCTATCCTATCCTATCCTCTATCCTATCCTATCCTCTATCCTATCCTACCCTCTATCCTATCCATTCGTATCCTCTATCGTCTCCTATCCTCTATCCTATCCTATCCTCTATCATATCCTATCCTCTATCCTATCCTATCCTCTATCCTATCCTATCCTCTATCCTATCCTATCCTCTGTCATATCCTGTCCTCTATCCTATCCTATCCTCTATCGTATCCTATCCTCTATCCTATCCAATCCTCTATCCTATCCTATCCTCTATCCTATCATATCGTATCCTCTATCCTATCCTATCGTATCCTCTATCCTATCCTATCCTCTATCCTATCCTATCCTCTATCCTATCCTATCCTCTATCCTATCCTATCCTCTATCCTATCCTATCCTCTATCCTATCCTATCCTCTATATTATCCTATCCTCTATCCTATCGTATCGTCTAACTTATCCTATCCTCTTTGCTATCCTATCCTCTATCCTATCCTATCCTCTATCCTATCCTATCCTCTATCATATCCTATCCTCTATCCTATTCTATCCTCTATCCTATCCTATCCTCTATCCTATCCTACCCTCTATCCTATCCATTCGTATCCTCTATCCTATCCTATCCTCTATCCTATCCTACCCTCTATCCTATCCTTTCGTATCCTCTATCGTATCCTATCCTCTATCCTATCCTATCCTCTAACTTATCCTATCCTGTATCGTATCCTATCCTCTATCCTGTCCTATCCTCTATCCTATCCTATCGTCTATCCTATCATATCCTCTATCTTATAATATCCTCTATCCTATCCTATCCTGTATCCTATCCTATCCTCTATCCTATCCTATCCTCTGTCATATCCTGTCCTCTATCCTATCCTATCCTCTATCCTATCCTACCCACTATCCTATCCTATCCTATCCTCTATCGTATCCTATCCTCTATCCTATCCCATCCTCTATCCTATCCTATCCTCTATCATATCCTATCCTCTATCCTATTCTATCCTCTATCCTATCCTATCCTCTATCCTATCCTACCCTCTATCCTATCCATTCGTATCCTCTATCCTATCCTATCCTCTATCCTATCCTTTCGTATCCTCTATCCTATCCTATCCTCTATCCTATCCTATCCTCTATCATATCCTATCCTCTATCCTATCCAATCCTCTATCCTATCCTATCCTCCATCCTATCCTATCGTATCCTCTATCCTATCCTATCGTATCCTCTATCCTATCCTATCCTCTATCCTATCCTATCCTCTATCCTATCCTATCCTCTATCCTATCCTATCCTCTATCCTATCCTATCCTCTATCCTATCATATCCTCTAACTTATCCTATTCTCTATCCTATCCTATCCTCTATCCTATCCTATCCTCTATCCTATCCTATCCTCTATCCTATCCTATCCTCTATCCTATCCTATCCTATCTTCAACCCTATCCTATCCTCATTCGTACCGTATACTTAATCCTAACATATCCGCTATCCTATCCTATCCTCTATCCTATAATATCCTCTATCCTATCTAATCCTCTATCCTATCCTCTATCCTATCCTATCTTCTATCCTATCCTGTCCTCTATCCTATTCTGTACTCTATCCTATCCTATCCGCTATCCTACCCTATCCTCTATCGAATCCTATCCTCTATAATATCCAATCCTATATCCTATCCTCTACCCTATCCTATCCTCTATACTATCCTATCCTCAATCCTATCCTATCCTGTATCCTCTCCTATCCTCTATCCTATTCCATACTCTATCCTATCCTATCCACTATCCTATCCTAGCCTCAACCCTATCCTATCCTCTATCCTATAATATCCTCTATCCTATCTAATCCTCTATCCTATCCTCTATCCTATCTTATCCTCTATCCTATCCTATCCTCTATCCTATCCTATCTTCTATCCTATCGTGTCCTCTATCCTATTCTGTACTCTATCCTATTCTATCCGCTATCCTACCCTATCCTCTATCGAATCCTATCCTCTATAATATCCAATCCTATATCCTATCCTCTACCCTATCCTATCCTCTATACTATCCTATCCTCAATCCTATCCTATCCTGTATCCTCTCCTATCCTCTATCCTATTCCATACTCTATCCTATCCTATCCACTATCCTATCCTAGCCTCAAACCTATCCTATCCTCTATCCTATCCTATCCTCTATCGTATCCTATACGATCCTCTATCCTATCCTCGGTCCGATCCAATCCTGTATAGTATCCTATCCTCTATTCTATTCTATACTCTATCTTATCCTTTCCGCTATCCTATCCTATATTCCATCCTATACTATCCGCTATCCTATCCTATCCTCTATCCTATAATATCCTCTATCCTATCCTATCCTCTATCCTATCCTATCATGTATCCTACCCTATCCTCTATCCTACCCTATCCTCTATCCTATCCAATCCCCTATCCTATCCTCTATCCGATCCTATACTCTATCCTATCCATTCGTATCCTCTATCGTATCCTATCCTCTATCCTATCCTATCCTTTATCCTATCCTTTCCTCTATCATATCCTATCCTCTATCCTATCCTATCCTCTATCCTATCCTATCCTCTATCCTATCCTACCCTCTATCCTATCCATTCGTATCCTCTATCGTCTCCTATCCTCTATCCTATCCTATCCTCTATCATATATTATCCTCTATCCTATCCTATCCTGTATCCTATCCTATCCTCTATCCTATCCTACCCTCTATCCTATCCATTCGTATCCTCTATCGTATCCTATCCTCTATCCTGTCCTATCCTCTATCCTATCGTATCCTCTATCCTATCCTATCCTCTATCCTATCCTATCCTCTATCATATCCTATCCTCTATCCTATCCTATCCTCTATCCTATCCTATCCTCTATCCTATCCTATCCTCTGTCATATCCTGTCCTCTATCCTATCCTATCCTCTATCCTATCCTACCCACTATCCTATCCTATCCTATCCTCTATCGTATCCTATCCTCTATCCTATCCCATCCTCTATCCTATCCTATCCTCTATCCTATCCTATCCTCTATCCTATCCTATCCTCTATCTTATCCTATCCTCTATCCTATCCTATCCTCTATCCTATCCTATCCTCTATCCTATCCTATCCTCTATCATATCCTATCCTCTATCCTATCCTATCCTCTATCCTATCCTATCCTCTATCCTATCCAATCCTCTATCCTATCCTATCCTCTATCCTATCATATCGTATCCTCTATCCTATCCTATCGTATCCTCTATCCTATCCTATCCTCTATCCTATCCTATCCTCTATCCTATCCTATCCTCTATCCTATCCTATCCTCTATCCTATCCTATCCTCTATCCTATCCTATCCTCTATCCTATCCTATCCTCTATCCTATCCTATCCTCTATATTATCCTATCCTCTATCCTATCGTATCGTCTAACTTATCCTATCCTCTTTCCTATCCTATCCTCTATCCTATCCTATCCTCTATCCTATCCTATCCTCTATCATATCCTATCCTCTATCCTATTCTATCCTCTATCCTATCCTATCCTCTATCCTATCCTACCCTCTATCCTATCCATTCGTATCCTCTATCCTATCCTATCCTCTATCCTATCCTACCCTCTATCCTATCCTTTCGTATCCTCTATCGTATCCTATCCTCTATCCTATCCTATCCTCTAACCTATCCTATCCTGTATCGTATCCTATCCTCTATCCTGTCCTATCCTCTATCCTATCCTATCGTCTATCCTATCATATCCTCTATCTTATAATATCCTCTATCCTATCCTATCCTGTATCCTATCCTATCCTCTATCCTATCCTATCCTCTGTCATATCCTGTCCTCTATCCTATCCTATCCTCTATCCTATCCTACCCACTATCCTATCCTATCCTATCCTCTATCGTATCCTATCCTCTATCCTATCCCATCCTCTATCCTATCCTATCCTCTATCATATCCTATCCTCTATCCTATTCTATCCTCTATCCTATCCTATCCTCTATCCTATCCTACCCTCTATCCTATCCATTCGTATCCTCTATACTATCCTATCATCTATCCTATCCTATCCTCTATCCTATCCTATCCTCTATCATATCCTATCCTCTATCCTATCCAATCCTCTATCCTATCCTATCCTCTATCCTATCCTATCCTCTATCATATCCTATCCTCTATCCTATCCTATCGTATCCTCTATCCTATCCTATCGTATCCTCTATCCTATCGTATCCTCTATCCTATCCTATCGTATCCTCTATCCTATCCTATCCTCTATCCTATCCTATCCTCTATCCTATCATATCCTCTAACTTATCCTATTCTCTATCCTATCCTATCCTCTATCCTATCCTATCCTCTATCCTATCCTATCCTCTATCATATCCTATCCTCTATCCTATCCTATCCTCTATCCTATCCTATCCTCTATCCTATCCTATCCTCTATCCTATCCTATCCTCTATCATATCCTATCCTCTATCCTATCCTATCCTCTATCCTATCCTATCCTCTATCCTATCATATCCTCTAACTTATCCTATCCTCTATCGTATCCTATCCTCTATCCTATCCCATCCTCTTTCCTATCCTATCCTCTATCCTATCCTATCCTCTATCCTATCCTATCCTCTATCCTATCATATCCTCTATCTTATCCTATCCTCTATCCTATCCTATCCTCTATCCTATCCTATTCTCTATCCTATCCTATCCTCTATCATATCCTATCCTCTATCCTATCCTATCCTCTATCCTATCCTATCCTCTATCCTATCCTATCCTCCACCCTATCCTATCGTATCCTCTATCCTATCCTATCCTCTATCCTATCCAATCCTCTATCCTATCCGATCCTCTATCATATCCTATCCTCTTTCCTATCCTCTATCCTATCCTATTCTCTATCCTATCCTATCCTATCCTCTACCATCTCCTATCCTGTATCCGATCCAATCCCCTATCGTCTACCGTATCATATTCTCTATCCTATCCTCTATAGTATCGTATTATCTATCCTATCCAATCCTCTATCCTATCCTTTCCACTATCTTATACTTTCCTCTATAATATCCTATTTTCTATAAGATCGTAACCTCTATCCTATACTGTCCTCTATCCTATCCTATCCTCTATCCTATCCTATACTCTATCCTATCCTATCGTATCCTCTATCGTATCCTATCCTCTATGCTATCCTATCCTCTATCCTATCCTATCCTCTATCCTATCCTATCCTCTATCCTATCCAATCCTCTATCCTATCCTATCCTCTATCCTATCATATCGTATCCCCTATCCTATCCTATCGTATCCTCTATCCTATCCTATCCTCTATCCTATCCTATCCTCTTTCCTATCCTATCTTCTATCCTATCCTATCCTCTATCCTATCCTATCCTCTATCCTATCCTACCCTCTATCCTATCCATTCGTATCCTCTATCCTATCCTATCCTCTATCCTATCCTACCCTCTATCCTATCCTTTCGTATCCTCTATCGTATCCTATCCTCTATCCTATCCTATCCTCTAACCTATCCTATCCTCTATCGTATCCTATCCTCTATCCTGTCCTATCCTCTATCCTATCCTATCGTCTATCCTATCATATCCTCTATCTTATAATATCCTCTATCCTATCCTATCCTGTATCCTATCCTATCCTCTATCCTATCCTATCCTCTGTCATATCCTGTCCTCTATCCTATCCTATCCTCTATCCTATCCTACCCACTATCCTATCCTATCCTATCCTCTATCGTATCCTATCCTCTATCCTATCCCATCCTCTATCCTATCCTATCCTCTATCATATCCTATCCTCTATCCTATTCTATCCTCTATCCTATCCTATCCTCTATCCTATCCTACCCTCTATCCTATCCATTCGTATCCTCTATCGTATCCTATCCTCTATCCTGTCCTATCCTCTATCCTATCCTATCGTCTATCCTATCATATCCTCTATCTTATAATATCCTCTATCCTATCCTATCCTGTATCCTATCCTATCCTCTATCCTATCCTATCCTCTGTCATATCCTGTCCTCTATCCTATCCTATCCTCTATCCTATCCTACCCACTATCCTATCCTATCCTATCCTCTATCGTATCCTATCCTCTATCCTATCCCATCCTCTATCCTATCCTATCCTCTATCCTATCCTATCCTCTATCCTATCATATCCTCTATCTTATCCTATCCTCTATCCTATCCTATCCTCTATCCTATCCTATTCTCTATCCTATCCTATCCTCTATCATATCCTATCCTCTATCCTATCCTATCCTCTATCCTATCCTATCCTCTATCCTATCCTATCCTCCACCCTATCCTATCGTATCCTCTATCCTATCCTATCCTCTATCCTATCCTATCCTCTATCATATCCTATCCTCTATCCTATCCAATCCTCTATCCTATCCTATCCTCTATCCTATCCTATCCTCTATCATATCCTATCCTCTATCCTATCCAATCCTCTATCCTATCCTATCCTCTATCCTATCCTATCCTCTATCCTATCATATCCTCTATCTTATCCTATCCTCTATCCTATCCTATCCTCTATCCTATCCTATCCTCTATCCTATCCTATCCTCTATCCTATCCTATCCTCCACCCTATCCTATCGTATCCTCTATCCTATCCTATCCTCTATCCTATCCTATCCTCTATCATATCCTATCCTCTATCCTATCCTATCCTCTATCCTATCCTATCCTCTATCCTATCCTACCCTCTATCCTATCCATTCGTATCCTCTATCCTATCCTATCCTCTATCCTATCCTATCCTCTATCCTATCCTATCCTCTATCATATATTATCCTCTATCCTATCCTATCCTGTATCCTATCCTATCCTCTATCCTATCCTACCCTCTATCCTATCCATTCGTATCCTCTATCGTATCCTATCCTCTATCCTGTCCTATCCTCTATCCTATCCTATCCTCTATCCTATCCTATCCTCTATCCTATCCTATCCTCTATCATATCCTATCCTCTATCCTCTATCCTATCCTATCCTCTATCCCATCCTATCCTCTATCCTATCCTATCCTCTGTCATATCCTGTCCTCTATCCTATCCTATCCTCTATCCTATCCTACCCACTATCCTATCCTATCCTATCCTCTATCGTATCCTATCCTCTATCCTATCCCATCCTCTATCCTATCCTATCCTCTATCCTATCCTATCCTCTATCCTATCATATCCTCTATCTTATCCTATCCTCTATCCTATCCTATCCTCTATCCTATCCTATCCTCTATCCTATCCTATCCTCTATCCTATCCTATCCTCTATCCTATCCTATCCTCTATCCTATCCTACCCTCTATCCTATCCTTTCGTATCCTCTATCGTATCCTATCCTCTATCCTATCCTATCCTCTATCCTATCCTATCCTCTATCTTATCCTATCCTCTATCCTATCCTATCCTCTATCCTATCCTATCCTCAATCCTATCCTACCCTCTATCCTATCCATTCGTATCCTCTATCGTATCGTATCCTCTATCCTATCCTATCCTCTATCCTATCCTATCCTCTATCTCATCCTATCCTCTATCCTATCCTATCCTCTATCCTATCCTATCCTCTATCCTATCCTATCCTCTATCCTATCCTATCCTCTATCCTATCCTACCCTCTATTCTATCCTTTCGTATCCTCTATCGTATCCTATCCTCTATCCTATCCTATCCTCTATCCTATCCTATCCTCTATCTTATCCTATCCTCTATCCTATCCTATCATCTATCCTGTCCTATCCTCTATCCTCTCCTATCCTCTATCATATCCTATCCTCTATCCTATCCTATCCTCTATCCTATCGAATCCCCTATCCTATCCTCTATCGTATCCTATGCTCTATCCTATCCATTCGTATCCTCTATCGTATAGTATCCTCTATCCTATCCTATCCTTTATCCTATCCTATCCTCTATCATATCCTATCCTCTATCCTATCCTATCCTGTATCCTATCCTATCCTCTATCCTATCCTACCCTCTATCCTATCCATTCGTATCCTCTATCGTCTCCTATCCTCTATCCTATCCTATCCTCTATCCTATCCTATCCTCTATCATATATTATCCTCTATCCTATCCTATCCTGTATCCTATCCTATCCTCTATCCTATCCTACCCTCTATCCTATCCATTCGTATCCTCTATCGTATCCTATCCTCTATCCTGTCCTATCCTCTATCCTATCCTATCCTCTATCCTATCCTATCCTCTATCCTATCCTATCCTCTATCATATCCTATCCTCTATCCTCTATCCTATCCTATCCTCTATCCCATCCTATCCTCTATCCTATCCTATCCTCTGTCATATCCCATCCTCTATCCTATCCTATCCTCTATCCTATCCTATCCTCTATCCTATCATATCCTCTATCTTATCCTATCCTCTATCCTATCCTATCCTCTATCCTATCCTATCCTCTATCCTATCCTATCCTCTATCCTATCCTATCCTCTATCCTATCCTATCCTCTATCCTATCCTACCCTCTATCCTATCCTTTCGTATCCTCTATCGTATCCTATCCTCTATCCTATCCTATCCTCTATCCTATCCTATCCTCTATCTTATCCTATCCTCTATCCTATCCTATCCTCTATCCTATCCTATCCTCAATCCTATCCTACCCTCTATCCTATCCATTCGTATCCTCTATCGTATCGTATCCTCTATCCTATCCTATCCTCTATCCTATCCTATCCTCTATCTCATCCTATCCTCTATCCTATCCTATCCTCTATCCTATCCTATCCTCTATCCTATCCTATCCTCTATCCTATCCTATCCTCTATCCTATCCTACCCTCTATTCTATCCTTTCGTATCCTCTATCGTATCCTATCCTCTATCCTATCCTATCCTCTATCCTATCCTATCCTCTATCTTATCCTATCCTCTATCCTATCCTATCATCTATCCTGTCCTATCCTCTATCCTCTCCTATCCTCTATCATATCCTATCCTCTATCCTATCCTATCCTCTATCCTATCGAATCCCCTATCCTATCCTCTATCGTATCCTATGCTCTATCCTATCCATTCGTATCCTCTATCGTATAGTATCCTCTATCCTATCCTATCCTTTATCCTATCCTATCCTCTATCATATCCTATCCTCTATCCTATCCTATCCTGTATCCTATCCTATCCTCTATCCTATCCTACCCTCTATCCTATCCATTCGTATCCTCTATCGTCTCCTATCCTCTATCCTATCCTATCCTCTATCCTATCCTATCCTCTATCATATATTATCCTCTATCCTATCCTATCCTGTATCCTATCCTATCCTCTATCCTATCCTACCCTCTATCCTATCCATTCGTATCCTCTATCGTATCCTATCCTCTATCCTGTCCTATCCTCTATCCTATCCTATCCTCTATCCTATCCTATCCTCTATCCTATCCTATCCTCTATCATATCCTATCCTCTATCCTCTATCCTATCCTATCCTCTATCCCATCCTATCCTCTATCCTATCCTATCCTCTGTCATATCCTGTCCTCTATCCTATCCTATCCTCTATCCTATCCTACCCACTATCCTATCCTATCCTATCCTCTATCGTATCCTATCCTCTATCCTATCCCATCCTCTATCCTATCCTATCCTCTATCCTATCCTATCCTCTATCCTATCATATCCTCTATCTTATCCTATCCTCTATCCTATCCTATCCTCTATCCTATCCTATCCTCTATCCTATCCTATCCTCTATCATATCCTATCCTCTATCCTATCCTCTATCATATCCTATCCTCTATCCTATCCTATCCTCTATCCTATCCTATCCTCTATCCTATCCAATCCTCTATCCTATCCTATCCTCTATCCTATCATATCGTATCCTCTATCCTATCCTATCCTATCCTCTATCATATCCTATCCTCTATCCTATCCAATCCTCTATCCTATCCTATCCTCTATCATATCCTATCCTCTATCCTATCCAATCCTCTATCCTATCCTATCCTCTATCCTATCCTATCCTCTATCATATCCTATCCTCTATCCTATCCAATCCTCTATCCTATCCTATCCTCTATCCTATCCTATCCTCTATCCTATCATATCCTCTATCTTATCCTATCCTCTATCCTATCCTATCCTCTATCCTATCCTATCCTCTATCCTATCCTATCCTCTATCCTATCCTATCCTCTATCTTATCCTATCCTCTATCCTATCCTATCCTCTATCCTATCCTATCCTCTATCCTATCCTATCCTCTATCCTATCCTATCCTCTATCCTATCCTATCCTCTATCCTATCCTACCCTCTATCCTATCCTTTCGTATCCTCTATCGTATCCTATCCTCTATCCTATCCTATCCTCTATCCTATCCTATCCTCTATCTTATCCTATCCTCTATCCTATCCTATCATCTATCCTGTCCTATCCTCTATCCTCTCCTATCCTCTATCATATCCTATCCTCTATCCTATCCTATCCTCTATCCTATCGAATCCCCTATCCTATCCTCTATCGTATCCTATGCTCTATCCTATCCATTCGTATCCTCTATCGTATCCTATCCTCTATCCTATCCTATCCTTTATCCTATCCTATCCTCTATCATATCCTATCCTCTATCCTATCCTATCCTCTATCCTATCCTATCCTCTATCCTATCCTACCCTCTATCCTATCCATTCGTATCCTCTATCGTCTCCTATCCTCTATCCTATCCTATCCTCTATCCTATCCTATCCTCTATCATATATTATCCTCTATCCTACCCTATCCTGTATCCTATCCTATCCTCTATCCTATCCTACCCTCTATCCTATCCATTCGTATCCTCTATCGTATCCTATCCTCTATCCTGTCCTATCCTCTATCCTATCCTACCCTCTATCCTATCCTTTCGTATCCTCTATCGTATCCTATCCTCTATCCTATCCTATCCTCTATCCTATCCTATCCTCTATCTTATCCTATCCTCTATCCTATCCTATCATCTATCCTGTCCTATCCTCTATCCTCTCCTATCCTCTATCATATCCTATCCTCTATCCTATCCTATCCTCTATCCTATCGAATCCCCTATCCTATCCTCTATCGTATCCTATGCTCTATCCTATCCATTCGTATCCTCTATCGTATCCTATCCTCTATCCTATCCTATCCTTTATCCTATCCTATCCTCTATCATATCCTATCCTCTATCCTATCCTATCCTCTATCCTATCCTATCCTCTATCCTATCCTACCCTCTATCCTATCCATTCGTATCCTCTATCCTCTCCTATCCTCTATCCTATCCTATCCTCTATCCTATCCTATCCTCTATCCTATCCTATCCTCTATCATATCCTATCCTCTATCCTATCCTATCCTCTATCCTATCCTACCCTCTATCCTATCCTTACGTATCCTCTATCGTATCCTATCCTCTATCCTATCCTATCCTCTATCTTATCCTATCCTCTATCCTATCCTATCATCTATCCTATCCTATCCTCTATCCTATCCTATCCTCTATCATATCCTATCCTCTATCCTATCCTATCCTCTATCCTATCCTATCCTCTATCCTATCCTATCCTCTATCCTATCCTACCCTCTATTCTATCCTTTCGTATCCTCTATCGTATCCTATCCTCTATCCTATCCTATCCTCTATCCTATCCTATCCTCTATCTTATCCTATCCTCTATCCTATCCTATCATCTATCCTGTCCTATCCTCTATCCTCTCCTATCCTCTATCATATCCTATCCTCTATCCTATCCTATCCTCTATCCTATCGAATCCCCTATCCTATCCTCTATCGTATCCTATGCTCTATCCTATCCATTCGTATCCTCTATCGTATACTATCCTCTATCCTATCCTATCCTTTATCCTATCCTATCCTCTATCATATCCTATCCTCTATCCTATCCTATCCTCTATCCTATCCTATCCTCTATCCTATCCTACCCTCTATCCTATCCATTCGTATCCTCTATCGTCTCCTATCCTCTATCCTATCCTATCCTCTATCCTATCCTATCCTCTATCCTATCATATCCTCTATCTTATCCTATCCTCTATCCTATCCTATCCTCTATCCTATCCTATCCTCTATCCTATCCTATCCTCTATCATATCCTATCCTCTATCCTATCCTCTATCATATCCTATCCTCTATCCTATCCTATCCTCTATCCTATCCTATCCTCTATCCTATCCAATCCTCTATCCTATCCTATCCTCTATCCTATCATATCGTATCCTCTATCCTATCCTATCCTATCCTCTATCATATCCTATCCTCTATCCTATCCAATCCTCTATCCTATCCTATCCTCTATCCTATTCTATCCTATATATTATCCTATCCTCTATCCTATCGTATCCTCTAACTTATCCTATCCTCTTTCCTATCCTATCCTATCCTCTGTCCTATCCTATCCTCTATCATATCCTATCCTCTATCCTATCCTATCCTCTATCCTATCCTATCCTCTATCCTATCCTACCCTCTATCCTATCCATTCGTATCCTCTATCGTATCGTATCCTCTATCCTATCCTATCCTCTATCCTATCCTATCCTCTATCTTATCCTATCCTCTATCCTATCCTATCCTCTATCCTATCCTATCCTCTATCCTATCCTATCCTCTATCCTATCCTATCCTCTATCCTATCCTACCCTCTATCCTATCCTTTCGTATCCTCTATCGTATCCTATCCTCTATCCTATCCTATCCTCTATCCTATCCTATCCTCTATCTTATCCTATCCTCTATCCTATCCTATCATCTATCCTGTCCTATCCTCTATCCTCTCCTATCCTCTATCATATCCTATCCTCTATCCTATCCTATCCTCTATCCTATCGAATCCCCTATCCTATCCTCTATCGTATCCTATGCTCTATCCTATCCATTCGTATCCTCTATCGTATCCTATCCTCTATCCTATCCTATCATTTATCCTATCCTATCCTCTATCATATCCTATCCTCTATCCTATCCTATCCTCTATCCTATCCTATCCTCTATCCTATCCTATCCTCTATCCTATCCTATCCTCTATCATATATTATCCTCTATCCTACCCTATCCTGTATCCTATCCTATCCTCTATCCTATCCTACCCTCTATCCTATCCATTCGTATCCTCTATCGTATCCTATCCTCTATCCTGTCCTATCCTCTATCCTATCCTACCCTCTATCCTATCCTTTCGTATCCTCTATCGTATCCTATCCTCTATCCTATCCTATCCTCTATCCTATCCTATCCTCTATCTTATCCTATCCTCTATCCTATCCTATCATCTATCCTGTCCTATCCTCTATCCTCTCCTATCCTCTATCATATCCTATCCTCTATCCTATCCTATCCTCTATCCTATCGAATCCCCTATCCTATCCTCTATCGTATCCTATGCTCTATCCTATCCATTCGTATCCTCTATCGTATCCTATCCTCTATCCTATCCTATCCTTTATCCTATCCTATCCTCTATCATATCCTATCCTCTATCCTATCCTATCCTCTATCCTATCCTATCCTCTATCCTATCCTACCCTCTATCCTATCCATTCGTATCCTCTATCCTCTCCTATCCTCTATCCTATCCTATCCTCTATCCTATCCTATCCTCTATCATATATCATCCTCTATCCTATCCTATCCTGTATCCTATCCTATCCTCTATCCTATCCTACCCTCTATCCTATCCATTCGTATCCTCTATCGTATCCAATCCTCTATCCTGTCCTATCCTCTATCCTATCCTATCCTCTATCCTATCCTATCCTCTATCCTATCCTATCCTCTATCATATCCTATCCTCTATCCTCTATCCTATCCTATCCGCTATCCTATCCTATCCTCTATCCTATCCTATCCTCTATCCTATCCTATCCTCTGTCATATCCAGTCCTCTATCCTATCCTATCCTCTATCCTATCCTACCCACTATCCTATCCTATCCTATCCTCTATCGTATCCTATCCTCTATCCTATCCCATCCTCTATCCTATCCTATCCTCTATCCTATCCTATCCTCTATCCTATCCTATCCTCTATCCTATCCTATCCTCTATCATATCCTATCCTCTATCCTATCCTATCCTCTATCCTATCCTACCCTCTATCCTATCCTTACGTATCCTCTATCGTATCCTATCCTCTATCCTATCCTATCCTCTATCTTATCCTATCCTCTATCCTATCCTATCATCTATCCTATCCTATCCTCTATCCTATCCTATCCTCTATCATATCCTATCCTCTATCCTATCCAATCCTCTATCCTATCCTATCCTCTATCCTATCCTATCCTCTATCATATCCTATCCTCTATCCTATCCAATCCTCTATCCTATCCTATCCTCCATCCTATCGTATCGTATCCTCTATCCTATCCTATCGTATCCTCTATCCTATCCTATCCTCTATCCTATCCTATCCTCTATCCTATCCTATCCTCTATCCTATCATATCCTCTAACTTATCCTATTCTCTATCCTATCCTATCCTCTATCCTATCCTATCCTCTATCCTATCCTATCCTCTATCATATCCTATCCTCTATCCTATCCTATCCTCTATCCTATCCAATCCCCTATCCTATCCTCTATCGTATCCTATGCTCTATCCTATCCATTCGTATCCTCTATCGTATCCTATCCTCTATCCTATGATATCCTCTATTCTATCCTATCCTCTATCTTATCCTATCCTCTATCCTATCCTATCCTCTATCATATCCTATCCTCTATCCTATCCTATCCTCTATCCTATCCTATCCTCTATCCTATCCTACCCTCTATCCTATCCATTCGTATCCTCTATCGTATCCTATCCTCTATCCTGTCCTATCCTCCATCCTATCCTATCCTCTGTCATATCATGTCCTCTATCCTATCCTATCCTCTATCCTATCCTATCCTCTATCATATCCTATCCTCTATCCTATCCTATCCTCTATCCTATCCTATCCTCTATCCTATCCTATCCTCTGTCATATCCTGTCCTCTATCCTATCCTATCCTCTATCCTATCCTACCCACTATCCTATCCTATCCTATCCTCTATCGAATCCTATCCTCTATCCTATCCCATTCTCTATCCTATCCTATCCTCTATCCTATCCTATCCTCTATCCTATCATATCCTCTATCTTATCCTATCCTCTATCCTATCCTATCCTCTATCCTATCCTATCCTCTATCCTATCCTATCCTCTATCATATCCTATCCTCTATCCTATCCTATCCTCTATCCTATCCTATCCTCTATCCTATCCAATCCTCTATCCTATCTTATCCTCTATCCTATCCTATCGTATCCTCTATCCTATCCTATCGTATGCTCTATCCCATCCTATCCTCTATCCTATCCTATCCTCTATCCTATCCTATCCTCTATCCTATCCTATCCTCTATATTATCCTATCCTCTATCCTATCGTATCCTCTAACTTATCCTATCCTCTTTCCTATCCTATCCTCTATCCTATCCTATCCTCTATCCTATCCTATCCTCTATCATATCCTATCCTCTATCCTATCCTATCCTCTATCCTATCCTATCCTCTATCCTGTCCTACCCTCTATCCTATCCATTCGTATCCTCTATCATATGATATCCTCTATCCTATCCTACCCTCTATCCTATCCTTTCGTATCCTCTATCGTATCCTATCCTCTATCCTATCCTATCCTCTATCATATCCTATCCTCTATCTTATCCTATCCTCTATCATATCCTATCCTCTATCCTATCCTATCCTCCATCCTATCCTATCGTATCCTCTATCCTATCCTATCGTATCCTCTATCCTATCCTATCCTCTATCCTATCCTATCCTCTATCCTATCCTATCCTCTATCCTACCATATCCTCTAACTTATCCTATTCTCTATCCTATCCTATCCTCTATCCTATCCTATCCTATCCTCTATCCTATCCTATCCTCTATCATATCCTATCCTCTATCCTATCCTATCCTCTATCCTATCCTATCCTCTATCCTATCCTACCCTCTATCCTATCCTTACGTATCCTCTATCGTATCCTATCCTCTATCCTATCCTATCCTCTATCCTATCCTATCCTCTATCTTATCCTATCCTCTATCCTATCCTATCATCTATCCTATCCTATCCTCTATCCTATCCTATCCTCTATCATATCCTATCCTCTATCCTATCCAATCCTCTATCCTATCCTATCCTCTATCCTATCCTATCCTCTATCATATCCTATCCTCTATCCTATCCAATCCTCTATCCTATCCTATCCTCTATCCTATCCTATCGTATCCTCTATCCTATCCTATCGTATCCTCTATCCTATCCTATCCTCTATCCTATCCTATCCTCTATCCTATCCTATCATCTATCCTATCCTATCCTCTATCCTATCCTATCCTCTATCATATCCTATCCTCTATCCTATCCAATCCTCTATCCTATCCTATCCTCTATCCTATTCTATCCTATATATTATCCTATCCTCTATCCTATGGTATCCCCTAACTTATCCTATCCTCTTTCCTATCCTATCCTATCCTCTATCATATCCTATCCTCTATCCTATCCTATCCTCTATCCTATCCTATCATCTATCCTGTCCTATCCTCTATCCTCTCCTATCCTCTATCATATCCTATCCTCTATCCTATCCTATCCTCTATCCTATCCTATCCTCTATCCTATCCTATCCTCTATGCTATCCTATCCTCTATCCTATCCTACCCTCTATCCTATCCATTCGTATCCTCTATCGTCTCCTATCCTCTATCCTATCCATTCGTATCCTCTATCGTATCCTATCCTCTATCCTATCCTATCCTTTATCCTATCCTATCCTCTATCATATCCTATCCTCTATCCTATCCTATCCTGTATCCTATCCTATCCTCTATCCTATCCTACCCTCTATCCTATCCATTCGTATCCTCTATCGTATCCTATCCTCTATCCTGTCCTATCCTCTATCCTATCCTATCCTCTATCCTATCCTATCCTCTATCCTATCCTATCCTCTATCATATCCTATCCTCTATCCTATCCTATCCTCTATCCTATCCTATCCTCTATCCTATCCTATCCTCTGTCATATCCTGTCCTCTATCCTATCCTATCCTCTATCCTATCCTACCCACTATCCTATCCTATCCTATCCTCTATCGTATCCTATCCTCTATCCTATCCCATCCTCTATCCTATCCTATCCTCTATCCTATCCTATCGTCTATCCTATCATATCCTCTATCTTATAATATCCTCTATCCTATCCTATCCTGTATCCTATCCTATCCTCTATCCTATCCTATCCTCTGTCATATCCTGTCCTCTATCCTATCCTATCCTCTATCCTATCCTATCCTCTATCCTATTCTATCCTATATATTATCCTATCCTCTATCCTATCGTATCCTCTAACTTATCCTATCCTCTTTCCTATCCTATCCTATCCTCTGTCCTATCCTATCCTCTATCCTATCCTATCCTCTATCCTATCCTATCCTCTATCCTATCCTATCCTCTATCCTATCCTATCCTCTATATTATCCTATCCTCTATCCTATCGTATCATCTAACTTATCCTATCCTCTTTCCTATCCTATCCTCTATCCTATCCTATCCTCTATCCTATCCTATCCTCTATCATATCCTATCCTCTATCCTATTCTATCCTCTATCCTATCCTATCCTCTATCCTATCCTACCCTCTATCCTATCCATTCGTATCCTTTATCCTATCCTATCCTCTATCCTATCCTACCCTCTATCCTATCCTTTCGTATCCTCTATCGTATCCTATCCTCTATCCTATCCTATCCTCTAACCTATCCTATCCTCTATCGTATCCTATCCTCTATCCTGTCCTATCCTCTATCCTATCCTATCGTCTATCCTATCATATCCTCTATCTTATAATATCCTCTATCCTATCCTATCCTGTATCCTATCCTATCCTCTATCCTATCCTATCCTCTGTCATATCCTGTCCTCTATCCTATCCTATCCTCTATCCTATCCTACCCACTATCCTATCCTATCCTATCCTCTATCGTATCCTATCCTCTATCCTATCCCATCCTCTATCCTATCCTATCCTCTATCCTATCCTACCCACTATCCTATCCTATCCTATCCTCTATCGTATCCTATCCTCTATCCTATCCCATCCTCTATCCTATCCTATCCTCTATCATATCCTATCCTCTATCCTATCCAATCCTCTATCCTATCCTATCCTCTATCCTATTCTATCCTATATATTATCCTATCCTCTATCCTATCGTATCCTCTAACTTATCCTATCCTCTTTCCTATCCTATCCTATCCTCTGTCCTATCCTATCCTCTATCATATCCTATCCTCTATCCTATCCTATCCTCTATCCTATCCTATCCTCTATCCTATCCTACCCTCTATCCTATCCATTCGTATCCTCTATCGTATCGTATCCTCTATCCTATCCTATCCTCTATCCTATCCTATCCTCTATCTTATCCTACCCTCTATCCTATCCTATCCTCTATCCCATCCTATCCTCTATCCTATCCTATCCTACCCTCTACCCTATCCTTTCGTATCCTCTATCGTATCATATCCTCTATCCTATCCTATCCTCTATCCTATCCTATCCTCTATCTTATCCTATCCTCTATCCTATCCTATCATCTATCCTGTCCTATCCTCTATCCTCTCCTATCCTCTATCATATCCTATCCTCTATCCTATCCTATCCTCTATCCTATCGAATCCCCTATCCTATCCTCTATCGTATCCTATGCTCTATTATATCCATGTGTATCCTCTATCGTATCCTATCCTCTATCCTATCCTATCCTTTATCCTATCCTATCCTCTATCATATCCTATCCTCTATCCTATCCTATCCTCTATCCTATCCATTCGTATCCTCTATCGTATCCTATCCTCTATCCTGTCCTATCCTCTATCGTATCGTATCCTCTATCCTGTCCTATCCTCTATCCTATCCTATCCTCTATCTTATCCTATCCTCTATCCTATCCTATATACTATCCTATCCTCTATCCTATCCTATGCTCTGTTCTATCCTATCCTCGATCCTATCCTATCTTCTATCATATCCTATCGTCTATCCTATCATATCCTCTATCTTATAATATCCTCTATCCTATCCTATCCTCTATCCTATCCTATCCACTATCCTATCCTATCCTCTGTCATATCCTGTCCTCTATCCTATCCTATCCTCTATCCTATGCTACCCACTATCCTATCCTATCCTATCCTCTATCGTATCCTATCCTCTATCCTATCCCATCCTCTATCCTATCCTATCCTTTCCTCTACCCTATCCTATCATCTATCCTATTCTCTATCCAATCCTCTCCTCTTTCGTCCCCTATCCTCTACACTATCCAATCCCCTATCCTATCCTCAACCCTATCCTATCCTCATTCGTATCCTATACTCCATCCTAACCCATCCGCTATCCTATCCTATCTCCTATACTATAATATCCTCTATCCTATCCAATCCTCTATCCTATCCTCTATCCTATCCTCTATCCTATCCTCTATCCTATCCTCTATCCTATCCTATCCTATCCTCTATCCTATCCTATCCACTATCCTATCCTAGCCTCAATCCTATCCTATCCTCTATCCTATCCTATCCTCTATCCTATCCTATCCTCTATATTATCCTATCCTCTATCCTATCGTATCATCTAACTTATCCTATCCTCTATCCTATCGTATCATCTAACTTATCCTATCCTCTTTCCTATCCTATCCTCTATCCTATCCTATCCTCTATCCTATCCTATCCTCTATCATATCCTATCCTCTATCTTATTCTATCCTCTATCCTATCCTATCCTCTATCCTATCCTACCCTCTATCCTATCCATTCGTATCCTTTATCCTATCCTATCCTCTATCCTATCCTACCCTCTATCCTATCCTTTCGTATCCTCTATCGTATCCTATCCTCTATCCTATCCTATCCTCCAACCTATCCTATCCTCTATCGTATCCTATCCTCTATCCTGTCCTATCCTCTATCCTATCCTATCGTCTATCCTATCATATCCTCTATCTTATAATATCCTCTATCCTATCCTATCCTGTATCCTATCCTATCCTCTATCCTATCCTATCCTCTGTCATATCCTGTCCTCTATCCTATCCTATCCTCTATCCTGTCCTATCCTCTATCCTATTCTATCCTATATATTATCCTATCCTCTATCCTATCGTATCCTCTAACTTATCCTATCCTCTTTCCTATCCTATCCTATCCTCTGTCCTATCCTATCCTCTATCATATCCTATCCTCTATCCTATCCTATCCTCTATCCTATCCTATCCTCTATCCTATCCTACCCTCTATCCTATCCATTCGTATCCTCTAGCGTATCCTATCCTCTATCCTATCCTATCCTCTATCCTATCCTATCCTCTATCTTATCCTATCCTCTATCCTATCCTATCCTCTATCATATCCTATCCTCTATCCTATCCTATCCTCTATCCTATCCTATCCTCTATCCTATCCTACCCTCTATCCTATCCATTCGTATCCTCTATCGTATCCTATCCTCTATCCTGTCCTATCCTCTATCCTATCCTATCCTCTGTCATATCCTGTCCTCTATCCTATCCTATCCTCTATCCTATCCTATCCTCTATCATATCCTATCCTCTATCCTATCCTATCCTCTATCCTATCCTATCCTCTATCCTATCCTATCCTCTGTCATATCCTGTGCTCTATCCTATCCTATCCTCTATCCTATCCTACCCACTATCCTATCCTATCCTATCCTCTATCGTATCCTATCCTCTATCCTATCCCATCCTCTATCCTATCCTATCCTCTATCCTATCCTATCCTCTATCCTATCATATCCTCTATCTTATCCTATCCTCTATTATATCCTATCCTCTATCCTATCCTATCCTCTATCCTACCCTATCCTCTATCATATCCTATCCTCTATCCTATCCTATCCTCTATCCTATCCTATCCTCTACCCTATCCAATCCTCTATCCTATCCTATCCTCTATCCTATCCTATCCTCTATCCTATCCTATCCTGTATCCTATCCTATCCTCTATCCTATCCTATCCTCTATCCTATCCTATCCTCTATATTATCCTATCCTCTATCCTATCGTATCCTCTAACTTATCCTATCCCCTTTCCTATCCTATCCTCTATCCTATCCTATCCTCTATCCTATCCTATCCTCTATCATATCCTATCCTCTATCCTATCCTATCCTCTATCCTATCCTATCCTCTATCCTATCCTACCCTCTATCCTATCCATTCGTATCCTCTATCATATCCTATCCTCTATCCTATCCTACCCTCTATCCTATCCTTTCGTATCCGCTATCGTATCCTATCCTCTATCCTATCCTATCCTCTATCATATCCTATCCTCTATCTTATCCTATCCTCTAACCTATCCTATCATCTATCCTGTCCTATCCTCTATCCTCTCCTATCCTGTATCATATCCTATCCTCTATCCTATCCTATCCTCTATCCTATCCAATACCCTATCCTATCCTCTATCGTATCCTATGCTCTATCCTATCCATTCGTATCCTCTATCGTATCCTATCCTCTATCCTGTCCTATCCTCTATCCTATCCTATGGTCTATCCTATCATATCCTCTATCTTATAATATCCTCTATCCTATCCTATCCTGTATCCTATCCTATCCTCTATCCTATCCTATCCTCTATCATATCCTATCCTCTATCCTATCCTATCCTCTATCCTATCCTATCCTCTATCCTATCCTACCCTCTATCCTATCCATTCGTATCCTCTATCATATCCTATCCTCTATCCTATCCTACCCTCTATCCTATCCTTTCGTATCCGCTATCGTATCCTATCCTCTATCCTATCCTATCCTCTATCATATCCTATCCTCTATCTTATCCTATCCTCTAACCTATCCTATCATCTATCCTGTCCTATCCTCTATCCTCTCCTATCCTGTATCATATCCTATCCTCTATCCTATCCTATCCTCTATCCTATCCAATACCCTATCCTATCCTCTATCGTATCCTATGCTCTATCCTATCCATTCGTATCCTCTATCGTATCCTATCCTCTATCCTGTCCTATCCTCTATCCTATCCTATGGTCTATCCTATCATATCCTCTATCTTATAATATCCTCTATCCTATCCTATCCTGTATCCTATCCTATCCTCTATCCTATCCTATCCTCTGTCATATCCTGTCCTCTATCCTATCCTATCCTCTATCCTATCCTACCCACAATCCTATCCTATCCTATCCTCTATCGTATCCTATCCTCTATCCTATCCCATCCTCTATCCTATCCTATCGTCTATCCTATCCTATCCTCTATCCTATCATATCCTCTATCTTATCCTATCCTCTATCCTATCCTATCCTCTATCCTATCCTATTCTCTATCCTATCCTATCCTCTATCATATCCTATCCTCTATCCTATCCTATCCTCTATCGTATCCTATCCTCTATCCTGTCCTATCCTCTATCCTATCCTATCCTCTATCCTATCCAATCCTATATCCTATCCTCTATCCTATTCTCTATCCAATCCTATCCTCTTTCGCCTCCTACCCTCTATCGTATCCAATCCCCTATCTTATCCTCTATCTTATCCTATCCTATCCAATCCTCTATCATATCCTGTATCTTATCCTATCCTATCCAATCGTCTATCCTATCCTCTATCCTATCCTCTAGCCTATCGTATCCTCTATCCTACCCTATTCTCTATCCTATCCTATCCTCTATCGTATTATATCCTCTATCCTATCCAATCCTCTATCCCATCCTCTATCCCGACCTATCCTCAATCCTATCCTATCATCTATCCTATCCTATCCTCTATCCTATCCTATCCTGTATCCTATCCTATCCTCTATCGTATCCTATCCTCTATAATATCCAATCCTATATCCTATCCTCTATCCTATCCTATCCTCAATAATATCCTATCCTCTATCGTATCCTATCCTCTATCCTATTCAATACTATATCCTATCCTATCCGCTATCCTATCCTATCCTCTATCCTATAATATCCTCTATCCTATCCAATCCTCTATCCTATCCTCTATCCTATTCTCTATCCAATCCTATCCTCTTTCGCCTCCTACCCTCTATCCTATCCAATCCCCTATCCTATCCTCTATCCTATCCTTTCCACTCCCCTATACTTTCCTCTATCCTATCCTATCCTCCATTAGATCGTGTCCTCTATCCTATCCTGTTCTCTAACCTATCCTATCCCCTATCCTATCCTGTCCTCAACCCTATCCTATCCTCATTCGTATCCTATACTCCATCCTAACCTATCCGCTATCCTATCCTATCTCCTATCCAATCCTCTATCCTATCCTATCCTATCCTCTATCCTATCGTATCCACTATCCTATCCTAGCCTCAATCCTATCCTATCCTCTATCCTATCCTATCCTCTATAATATCCTATCCTCTATCCTATCCTATCCTCTATCCTATCCTATCCTGTTTCCTATACAATCCCCTATCCTATCCAATCCCCTATGCTATCCTCTATCGTATCCTATACTCTATCCTATCCAATCCCCTATCTTATCCTCTATCCGATCCTATCCTCTATCCTCTCCTATCCTCTATCATATCCTATCCTCTATCCTATCCTATCCTCTATCCTATCCAATCCCCTATCCTATCCTCTATCGTATCCTATGCTCTATCCTATCCATTCGTATCCTCTATCGTATCCTATCCTCTATCCTGTCCTATCCTCTATCCTATCCTATCGTCTATCCTATCATATCCTCTATCTTATAATATCCTCTATCCTATCCTATCCTGTATCCTATCCTATCCTCTATCCTATCCTATCCTCTGTCATATCCTGTCCTCTATCCTATCCTATCCTCTATCCTATCCTATCCTCTATCCTATCCTATGCTCTATCCTATCCTATCCTCTATCATATATTATCCTCTATCCTATCCTATCCTGTATCCTATCCTATCCTCTATCCTATCCTACCCTCTATCCTATCCATTCGTATCCTCTATCCGATCCTATCCTCTATCCGATCCTATCCTCTATCCTATCCTATCCTATCCTCTATCGTATCCTACTCAAACCTATATCCTATACTATCCTCTGTCGTCTCCTATCCTCTATTATATCCAATCCCCTATGTTATCCTCTATCCTATCCTATCCTCTATCCTATCCGATTCTCTATCCTATCTGATCCTCTATCCTATCCTATCCTCTATCCTATCAGATCCTCTATCCTATCCTATCCTCTATCCAATCCTATCCTCTATCCTAGCCTATCCTCTATCCTATCCTATTCTCTATCCTCTCGTCTATCCTATCCTATCCTCTATCGTATCCTATCCTCTGTCCTCTCCTCTATCCCGTCCTATCCTCAACCCTATCATATCCTGTATCCTATCATATCCTCAATCGTATCCTATCCTCTATCCTATCCTATCCTCTATCGCATCCTACCCTCTATCCTATCCTATCCTCTTTCCTATCCTATCCTATATCCTATCCTATCCGCTATCCTATCCTAACCTCTATCCTATCCTATCCTCTATCCTATCCTATCCTCTATCCTATCCTATTCTCTATCCAATCCTATCCTATCCTGAATCCTATCCTATCCTCTATCCTACCCTATAATCTATCCTATCCTATCCTCTATCCTATCCTATCCTCTATCCTATCCTATCCTCTATCCTATCCTATCCTCAAGCCTATCCTATCCTCAAGTCTATCCTATACTCCATCCTATCCTATCCGCTATGCTATCCTATCCTCTATCCTATAATATCCTCTATCCTATCCAATCCTCTATCCTATCCTCTATCCTATCATCTATCCTATCCTCTATCCTATCCTCTATCCTATCCTATCCTCTATCCTATCGTATCCTCTATCCTATCCTATGCTCTATCCTATCCTATCCTCTATCCTATCCTATCCTCTATCCTATCCTCTATCCTATCCGATCCTCTATCGTATCCTATACTCTATCCTATCCAATCCCCTATCTTATCCTCTATCCGATCCTATCCCTTATCCTATCCAATCCCCTATCTTATCCTCTATCTTATCCTATCCTATCCAATCCTCTATCCTATCCTCTATCTTATCCTATCCTATCAAATCCTCTATCTTATCCTCTATCCTATCCAATCCCCTATCATATCGTCTATCGTATCCTATCCTCTATCATATCCAATCCTATATCCTATCCTCTATCCTATCCTATCCTATCCTCTATCCTATCCTATCCTCTATCCTATCCTATCCTCTATCCTATCCTATCCTCTATCCTATCCTATCCTCTATCCTATCCTATCCTCTATCCTATCCTATCCTCTATATTATCCTATCCTCTATCCTATCGTATCCTCTAACTTATCCTATCCTCTTTCCTATCCTATCCTCTATCCTATCCTATCCTCTATCCTATCCTATCCTCTATCATATCCTATCCTCTATCCTATTCTATCCTCTATCCTATCCTATCCTCTATCCTATCCTACCCTCTATCCTATCCATTCGTATCCTCTATCCTATCCTATCCTCTATCCTATCCTACCCTCTATCCTATCCTTTCGTATCCTCTATCGTATCCTATCCTCTATCCTATCCTATCCTCTATCCTATCCTATCCTCTATCTTATCCTATCCTCTATCCTATCCTATCATCTATCCTGTCCTATCCTCTATCCTCTCCTATCCTCTATCATATCCTATCCTCTATCCTATCCTATCCTCTATCCTATCCAATCCCCTATCCTATCCTCTATCGTATCCTATGCTCTATCCTATCCATTCGTATCCTCTATCGTATCCTATCCTCTATCCTGTCCTATCCTCTATCCTATCCTATCGTCTATCCTATCATATCCTCTATCTTATAATATCCTCTATCCTATCCTATCCTGTATCCTATCCTATCCTCTATCCTATCCTATCCTCTGTCATATCCTGTCCTCTATCCTATCCTATCCTCTATCCTATCCTACCCATTATCCTATCCTATCCTATCCTCTATCGTATCCTATCCTCTATCCTATCCCATCCTGTATCCTATCCTATCCTCTATCCTATCCTATCCTCTATCCTATCATATCCTCTATCTTATCCTATCCTCTATCCTATCCTATCCTACCCTCTATCCTATCCATTCGTATCCTCTATCCTATCCAATCCTCTATCCTATCCTCTATCCTATCATCTATCCTATCCTCTATCCTATCCTCTATCCTATCCTATCCTCTATCCTATCGTATCCTCTATCCTATCCTATGCTCTATCCTATCCTATCCTCTATCCTATCCTATCCTCTATCCTATCCTCTATCCTATCCGATCCTCTATCGTATCCTATACTCTATCCTATCCAATCCCCTATCTTATCCTCTATCCGATCCTATCCCTTATCCTATCCAATCCCCTATCTTATCCTCTATCTTATCCTATCCTATCCAATCCTCTATCCTATCCTCTATCTTATCCTATCCTATCAAATCCTCTATCTTATCCTCTATCCTATCCAATCCCCTATCATATCGTCTATCGTATCCTATCCTCTATCATATCCAATCCTATATCCTATCCTCTATCCTATCCTATCCTATCCTCTATCCTATCCTATCCTCTATCCTATCCTATCCTCTATCCTATCCTATCCTCTATCCTATCCTATCCTCTATCCTATCCTATCCTCTATCCTATCCTATCCTCTATCCTATCCTATCCTCTATATTATCCTATCCTCTATCCTATCGTATCCTCTAACTTATCCTATCCTCTTTCCTATCCTATCCTCTATCCTATCCTATCCTCTATCCTATCCTATCCTCTATCATATCCTATCCTCTATCCTATTCTATCCTCTATCCTATCCTATCCTCTATCCTATCCTACCCTCTACCCTATCCATTCGTATCCTCTATCCTATCCTATCCTCTATCGTATCCTACCCTCTATCCTATCCTTTCGTATCCTCTATCGTATCCTATCCTCTATCCTATCCTATCCTCTATCCTATCCTATCCTCTATCTTATCCTATCCTCTATCCTATCCTATCATCTATCCTGTCCTATCCTCTATCCTCTCCTATCCTCTATCATATCCTATCCTCTATCCTATCCTATCCTCTATCCTATCCAATCCCCTATCCTATCCTCTATCGTATCCTATGCTCTATCCTATCCATTCGTATCCTCTATCGTATCCTATCCTCTATCCTGTCCTATCCTCTATCCTATCCTATCGTCTATCCTATCATATCCTCTATCTTATAATATCCTCTATCCTATCCTATCCTGTATCCTATCCTATCCTCTATCCTATCCTATCCTCTGTCATATCCTGTCCTCTATCCTATCCTATCCTCTATCCTATCCTACCCATTATCCTATCCTATCCTATCCTCTATCGTATCCTATCCTCTATCCTATCCCATCCTGTATCCTATCCTATCCTCTATCCTATCCTATCCTCTATCCTATCATATCCTCTATCTTATCCTATCCTCTATCCTATCCTATCCTCTATCCTATCCTATTCTCTATCCTATCCTATCCTCTATCATATCCTATCCTCTATCCTATCCTATCCTCTATCCTATCCTATCCTCTATCCTATCCTATCCTCTACCCTATCCTATCGTATCCTCTATCCTATCCTATCCTCTATCCTATCCAATCCTCTATCCTATCCGATCCTCTATCATATCCTATCCTCTTTCCTATCCTCTATCCTATCCTATTCTCTATCCTATCCTATCCTATCCTCTACCATCTCCTATCCTGTATCCGATCCAATCCCCTATCGTCTACCGTATCATATTCTCTATCCTATCCTCTATAGTGTCGTATTATCTATCCTATCCAATCCTCTATCCTATCCTTTCCACTATCTTATACTTTCCTCTATAATATCCTATTTTCTATAAGATCGTAACCTCTATCCTATACTGTCCTCTATCCTATCCTATCCTCTATCCTATCCTATACTCTATCGTATCCTATCGTATCCTCTATCGTATCCTATCCTCTATGCTATCCTATCCTCTATCCTATCCAATCCCCTATCCTATCCTCTATCCTATCCTATCCTCTATCCTATCCTATCCTCTATCATATCCTATCCTCTATCCTATCCAATCCTCTATCTTATCCTATCCTCCATCCTATCCTATCGTATCCTCTATCCTATCCTATCGTATCCTCTATCCTATCCTACCCTCTATCCTATCCTTACGTATCCTCTATCGTATCCTATCCTCTATCTTATCCTATCCTCTATCCTATCCTATCCTCTATCTTATCCTATCCTCTATCCTATCCTATCATCTATCCTATCCTATCCTCTATCCTATCCTATCCTCTATCATATCCTATCCTCTATCCTATCCAATCCTCTATCCTATCCTATCCTCTATCCTATCCTATCCTCTATCATATCCTATCCTCTATCCTATCCAATCCTCTATCCTATCCTATCCTCCATCCTATCCTATCGTATCCTCTATCCTATCCTATCGTATCCTCTATCCTATCCTATCCTCTATCCTATCCTATCCTCTATCCTACCCTATCCTCTATCCTATCCTATCCTCTATCCTATCCTATCCTCTATCTTATCCTATACTCTATCCTATCCTATCCTCTATCCTATCCTATTCTCTATCCTATCCTATCCTCTATCATATCCTATCCTCTATCCTATCCTATCCTCTATCCTATCCTATCCTCTATCCTATCCTATCCTCTACCCTATCCTATCGTATCCTCTATCCTATCCTATCCTCTAACCTATCCAATCCTCTATCCTATCCGATCCTCTATCATATCCTATCCTCTTTCCTATCCTCTATCCTATCCTATTCTCTATCCTATCCTATCCTATCCTCTACCATCTCCTATCCTGTATCCGATCCAATCCCCTATCGTCTACCGTATCATATTCTCTATCCTATCCTCTATAGTATCGTATTATCTATCCTATCCAATCCTCTATCCTATCCTTTCCACTATCTTATACTTTCCTCTATAATATCCTATTTTCTATAAGATCGTAACCTCTATCCTATACTGTCCACTATCCTATCCTATCCTCTATCATATCCTATCCTCTATCCTATCCAATCCTCTATCTTATCCTATCCTCCATCCTATCCTATCGTATCCTCTATCCTATCCTATCGTATCCTCTATCCTATCCTACCCTCTATCCTATCCTTACGTATCCTCTATCGTATCCTATCCTCTATCCTATCCTATCCTCTATCCTATCCTATCCTCTATCTTATCCTATCCTCTATCCTATCATATCCTCTATCCTATCCTATCCTCTATCATATCCTATCCTCTATCCTATCCAATCCTCTATCCTATCCTATCCTCTATCATATCCTATCCTCTATCCTATCCTATCCTCTATCCATCCAATCCCCTATCCTATCCTCTATCGTATCCTATGCTCTATCCTATCCATTCGTATCCTCTAGCGTATCCTATCCTCTATCCTATCCTATCCTCTATCCTATCCTATCCTCTATCTTATCCTATTCTCTATCCTATCCTATCCTATCCTCTACCATCTCCTATCCTGTATCCGATCCAATCCCCTATCGTCTACCGTATCATATTCTCTATCCTATCCTCTATAGTGTCGTATTATCTATCCTATCCAATCCTCTATCCTATCCTTTCCACTATCTTATACTTTCCTCTATAATATCCTATTTTCTATAAGATCGTAACCTCTATCCTATACTGTCCTCTATCCTATCCTATCCTCTATCCTATCCTATACTCTATCGTATCCTATCGTATCCTCTATCGTATCCTATCCTCTATGCTATCCTATCCTCTATCCTATCCAATCCCCTATCCTATCCTCTATCCTATCCTATCCTCTATCCTATCCTATCCTCTATCATATCCTATCCTCTATCCTATCCAATCCTCTATCTTATCCTATCCTCCATCCTATCCTATCGTATCCTCTATCCTATCCTATCGTATCCTCTATCCTATCCTACCCTCTATCCTATCCTTACGTATCCTCTATCGTATCCTATCCTCTATCTTATCCTATCCTCTATCCTATCCTATCCTCTATCTTATCCTATCCTCTATCCTATCCTATCATCTATCCTATCCTATCCTCTATCCTATCCTATCCTCTATCATATCCTATCCTCTATCCTATCCAATCCTCTATCCTATCCTATCCTCTATCCTATCCTATCCTCTATCATATCCTATCCTCTATCCTATCCAATCCTCTATCCTATCCTATCCTCCATCCTATCCTATCGTATCCTCTATCCTATCCTATCGTATCCTCTATCCTATCCTATCCTCTATCCTATCCTATCCTCTATCCTACCCTATCCTCTATCCTATCCTATCCTCTATCCTATCCTATCCTCTATCTTATCCTATACTCTATCCTATCCTATCCTCTATCCTATCCTATTCTCTATCCTATCCTATCCTCTATCATATCCTATCCTCTATCCTATCCTATCCTCTATCCTATCCTATCCTCTATCCTATCCTATCCTCTACCCTATCCTATCGTATCCTCTATCCTATCCTATCCTCTATCCTATCCAATCCTCTATCCTATCCGATCCTCTATCATATCCTATCCTCTTTCCTATCCTCTATCCTATCCTATTCTCTATCCTATCCTATCCTATCCTCTACCATCTCCTATCCTGTATCCGATCCAATCCCCTATCGTCTACCGTATCATATTCTCTATCCTATCCTCTATAGTATCGTATTATCTATCCTATCCAATCCTCTATCCTATCCTTTCCACTATCTTATACTTTCCTCTATAATATCCTATTTTCTATAAGATCGTAACCTCTATCCTATACTGTCCACTATCCTATCCTATCCTCTATCATATCCTATCCTCTATCCTATCCAATCCTCTATCTTATCCTATCCTCCATCCTATCCTATCGTATCCTCTATCCTATCCTATCGTATCCTCTATCCTATCCTACCCTCTATCCTATCCTTACGTATCCTCTATCGTATCCTATCCTCTATCCTATCCTATCCTCTATCCTATCCTATCCTCTATCTTATCCTATCCTCTATCCTATCCTATCCTCTATCCTATCCTATCCTCTATCATATCCTATCCTCTATCCTATCCAATCCTCTATCCTATCCTATCCTCTATCCTATCCTATCCTCTATCATATCCTATCCTCTATCCTATCCAATCCTCTATCCTATCCTATCCTCTATCATATCCTATCCTCTATCCTATCCTATCCTCTATCCTATCCAATCCCCTATCCTATCCTCTATCGTATCCTATGCTCTATCCTATCCATTCGTATCCTCTAGCGTATCCTATCCTCTATCCTATCCTATCCTCTATCCTATCCTATCCTCTATCTTATCCTATCCTCTATCCTATCCTATCCTCTATCCTATCCTATCCTCTATCCTATCCTATCCTCTATCCTATCCTATCCTCTATCCTATCATATCCTCTATCTTATCCTATTCTCTATCCTATCCTATCCTCTATCCTATCCTATCCTCTATCCTATCCTATCCTCTATCATATCCTATCCTCTATCCTATCCTATCCTCTATCTTATCCTATCCTCTATCCTATCCTATCCTCTATCATATCCTATCCTCTATCCTATCCTATCCTCTATCCTATCCTATCCTCTATCCTATCCTACCCTCTATCCTATCCATTCGTATCCTCTATCCTATCCTATCCTCTATCCTATCCTATCCTCTATCCTATCCAATCCTCTATCCTATCCTATCCTCTATCCTATCCTATCGTATCCTCTATCCTATCCTATCGTATCCTCTATCCTATCCTATCCTCTATCCTATCCTATCCTCTATCTTATCCTATCCTCTATCCTATCCTATCCTCTATCCTATCCTATCCTCTATCCTATCCTATCCTCTATCATATCCTATCCTCTATCCTATCCTATCCTCTATCCTATCCTATCCTCTATCCTATCCAATCCTCTATCCTATCCTATCCTCTATCCTATCCTCTATCCTATCCTATCCTCTATCCTATCCTATCCTCTATCCTATCCTATCCTCTATCCTATCCTATCCTCTATATTATCCTATCCTCTATCCTATCGTATCCTCTAACTTATCCTATCCTCTTTCCTATCCTATCCTCTATCCTATCCTATCCTCTATCCTATCCTATCCTCTATCATATCCTATCCTCTATCCTATCCTATCCTCTATCCTATCCTATCCTCTATCCTATCCTACCCTCTATCCTATCCATTCGTATCCTCTATCATATCCTATCCTCTATCCTATCCTACCCTCTATCCTATCCTTTCGTATCCGCTATCGTATCCTATCCTCTATCCTATCCTATCCTCTATCATATCCTATCCTCTATCTTATCCTATCCTCTATCCTATCCTATCATCTATCCTGTCCTATCCTCTATCCTCTCCTATCCTCTATCATATCCTATCCTCTATCCTATCCTATCCTCTATCCTATCCAATCCCCTATCCTATCCTCTATCGTATCCTATGCTCTATCCTATCCTTTCGTATCCTCTATCGTATCCTATCCTCTATCCTATCCTATCCTGTATCCTATCCTATCCTCTATCCTATCCTATCCTCTGTCATATCCTGTCCTCTATCCTATCCTATCCTCTATCCTATCCTACCCACTATCCTATCCTATCCTATCCTCTATCGTATCCTATCCTCTATCCTATCCCATCCTCTATCCTATCCTATCCTCTATCCTATCCTATCCTCTATCCTATCATATCGTCTATCTTATCCTATCCTCTATCCTATCCTATCCTCTATCCTATCCTATTCTCTATCCTATCCTATCCTCTATCATATCCTATCCTCTATCCTATCCTATCCTCTATCCTATCCTATCCTCCACCCTATCCTATCGTATCCTCTATCCTATCCTATCCTCTGTCCTATCCTATCCTCTATCATATCCTATCCTCTATCCTATCCAATCCTCTATCCTATCCTATCCTCTATCCTATCCTATCCTCTATAACATCCTATCTTCTATCCTATCCAATCCTCTATCCTATCCTCTCCTCTATCCTATCCTATCGTATCCTCTATCCTATCCTATCGTATCCTCTATCCTATCCTATCCTCTATCCTATCCTATCCTCTATCCTATCCTCCCCTCTATCCTATCCTTCCGTATCCTCTATCGTATCCTATCCTCTATCCTATCCTATCCTCTATCCTATCCTACCCTCTATCCTATCCATTCGTATCCTCTATCGTATCCTATCCTCTATCCTGTCCTATCCTCTATCCTATCCTATCCTCTATCCTATCCTATCCTCTATCCTATCCTATCCTCTATCATATCCTATCCTCTATCCTATCCTATCCTCTATCCTATCCTATCCTCTATCCTATCCTATCCTCTGTCATATCCCGTCCTCTATCCTATCCTATCCTCTATCCTATCCTACCCACTATCCTATCCTATCCTATCCTCTATCGTATCCTATCCTCTATCCTATCCTATCCTCCATCATATTCTATCCTCTATCCTATCCAATCCTCTATCCTATCCTATCCTCCATCCTATCCTATCGTATCCTCTATCCTATCCTATCGTATCCTCTATCCTATCCTATCCTCTATCCTATCCTATCCTCTATCCTACCCTATCCTCTATCCTATCATATCCTCTAACTTATCCTATTCTCTATCCTATCCTATCCTCTATCCTATCCTATCCTCTATCCTATCCTATCCTCTATCATATCCTATCCTCTATCCTATCCTATCCTCTATCCTATCCTATCCTCTATCCTATCCTATCCTCTATCCTATCCTATCCTCTGTCATATCCTGTCCTCTATCCTATCCTATCCTCTATCCTATCCTACCCACTATCCTATCCTATCCTATCCTCTATCGTATCCTATCCTCTATCCTATCCCATCCTCTATCCTATCCTATCCTCTATCCTATCCTATCCTCTATCCTATCATATCCTCTATCTTATCCTATCCTCTATCCTATCCTATCCTCTATCCTATCCTATCCTCTATCCTATCCTATCCTCTATCATATCCTATCCTCTATCCTATCCTATCCTCTATCCTATCCTATCCTCTATCCTATCCAATCCTCTATCCTATCCTATCCTCTATCCTATCCTCTATCCTATCCTATCCTCTATCCTATCCTATCCTCTATCCTATCCTATCCTCTATCCTATCCTATCCTCTATATTATCCTATCCTCTATCCTATCGTATCCTCTAACTTATCCTATCCACTTTCCTATCCTATCCTCTATCCTATCCTATCCTCTATCCTATCCTATCCTCTATCATATCCTATCCTCTATCCTATCCTATCCTCTATCCTATCCTATCCTCTATCCTATCCTACCCTCTATCCTATCCATTCGTATCCTCTATCATATCCTATCCTCTATCCTATCCTACCCTCTATCCTATCCTTTCGTATCCGCTATCGTATCCTATCCTCTATCCTATCCTATCCTCTATCATATCCTATCCTCTATCTTATCCTATCCTCTATCCTATCCTATCATCTATCCTGTCCTATCCTCTATCCTCTCCTATCCTCTATCATATCCTATCCTCTATCCTATCCTATCCTCTATCCTATCCAATCCCCTATCCTATCCTCTATCGTATCCTATGCTCTATCCTATCCATTCGTATCCTCTATCGTATCCTATCCTCTATCCTATCCTATCCTGTATCCTATCCTATCCTCTATCCTATCCTATCCTCTGTCATATCCTGTCCTCTATCCTATCCTATCCTCTATCCTATCCTACCCACTATCCTATCCTATCCTATCCTCTATCGTATCCTATCCTCTATCCTATCCCATCCTCTATCCTATCCTATCCTCTATCCTATCCTATCCTCTATCCTATCATATCCTCTATCTTATCCTATCCTCTATCCTATCCTATCCTCTATCCTATCCTATTCTCTATCCTATCCTATCCTCTATCATATCCTATCCTCTATCCTATCCTATCCTCTATCCTATCCTATCCTCCACCCTATCCTATCGTATCCTCTATCCTATCCTATCCTCTATCCTATCCTATCCTCTATCATATCCTATCCTCTATCCTATCCAATCCTCTATCCTATCCTATCCTCTATCCTATCCTATCCTCTATAACATCCTATCTTCTATCCTATCCAATCCTCTATCCTATCCTATCCTCTATCCTATCCTATCGTATCCTCTATCCTATCCTATCGTATCCTCTATCCTATCCTATCCTCTATCCTATCCTATCCTCTATCCTATCCTCCCCTCTATCCTATCCTTTCGTATCCTCTATCGTATCCTATCCTCTATCCTATCCTATCCTCTATCCTATCCTATCCTCTATCTTATCCTATCCTCTATCCTATCCTATCATCTATCCTGTCCTATCCTCTATCCTCTCCTATCCTCTATCATATCCTATCCTCTATCCTATCCTATCCTCTATCCTATCGAATCCCCTATCCTATCCTCTATCGTATCCTATGCTCTATCCTATCCATTCGTATCCTCTATCGTATCCTATCCTCTATCCTATCCTATCCTTTATCCTATCCTATCCTCTATCATATCCTATCCTCTATCCTATCCTATCCTCTATCCTATCCTATCCTCTATCCTATCCTACCCTCTATCCTATCCATTCGTATCCTCTATCGTCTCCTATCCTCTATCCTATCCTATGCTCTATCCTATCCTATCCTCTATCATATATTATCCTCTATCCTATCCTATCCTGTATCCTATCCTCTATCCTATCCTACCCTCTATCCTATCCATTCGTATCCTCTATCGTATCCTACCCTCTATCCTGTCCTATCCTCTATCCTATCCTATCCTCTATCCTATCCTATCCTCTATCATATCCTATCCTCTATCCTATCCTATCCTCTATCCTATCCTATCCTCTATCCTATCCTATCCTCTATCCTATCCTATCCTCTGTCATATCCCGTCCTCTATCCTATACTATCCTCTATCCTATCCTACCCACTATCCTATCCTATCCTATCCTCTATCGTATCCTATCCTCTATCCTATCCCATCCTCTATCCTATCCTATCCTCTATCCTATCCTATCCTCTATCCTATCATATCCTCTATCTTATCCTATCCTCTATCCTATCCTATCATCTATCCTGTCCTATCCTCTATCCTCTCCTATCCTCTATCATATCCTATCCTCTATCCTATCCTATCCTCTATCCTATCGAATCCCCTATCCTATCCTCTATCGTATCCTATGCTCTATCCTATCCATTCGTATCCTCTATCGTATCCTATCCTCTATCCTATCCTATCCTTTATCCTATCCTATCCTCTATCATATCCTATCCTCTATCCTATCCTATCCTCTATCCTATCCTATCCTCTATCCTATCCTACCCTCTATCCTATCCATTCGTATCCTCTATCGTCTCCTATCCTCTATCCTATCCTATGCTCTATCCTATCCTATCCTCTATCATATATTATCCTCTATCCTATCCTATCCTGTATCCTATCCTCTATCCTATCCTACCCTCTATCCTATCCATTCGTATCCTATATCGTATCCTACCCTCTATCCTGTCCTATCCTCTATCCTATCCTATCCTCTATCCTATCCTATCCTCTATCATATCCTATCCTCTATCCTATCCTATCCTCTATCCTATCCTATCCTCTATCCTATCCTATCCTCTATCCTATCCTATCCTCTGTCATATCCCGTCCTCTATCCTATACTATCCTCTATCCTATCCTACCCACTATCCTATCCTATCCTATCCTCTATCGTATCCTATCCTCTATCCTATCCCATCCTCTATCCTATCCTATCCTCTATCCTATCCTATCCTCTATCCTATCATATCCTCTATCTTATCCTATCCTCTATCCTATCCTATCCTCTATCCTATCCTATCCTCTATCATATCCTATCCTCTATCCTATCCTATCCTCTATCCTATCCTATCCTCTATCCTATCCAATCCTCTATCCTATCATATCCTCTATCCTATCATATCGTATCCTCTATCCTATCCTATCGTATCCTCTATCCTATCCTATCCTCTATCCTATCCTATCCTCTATCCTATCCTATCCTCTATCCTATCCTATCCTCTATCCTATCCTATCCTCTATATTCTCCTATCCTCTATTCTATCGTATCCTCTATCTTATCCTATCCTCTTTCCTATCCTATCCTCTATCCTATCCTATCCTCTATCCTATCCTATCCTCTATCATATCCTATCCTCTATCCTATCCTATCCTCTATCCTATCCTATCCTCTATCCTATCCTACCCTCTATCCTATCCATTCGTATCCTCTATCCTATCCTATCCTCTATCCTATCCTACCCTCTATCCTATCCTTTCGTATCCTCTATCGTATCCTATCCTCTATCCTATCCTATCCTCTAACCTATCCTATCCTCTATCGTATCCTATCCTCTATCCTGTCCTATCCTCTATCCTATCCTATCCTCTATCCTATCCTATCCTATCCTCTATCCTATCCTATCCTCTATCCTATCCTATCCTCTATCCTATCATATCGTATCCTCTATCCTATCCTATCGTATCCTCTATCCTATCCTATCCTCTATCCTATCCTATCCTCTATCCTATCCTATCCTCTATCCTATCCTATCCTCTATATTCTCCTATCCTCTATCCTATCGTATCCTCTAACTTATCCTATCCTCTTTCCTATCCTATCCTCTATCCTATCCTATCCTCTATCCTATCCTATCCTCTATCCTATCCTATCCTCTATCCTATCCTATCCTCTATATTCTCCTATCCTCTATCCTATCGTATCCTCTAACTTATCCTATCCTCTTTCCTATCCTATCCTCTATCCTATCCTATCCTCTATCCTATCCTATCCTCTATCATATCCTATCCTCTATCCTATCCTATCCTCTATCCTATCCTATCCTCTATCCTATCCTACCCTCTATCCTATCCATTCGTATCCTCTATCCTATCCTATCCTCTATCCTATCCTACCCTCTATCCTATCCTTTCGTATCCTCTATCGTATCCTATCCTCTATCCTATCCTATCCTCTAACCTATCCTATCCTCTATCGTATCCTATCCTCTATCCTGTCCTATCCTCTATCCTATCCTATCCTCTATCCTATCCTATCCTATCCTCTATCCTATCCTATCCTCTATCCTATCCTATCCTCTATATTATCCTATCCTGTATCCTATCGTATCCTCTAACTTATCCTATCCTCTTTCCTATCCTATCCTCTATCCTATCCTATCCTCTATCCTATCCAATCCTCTATCCTATCCTATCCTCTATCCTATCCTATCGTATCCTCTATCCTATCCTATCGTATCCTCTATCCTATCCTATCCTCTATCCTATCCTATCCTCTATCCTATCCTATCCTCTATCCTATCCTATCCTCTATCCTATCCTATCCTCTATCCTATCCTATCCTCTATCCTATCCTATCCTCTATATTATCCTATCCTCTATCCTATCGTATCCTCTAACTTATCCTATCCTCTTTCCTATCCTATCCTCTATCCTATCCTATCCTCTATCCTATCCTATCCTCTATCATATCCTATCCTCTATCCTATCCTATCCTCTATCCTATCCTATCCTCTATCCTATCCTACCCTCTATCCTATCCTTTCGTATCCGCTATCGTATCCTATCCTCTATCCTATCCTATCCTCTATCATATCCTATCCTCTATCTTATCCTATCCTCTATCCTATCCTATCATCTATCCTGTCCTATCCTCTATCCTATCCTCTATCGTCTCCTATGCTCTATCCTATCCATTCGTATCCTCTATCGTATCCTATCCTCTATCCTGTCCTATCCTCTATCCTATCCTATCGTCTATCCTATCATATCCTCTATCTTATAATATCCTCTATCCTATCCTATCCTGTATCCTATCCTATCCTCTATCCTATCCTATCCTCTGTCATATCCTGTCCTCTATCCTATCCTATCCTCTATCCTATCCTACCCACTATCCTATCCTATCCTATCCTCTATCGTATCCTATCCTCTATCCTATCCCATCCTCTATCCTATCCTATCCTCTATCCTATCCTATCCTCTATCCTATCATATCCTCTATCTTATCCTATCCTCTATCCTATCCTATCCTCTATCCTATCCTATTCTCTATCCTATCCTATCCTCTATCATATCCTATCCTCTATCCTATCCTATCCTCTATCCTATCCTATCCTCCACCCTATCCTATCGTATCCTCTATCCTATCCTATCCTCTATCCTATCCTATCCTCTATCATATCCTATCCTCTATCCTATCCAATCCTCTATCCTATCCTATCCTCTATCCTATCCTATCCTCTATCACATCCTATCCTCTATCCTATCCAATCCTCTATCCTATCCTATCCTCTATCCTATCCTATCGTATCCTCTATCCTATCCTATCGTATCCTCTATCCTATCCTATCCTCTATCCTATCCTATCCTCTATCCTATCCTACCCTCTATCCTATCCTTTCGTATCCTCTATCGTATCCTATCCTCTATCCTATCCTATCCTCTATCCTATCCTATCCTCTATCTTATCCTATCCTCTATCCTATCCTATCATCTATCCTGTCCTATCCTCTATCCTCTCCTATCCTCTATCATATCCTATCCTCTATCCTATCCTATCCTCTATCCTATCGAATCCCCTATCCTATCCTCTATCGTATCCTATGCTCTATCCTATCCATTCGTATCCTCTATCGTATCCTATCCTCTATCCTATCCTATCCTTTATCCTATCCTATCCTCTATCATCTCCTATCCTCTATCCTATCCTATCCTCTATCCTATCCTATCCTCTATCCTATCCTACCCTCTATCCTATCCATTCGTATCCTCTATCGTCTCCTATTCTCTATCCTATCCTATGCTCTATCCTATCCTATCCTCTATCATATATTATCCTCTATCCTATCCTATCCTGTATCCTATCCTATCCTCTATCCTATCCTACCCTCTATCCTATCCATTCGTATCCTCTATCGTATCCTATCCTCTATCCTGTCCTATCCTCTATCCTATCCTATCCTCTATCCTATCCTATCCTCTATCCTATCCTATCCTCTGTCATATCCCGTCCTCTATCCTATCCTATCCTCTATCCTATCCTACCCACTATCCTATCCTATCCTATCCTCTATCGTATCCTATCCTCTATCCTATCCCATCCTCTATCCTATCCTATCCTCTATCCTATCCTATCCTCTATCCTATCATATCCTCTATCTTATCCTATCCTCTATCCTATCCTATCCTCTATCCTATCCTATCCTCTATCATATCCTATCCTCTATCCTATCCTATCCTCTATCCTATCCTATCCTCTATCCTATCCAATCCTCTATCCTATCCTATCCTCTATCCTATCATATCGTATCCCCTATCCTATCCTATCGTATCCTCTATCCTATCCTATCCTCTATCCTATCCTATCCTCTATCCTATCCTACCCTATCCTCTATCCTATCCTATCCTCTATCCTATCCTATGCTCTATCCTATCCTATCCTCTATATTCTCCTATCCTCTATCCTATCGTATCCTCTAACTTATCCTATCCTCTTTCCTATCCTATCCTCTATCCTATCCTATCCTCTATCCTATCCTATCCTCTATCATATCCTATCCTCTATCCTATCCTATCCTCTATCCTATCCTATCCTCTATCCTATCCTACCCTCTATCCTATCCATTCGTATCCTCTATCCTATCCTATCCTCTATCCTATCCTACCCTCTATCCTATCCTTTCGTATCCTCTATCGTATCCTATCCTCTATCCTATCCTATCCTCTAACCTATCCTATCCTCTATCGTATCCTATCCTCTATCCTGTCCTATCCTCTATCCTATCCTATCCTCTATCCTATCCTATCCTCTATCCTATCCTATCCTCTATCCTATCCTATCCTCTATCCTATGCTATCCTCTATATTATCCTATCCTCTATCCTATCGTATCCTCTAACTTATCCTATCCTCTTTCCTATCCTATCCTCTATCCTATCCTATCCTCTATCCTATCCAATCCTCTATCCTATCCTATCCTCTATCCTATCCTATCGTATCCTCTATCCTATCCTATCGTATCCTCTTTCCTATCCTATCCTCTATCCTATCCTATCCTCTATCCTATCCTATCCTCTATCATATCCTATCCTCTATCCTATCCTATCCTCTATCCTATCCTATCCTCTATCCTATCCTACCCTCTATCCTATCCATTCGTATCCTCTATCATATCCTATCCTCTATCCTATCCTACCCTCTATCCTATCCTTTCGTATCCGCTATCGTATCCTATCCCCTATCCTATCCTATCCTCTATCATATCCTATCCTCTATCTTATCCTATCCTCTATCCTATCCTATCATCTATCCTGTCCTATCCTCTATCCTATCCTATCCTCTATCCTATCCTACCCTCTATCCTATCCTTTCGTATCCTCTATCGTATCCTATCCTCTATCCTATCCTATCCTCTATCCTATCCTATCCTCTATCTTATCCTATCCTCTTTCCTATCCTATCCTCTATCCTATCCTATCCTCTATCCTATCCTATCCTCTATCATATCCTATCCTCTATCCTATCCTATCCTCTATCCTATCCTATCCTCTATCCTATCCTACCCTCTATCCTATCCATTCGTATCCTCTATCATATCCTATCCTCTATCCTATCCTACCCTCTATCCTATCCTTTCGTATCCGCTATCGTATCCTATCCTCTATCCTGTCCTATCCTCTATCCTATCCTATCCTCTATCCTATCCTATCCTCTATCCTATCCTATCCTCTATCCTATCCTATCCTCTATCCTATGCTATCCTCTATATTATCCTATCCTCTATCCTATCGTATCCTCTAACTTATCCTATCCTCTTTCCTATCCTATCCTCTATCCTATCCTATCCTCTATCCTATCCAATCCTCTATCCTATCCTATCCTCTATCCTATCCTATCGTATCCTCTATCCTATCCTATCGTATCCTCTATCCTATCCTATCCTCTATCCTATCCTATCCTCTATCCTATCCTACCCTCTATCCTATCCTTTCGTATCCTCTATCGTATCCTATCCTCTATCCTATCCTATCCTCTATCCTATCCTATCCTCTATCTTATCCTATCCTCTATCCTATCCTATCATCTATCCTGTCCTATCCTCTATCCTCTCCTATCCTCTATCATATCCTATCCTCTATCCTATCCTATCCTCTATCCTATCGAATCCCCTATCCTATCCTCTATCGTATCCTATGCTCTATCCTATCCTATCGTATCCTCTAACTTATCCTATCCTCTTTCCTATCCTATCCTCTATCCTATCCTATCCTCTATCCTATCCTATCCTCTATCATATCCTATCCTCTATCCTATCCTATCCTCTATCCTATCCTATCCTCTATCCTATCCTACCCTCTATCCTATCCATTCGTATCCTCTATCCTATCCTATCCTCTATCCTATCCTACCCTCTATCCTATCCTTTCGTATCCTCTATCGTATCCTATCCTCTATCCTATCCTATCCTCTAACCTATCCTATCCTCTATCGTATCCTATCCTCTATCCTGTCCTATCCTCTATCCTATCCTATCCTCTATCCTATCCTATCCTCTATCCTATCCTATCCTCTATCCTATCCTATCCTCTATCCTATGCTATCCTCTATATTATCCTATCCTCTATCCTATCGTATCCTCTAACTTATCCTATCCTCTTTCCTATCCTATCCTCTATCCTATCCTATCCTCTATCCTATCCAATCCTCTATCCTATCCTATCCTCTATCCTATCCTACCCTCTATCCTATCCATTCGTATCCTCTATCATATCCTATCCTCTATCCTATCCTACCCTCTATCCTATCCTTTCGTATCCGCTATCGTATCCTATCCCCTATCCTATCCTATCCTCTATCATATCCTATCCTCTATCTTATCCTATCCTCTATCCTATCCTATCATCTATCCTGTCCTATCCTCTATCCTCTCCTATCCTCTATCATATCCTATCCTCTATCCTATCCTATCCTCTATCCTATCCAATCCCCTATCCTATCCTCTATCGTATCCTATGCTCTATCCTATCCATTCGTATCCTCTATCGTATCCTATCCTCTATCCTGTCCTGTCCTCTATCCTATCCTATCCTCTATCCTATCCTACCCACTATCCTATCCTATCCTATCCCATCCTCTATCCTATCCTATCCTCTATCCTATCCTATCCTCTATCCTATCATATCCTCTATCTTATCCTATCCTCTATCCTATCCTATCCTCTATCCTATCCTATTCTCTATCCTATCCTATCCTCTATCATATCCTATCCTCTATCGTATCCTATCCTCTATCCTATCCTATCCTCTATCCTATCCTATCCTCCACCCTATCCTATCGTATCCTCTATCCTATTCTATCCTCTATCCTATCCTATCCTCTATCATATCCCATCCTCTATCCTATCCAATCCTCTATCCTATCCTATCCTCTATCCTATCCTATCCTCTATCCTATCCTATCCTCTATCCTATCCTATCCTCTATCCTATCCTACCCTCTATCCTATCCATTCGTATCCTCTATCATATCCTATCCTCTATCCTATCCTACCCTCTATCCTATCCTTTCGTATCCGCTATCGTATCCTATCCTCTATCCTATCCTATCCTCTATCATATCCTATCCTCTATCTTATCCTATCCTCTATCCTATCCTATCATCTATCCTGTCCTATCCTCTATCCTCTCCTATCCTCTATCATATCCTATCCTCTATCCTATCCTATCCTCTATCCTATCCAATCCCCTATCCTATCCTCTATCGTATCCTATGCTCTATCCTATCCATTCGTATCCTCTATCGTATCCTATCCTCTATCCTGTCCTGTCCTCTATCCTATCCTATCCTCTATCCTATCCTACCCACTATCCTATCCTATCCTATCCCATCCTCTATCCTATCCTATCCTCTATCCTATCCTATCCTCTATCTTATCCTATCCTCTATCCTATCCTATCATGTATCCTATCCTATCCTCTATCCTATCCTATCCTCTATCATATCCTATCCTCTATCCTATCCAATCCTCTATCCTATCCTATCCTCTATCCTATTCTATCCTATATATTATCCTATCCTCTATCCTATCGTATCCTCTAACTTATCCTATCCTCTTTCCTATCCTATCCTATCCTCTGTCCTATCCTATCCTCTATCATATCCCATCCTCTATCCTATCCTATCCTCTATCCTATCCTATCCTCTATCCTATCCTACCCTCTATCCTATCCATTCCTATCCTCTATCTTATCCTATCCTCTATCCTATCCTATCCTCTATCCTATCCTATCCTCTATCCTATCCTACCCTCTATCCTATCCTTTCGTATCCTCTATCGTATCCTATCCTCTATCCTATCCTATCTTCTATCCTATCCTATCCTCTATCTTATCCTATCCTCTATCCTATCCTATCATCTATCCTGTCCTATCCTCTATCCTCTCCTATCCTCTATCATATCCTATCCTCTATCCTATCCTATCCTCTATCCTATCGAATCCCCTATCCTATCCTCTATCGTATCCTATGCTCTATCCTATCCATTCGTATCCTCTATCGTATCCTATCCTCTATCCTATCCTATCCTTTATCCTATCCTATCCTCTATCATATCCTATCCTCTATCCTATCCTATCCTCTATCCTATCCTATCCTCTATCCTATCCTACCCTCTATCCTATCCATTCGTATCCTCTATCGTCTCCTATCCTCTATCCTATCCTATGCTCTATCCTATCCTATCCTCTATCATATATTATCCTCTATCCTATCCTATCCTGTATCCTATCCTATCCTCTATCCTATCCTACCCTCTATCCTATCCATTCGTATCCTCTATCGTATCCTATCCTCTATCCTGTCCTATCCTCTATCCTATCCTATCCTCTATCCTATCCTATCCTCTATCCTATCCTCTATCCTATCCTATCCTCTATCCTATCCTATCCTCTATCATATCCTATCCTCTATCCTATCCTATCATCAATCCTATCCTATCCTCTATCCTATCATATCCTCTATCCTATTCTATACTCTATCCTATCTTATCCGCCATCCTATCATATCCTCTACCCTATCCTATCATCAATCCTATCCTATCATCAATCCTATCCTATCCTCTATCCTATCCTTTCGTATCCTCTATCCTATCCTATGCTCTATCCTATCCTATCCTCTATCATATATTATCCTCTATCCTATCCTATCCTGTATCCTATCCTATCCTCTATCCTATCCTACCCTCTATCCTATCCATTCGTATCCTCTATCGTATCCTATCCTCTATCCTGTCCTATCCTCTATCCTATCCTATCCTCTATCCTATCCTATCCTCTATCCTATCCTATCCTCTATCATATCCTATCCTCTATCCTATCCTATCCTCTATCCTATCCTATCCTCTATCCTATCCTATCCTCTGTCATATCCCGTCCTCTATCCTATCCTATCCTCTATCCTATCCTACCCACTATCCTATCCTATCCTATCCTCTATCGTATCCTATCCTCTATCCTATCCTGTCCTCTATCCTATCCTATCCTCTATCCTATCCTACCCACTATCCTATCCTATCCTATCCTCTATCGTATCCTATCCTCTATCCTATCCCATCCTCTATCCTATCCTATCCTCTATCATATCCTATCCTCTATCCTATTCTATCCTCTATCCTATCCTATCCTCTATCCTATCCTACCCTCTATCCTATCCATTCGTATCCTCTATCCTATCCTATCCTCTATCCTATCCTACCCTCTATCCTATCCTTTCGTATCCTCTATCCTATCCTATCCTCTATCCTATCCTATCCTCTATCCTATCCTATCCTCTATCCTATCCTATCCTCTATCCTATCCTATCCTCTATATTATCCTATCCTCTATCCTATCGTATCCTCTAACTTATCCTATCCTCTTTCCTATCCTATCCTCTATCCTATCCTATCCTCTATCCTATCCTATCCTCTATCCTATCCTATCCTCTATCATATCCTATCCTCTATCCTATCCTATCCTCTATCCTATCCTACCCTCTATCCTATCCTTACGTATCCTCTATCGTATCCTATCCTCTATCCTATCCTATCCTCTATCCTATCCTATCCTCTATCTTATCCTATCCTCTATCCTATCCTATCATCTATCCTATCCTATCCTCTATCCTATCCTATCCTCTATCATATCCTATCCTCTATCCTATCCAATCCTCTATCCTATCCTATCCTCTATCCTATCCTATCCTCTATCATATCCTATCCTCTATCCTATCCAATCCTCTATCCTATCCTATCCTCCATCCTATCCTATCGTATCCTCTATCCTATCCTATCGTATCCTCTATCCTATCCTATCCTCTATCCTATCCTATCCTCTATCCTATCCTATCCTCTATCCTATCCTATCCTCTATCCTATCATATCCTCTAACTGATCCTATTCTCTATCCTATCCTATCCTCTATCCTATCCTATCCTCTATCCTATCCTATCCTCTATCCTATCCTATCCTCTATCCTATCCTATCCTCCACCCTATCCTATCGTATCCTCTATCCTATCCTATCCTCTATCCTATCCAATCCCCTATCCTATCCGATCCTCTATCATATCCTATCCTCTTTCCTATCCTCTATCCTATCCTATTCTCTATCCTATCCTATCCTATCCTCTACCATCTCCTATCCTGTATCCGATCCAATCCCCTATCGTCTACCGTATCATATTCTCTATCCTATCCTCTATAGTATCGTATTATCTATCCTATCCAATCCTCTATCCTATCCTTTCCACTATCTTATACTTTCCTCTATAATATCCTATTTTCTATAAGATCGTAACCTCTATCCTATACTGTCCTCTATCCTATCCTATCCTCTATCCTATCCTATACTCTATCCTATCCTATCGTATCCTCTATCGTATCCTATCCTCTATGCTATCCTATCCTCTATCCTATCCAATCCTCTATCCTATCCTATCCTCCATCCTATCCTATCGTATCCTCTATCCTATCCTATCTTACCCTCTATCCTATCCAATCCTCTATCCTATCCTATCCTCTATCCTATCCTATCCTCTATCATATCCTATCCTCTATCCTATCCTATCCTCTATCCTATCCTATACTCTATCCTATCCTATCGTATCCTCTATCGTATCCTATCCTCTATGCTATCCTATCCTCTATCCTATCCAATCCCCTATCCTATCCTCTATCCTATCCTATCCTCTATCCTATCCTATCCTCTATCATATCCTATCCTCTATCCTATCCAATCCTCTATCCTATCCTATCCTCCATCCTATCCTATCGTATCCTCTATCCTATCCTATCGTATCCTCTATCCTATCCTATCCTCTATCCTATCCTATCCTCTATCCTACCATATCCTCTAACTTATCCTATTCTCTATCCTATCCTATCCTCTATCCTATCCTAACTTTTCCTCTGTCCTATCCTATCCTCTATCATATCCTATCCTCTATCCTATCCTATCCTCTATCCTATCCTATCCTCTATCCTATCCTACCCTCTATCCTATCCTTACGTATCCTCTATCGTATCCTATCCTCTATCCTATCCTATCCTCTATCCTATCCTATCCTCTATCTTATCCTATCCTCTATCCTATCCTATCATCTATCCTATCCTATCCTCTATCCTATCCTATCCTCTATCATATCCTATCCTCTATCCTATCCAATCCTCTATCCTATCCTATCCTCTATCCTATCCTATCCTCTATCATATCCTATCCTCTATCCTATCCAATCCTCTATCCTATCCTATCCTCTATCCTATCCTATCGTATCCTCTATCCTATCCTATCGTATCCTCTATCCTATCCTATCCTCTATCCTATCCTATCCTCTATCCTATCCTATCCTCTATCTTATCCTATCCTCTATCCTATCCTATCATCTATCCTATCCTATCCTCTATCCTAACCTATCCTCTATCATATCCTATCCTCTATCCTATCCAATCCTCTATCCTATCCTATCCTCTATCCTATTCTATCCTATATATTATCCTATCCTCTATCCTATGGTATCCTCTAACTTATCCTATCCTCTTTCCTATCCTATCCTATCCTCTGTCCTATCCTATCCTCTATCATATCCTATCCTCTATCCTATCCTATCCTCTATCCTATCCTACCCTCTATCCTATCCATTCGTATCCTCTATCGTATCGTATCCTCTATCCTATCCTATCCTCTATCCTATCCTCTATCCTATCCTATCCTCTATCTTATCCTATCCTCTATCCTATCCTATCCTCTATCCTATCCTATCATCTATCCTATCCTATCCTCTATCCTATCCTACCCTCTATCCTATCCTTTCGTATCCTCTATCGTATCCTATCCTCTATCCTATCCTATCCTCTATCCTATCCTATCCTCTATCTTATCCTATCCTCTATCCTATCCTATCATCTATCCTGTCCTATCCTCTATCCTCTCCTATCCTCTATCATATCCTATCCTCTATCCTATCCTATCCTCTATCCTATCCTATCCTCTATCCTATCCTATCCTCTATCCTATCCTATCCTCTATCCTATCCTACCCTCTATCCTATCCATTCGTATCCTCTATCGTCTCCTATCCTCTATCCTATCCATTCGTATCCTCTATCGTATCCTATCCTCTATCCTATCCTATCCTTTATCCTATCCTATCCTCTATCATATCCTATCCTCTATCCTATCCTATCCTCTATCCTATCCTATCCTCTATCCTATCCTACCCTCTATCCTATCCATTCGTATCGTCTTTCGTCTCCTATCCTCTATCCTATCCTATCCTCTATCATATATTATCCTCTATCCTATCCTATCCTGTATCCTATCCTATCCTCTATCCTATCCTACCCTCTATCCTATCCATTCGTATCCTCTATCGTATCCTATCCTGTATCCTGTCCTATCCTCTATCCTATCCTATCCTCTATCCTATCCTATCCTCTATCCTATCCTATCCTCTATCATATCCTATCCTCTATCCTATCCTATCCTCTATCCTATCCTATCCTCTATCCTATCCTATCCTCTGTCATATCCTGTCCTCTATCCTATCCTATCCTCTATCCTATCCTACCCACTATCCTATCCTATCCTATCCTCTATCGTATCCTATCCTCTATCCTATCCCATCCTCTATCCTATCCTATCCTCTATCCTATCCTATCCTCTATCCTATCATATCCTCTATCTTATCCTATCCTCTATCCTATCCTATCCTCTATCCTATCCTATCCTCTATCCTATCCTATCCTCTATCATATCCTATCCTCTATCCTATCCTATCCTCTATCCTATCCTATCCTCTATCCTATCCAATCCTCTATCCTATCCTATCCTCTATCCTATCCAATCCTCTATCCTATCCTATCCTCTATCCTATCATATCGTATCCTCTATCCTATCCTATCGTATCCTCTATCCTATCCTATCCTCTATCCTATCCTATCCTCTATCCTATCCTATCCTCTATCCTATCCTATCCTCTATCCTATTCTATCCTATATATTATCCTATCCTCTATCCTATGGTATCCTCTAACTTATCCTATCCTCTTTCCTATCCTATCCTATCCTCTGTCCTATCCTATCCTCTATCATATCCTATCCTCTATCCTATCCTATCCTCTATCCTATCCTATCCTCTATCCTATCCTACCCTCTATCCTATCCATTCGTATCCTCTATCGTATCGTATCCTCTATCCTATCCTATCCTCTATCCTATCCTCTATCCTATCCTATCCTCTATCTTATCCTATCCTCTATCCTATCCTATCCTGTATCCTATCCTATCCTCTATCCTATCCTATCCTCTATCCTATCCTATCCTCTATCCTATCCTACCCTCTATCCTATCCTTTCGTATCCTCTATCGTATCCTATCCTCTATCCTATCCTATCCTCTATCCTATCCTATCCTCTATCTTATCCTATCCTCTATCCTATCCTATCATCTATCCTGTCCTATCCTCTATCCTCTCCTATCCTCTATCCTATCCTATCGTCTATCCTATCCTATCCTCTATCCTATCCTATCCTCTATCCTATCCTACCCTCTATCCTATCCATTCGTATCCTCTATCGTCTCCTACCCTCTATCCTATCCATTCGTATCCTCTATCGTATCCTATCCTCTATCCTATCCTATCCTTTATCCTATCCTATCCTCTATCATATCCTATCCTCTATCCTATCCTATCCTCTATCCTATCCTATCCTCTATCCTATCCTACCCTCTATCCTATCCATTCGTATCGTCTTTCGTCTCCTATCCTCTATCCTATCCTATCCTCTATCATATATTATCCTCTATCCTATCCTATCCTGTATCCTATCCTATCCTCTATCCTATCCTACCCTCTATCCTATCCATTCGTATCCTCTATCGTATCCTATCCTCTATCCTGTCCTATCCTCTATCCTATCCTATCCTCTATCCTATCCTATCCTCTATCCTATCCTATCCTCTATCATATCCTATCCTCTATCCTATCCTATCCACTATCCTATCCTATCCTCTGTCATATCCTGTCCTCTATCCTATCCTATCCTCTATCCTATCCTACCCACTATCCTATCCTATCCTATCCTCTATCGTATCCTATCCTCTATCCTATCCCATCCTCTATCCTATCCTATCCTCTATCCTATCCTATCCTCTATCCTATCATATCCTCTATCTTATCCTATCCTCTATCCTATCCTATCCTCTATCCTATCCTATCCTCTATCCTATCCTATCCTCTATCATATCCTATCCTCTATCCTATCCTATCCTCTATCCTATCCTATCCTCTATCCTATCCAATCCTCTATCCTATCCTATCCTCTATCCTATCATATCGTATCCTCTATCCTATCCTATCGTATCCTCTATCCTATCCTATCCTCTATCCTATCCTATCCTCTATCCTATCCTATCCTCTATCCTATCCTATCCTCTATCCTATTCTATCCTATATATTATCCTATCCTCTATCCTATGGTATCCTCTAACTTATCCTATCCTCTTTCCTATCCTATCCTATCCTCTGTCCTATCCTATCCTCTATCATATCCTATCCTCTATCCTATCCTATCCTCTATCCTATCCTATCCTCTATCCTATCCTACCCTCTATCCTATCCATTCGTATCCTCTATCGTATCGTATCCTCTATCCTATCCTATCCTCTATCCTATCCTCCATCCTATCCTATCCTCTATTTTATCCTATCCTCTATCCTATCCTATCCTCTATCCTATCCTATCCTCTATCCTATCTATCCTCTATCCTATCCTATCCTCTATCCTATCCTACCCTCTATCCTATCCTTTCGTATCCTCTATCGTATCCTATCCTCTATCCTATCCTATCCTCTATCCTATCCTATCCTCTATCTTATCCTATCCTCTATCCTATCCTATCATCTATCCTGTCCTATCCTCTATCCTCTCCTATCCTCTATCATATCCTATCCTCTATCCTATCCTATCCTCTATCCTATCCTATCCTCTATCCTATCCTATCCTCTATCCTATCCTATCCTCTATCCTATCCTACCCTCTATACTATCCATTCGTATCCTCTATCGTCTCCTATCCTCTATCCTATCAATTCGTATCCTCTATCGTATCCTATCCTCTATCCTATCCTATCCTTTATCCTATCCTATCCTCTATCATATCCTATCCTCTATCCTATCCTATCCTCTATCCTATCCTATCCTCTATCCTATTCTATCCTATATATTATCCTATCCTCTATCCTATGGTATCCTCTAACTTATCCTATCCTCTTTCCTATCCTATCCTATCCTCTGTCCTATCCTATCCTCTATCCTATCCTATCCTCTATCCTATCCTACCCTCTATCCTATCCTTTCGTATCCTCTATCGTATCCTATCCTATATCCTATCCTATCCTCTATCCTATCCTATCCTCTATCTTATCCTATCCTCTATCCTATCCTATCATCTATCCTGTCCTATCCTCTATCCTCTCCTATCCTCTATCATATCCTATCCTCTATCCTATCCTACCCTCTATCCTATCCATTCGTATCCTCTATCGTCTCCTATCCTCTATCCTATCCATTCGTATCCTCTATCGTATCCTATCCTCTATCCTATCCTATCCTCTATCCTATCCTATCCTCTATCCTATCCTATCCTCTATCCTATCCTATCCTCTATCCTATCCTATCCTCTATCCTATCCTATCCTCTATATTATCCTATCCTCTATCCTATCGTATCCTCTAACTTATCCTATCCTCTTTCCTATCCTATCCTCTATCCTATCCTATCCTCTATCCTATCCTATCCTCTATCCTATCCTATCCTCTATCCTATCCTACCCTCTATCCTATCCATTCGTATCCTCTATCGTCTCCTATCCTCTATCCTATCCATTCGTATCCTCTATCGTATCCTATCCTCTATCCTATCCTATCCTCTATCCTATCCTATCCTCTATCCTATCCTATCATCTATCCTGTCCTATCCTCTATCCTCTCCTATCCTCTATCATATCCTATCCTCTATCCTATCCTATCCTCTATCCTATCCTATCCTCTATCCTATCCTATCCTCTATCCTATCCTATCCTCTATCCTATCCTACCCTCTATCCTATCCATTCGTATCCTCTATCGTCTCCTATCCTCTATCCTATCCATTCGTATCCTCTATCGTATCCTATCCTCTATCCTATCCTATCCTTTATCCTATCCTATCCTCTATCATATCCTATCCTCTATCCTATCCTATCCTCTATCCTATCCTATCCTCTATCCTATCCTACCCTCTATCCTATCCATTCGTATCGTCTTTCGTCTCCTATCCTCTATCCTATCCTATCCTCTATCATATATTATCCTCTATCCTATCCTATCCTGTATCCTATCCTATCCTCTATCCTATCCTACCCTCTATCCTATCCATTCGTATCCTCTATCGTATCCTATCCTGTATCCTGTCCTATCCTCTATCCTATCCTATCCTCTATCCTATCCTATCCTCTATCCTATCCTATCCTCTATCATATCCTATCCTCTATCCTATCCTATCCTCTATCCTATCCTATCCTCTATCCTATCCTATCCTCTGTCATATCCTGTCCTCTATCCTATCCTATCCTCTATCCTATCCTACCCACTATCCTATCCTATCCTATCCTCTATCGTATCCTATCCTCTATCCTATCCCATCCTCTATCCTATCCTATCCTCTATCCTATCCTATCCTCTATCCTATCATATCCTCTATCTTATCCTATCCTCTATCCTATCCTATCCTCTATCCTATCCTATCCTCTATCCTATCCTATCCTCTATCATATCCTATCCTCTATCCTATCCTATCCTCTATCCTATCCTATCCTCTATCCTATCCAATCCTCTATCCTATCCTATCCTCTATCCTATCATATCGTATCCTCTATCCTATCCTATCGTATCCTCTATCCTATCCTATCCTCTATCCTATCCTATCCTCTATCCTATCCTATCCTCTATCCTATCCTATCCTCTATCCTATTCTATCCTATATATTATCCTATCCTCTATCCTATGGTATCCTCTAACTTATCCTATCCTCTTTCCTATCCTATCCTATCCTCTGTCCTATCCTATCCTCTATCATATCCTATCCTCTATCCTATCCTATCCTCTATCCTATCCTATCCTCTATCCTATCCTACCCTCTATCCTATCCATTCGTATCCTCTATCGTATCGTATCCTCTATCCTATCCTATCCTCTATCCTATCCTCTATCCTATCCTATCCTCTATCTTATCCTATCCTCTATCCTATCCTATCCTGTATCCTATCCTATCCTCTATCCTATCCTATCCTCTATCCTATCCTATCCTCTATCCTATCCTACCCTCTATCCTATCCTTTCGTATCCTCTATCGTATCCTATCCTCTATCCTATCCTATCCTCTATCCTATCCTATCCTCTATCTTATCCTATCCTCTATCCTATCCTATCATCTATCCTGTCCTATCCTCTATCCTCTCCTATCCTCTATCCTATCCTATCGTCTATCCTATCCTATCCTCTATCCTATCCTATCCTCTATCCTATCCTACCCTCTATCCTATCCATTCGTATCCTCTATCGTCTCCTATCCTCTATCCTATCCATTCGTATCCTCTATCGTATCCTATCCTCTATCCTATCCTATCCTTTATCCTATCCTATCCTCTATCATATCCTATCCTCTATCCTATCCTATCCTCTATCCTATCCTATCCTCTATCCTATCCTACCCTCTATCCTATCCATTCGTATCGTCTTTCGTCTCCTATCCTCTATCCTATCCTATCCTCTATCATATATTATCCTCTATCCTATCCTATCCTGTATCCTATCCTATCCTCTATCCTATCCTACCCTCTATCCTATCCATTCGTATCCTCTATCGTATCCTATCCTCTATCCTGTCCTATCCTCTATCCTATCCTATCCTCTATCCTATCCTATCCTCTATCCTATCCTATCCTCTATCATATCCTATCCTCTATCCTATCCTATCCACTATCCTATCCTATCCTCTGTCATATCCTGTCCTCTATCCTATCCTATCCTCTATCCTATCCTACCCACTATCCTATCCTATCCTATCCTCTATCGTATCCTATCCTCTATCCTATCCCATCCTCTATCCTATCCTATCCTCTATCCTATCCTATCCTCTATCCTATCATATCCTCTATCTTATCCTATCCTCTATCCTATCCTATCCTCTATCCTATCCTATCCTCTATCCTATCCTATCCTCTATCATATCCTATCCTCTATCCTATCCTATCCTCTATCCTATCCTATCCTCTATCCTATCCAATCCTCTATCCTATCCTATCCTCTATCCTATCATATCGTATCCTCTATCCTATCCTATCGTATCCTCTATCCTATCCTATCCTCTATCCTATCCTATCCTCTATCCTATCCTATCCTCTATCCTATCCTATCCTCTATCCTATCCTATCCTATATATTATCCTATCCTCTATCCTATGGTATCCTCTAACTTATCCTATCCTCTTTCCTATCCTATCCTATCCTCTGTCCTATCCTATCCTCTATCATATCCTATCCTCTATCCTATCCTATCCTCTATCCTATCCTATCCTCTATCCTATCCTACCCTCTATCCTATCCATTCGTATCCTCTATCGTATCGTATCCTCTATCCTATCCTATCCTCTATCCTATCCTCCATCCTATCCTATCCTCTATTTTATCCTATCCTCTATCCTATCCTATCCTCTATCCTATCCTATCCTCTATCCTATCTATCCTCTATCCTATCCTATCCTCTATCCTATCCTACCCTCTATCCTATCCTTTCGTATCCTCTATCGTATCCTATCCTCTATCCTATCCTATCCTCTATCCTATCCTATCCTCTATCTTATCCTATCCTCTATCCTATCCTATCATCTATCCTGTCCTATCCTCTATCCTCTCCTATCCTCTATCATATCCTATCCTCTATCCTATCCTATCCTCTATCCTATCCTATCCTCTATCCTATCCTATCCTCTATCCTATCCTATCCTCTATCCTATCCTACCCTCTATCCTATCCATTCGTATCCTCTATCGTCTCCTATCCTCTATCCTATCAATTCGTATCCTCTATCGTATCCTATCCTCTATCCTATCCTATCCTTTATCCTATCCTATCCTCTATCATATCCTATCCTCTATCCTATCCTATCCTCTATCCTATCCTATCCTCTATCCTATTCTATCCTATATATTATCCTATCCTCTATCCTATGGTATCCTCTAACTTATCCTATCCTCTTTCCTATCCTATCCTATCCTCTGTCCTATCCTATCCTCTATCCTATCCTATCCTCTATCCTATCCTACCCTCTATCCTATCCTTTCGTATCCTCTATCGTATCCTATCCTATATCCTATCCTATCCTCTATCCTATCCTATCCTCTATCTTATCCTATCCTCTATCCTATCCTATCATCTATCCTGTCCTATCCTCTATCCTCTCCTATCCTCTATCATATCCTATCCTCTATCCTATCCTACCCTCTATCCTATCCATTCGTATCCTCTATCGTCTCCTATCCTCTATCCTATCCATTCGTATCCTCTATCGTATCCTATCCTCTATCCTATCCTATCCTCTATCCTATCCTATCCTCTATCCTATCCTATCCTCTATCCTATCCTATCCTCTATCCTATCCTATCCTCTATCCTATCCTATCCTCTATCCTATCCTATCCTCTATATTATCCTATCCTCTATCCTATCGTATCCTCTAACTTATCCTATCCTCTTTCCTATCCTATCCTCTATCCTATCCTATCCTCTATCCTATCCTATCCTCTATCATATCCTATCCTCTATCCTATTCTATCCTCTATCCTATCCTATCCTCTATCCTATCCTACCCTCTATCCTCTCCTATCCTCTATCCTATCCTACCCTCTATCCTATCCTTTCGTATCCTCTATCGTATCCTATCCTCTATCCTATCCTATCCTCTAACCTATCCCATCCTCTATCGTATCCTATCCTCTATCCTGTCCTATCCTCTATCCTATCCTATCGTCTATCCTATCATATCCTCTATCTTATAATATCCTCTATCCTATCCTATCCTGTATCCTATCCTATCCTCTATCCTATCCTATCCTCTGTCATATCCTGTCCTCTATCCTATCCTATCCTCTATCCTATCCTACCCACTATCCTATCCTATCCTATCCTCTATCGTATCCTATCCTCTATCCTATCCCATCCTCTATCCTATCCTATCCTCTATCATATCCTATCCTCTATCCTATCCAATCCTCTATCCTATCCTATCCTCTATCCTATTCTATCCTATATATTATCCTATCCTCTATCCTATCGTATCCTCTAACTTATCCTATCCTCTTTCCTATCCTATCCTATCCTCTGTCCTATCCTATCCTCTATCATATCCTATCCTCTATCCTATCCTATCCTCTATCCTATCCTATCCTCTATCCTATCCTACCCTCTATCCTATCCATTCGTATCCTCTATCGTCTCCTATCCTCTATCCTATCCTATCCTCTATCATATATTATCCTCTATCCTATCCTATCCTGTATCCTATCCTATCCTCTATCCTATCCTACCCTCTATCCTATTCATTCGTATCCTCTATCGTATCCTATCCTCTATCCTGTCCTATCCTCTATCCTATCCTATCCTCTATCCTATTCTATCCTCTATCCTATCCTATCCTCTATCATATCCTATCCTCTATCCTATCCTATCCTCTATCCTATCCTATCCTCTATCCTATCCTATCCTCTATCCTATCCTATCCTCTATCCTATCCTATCCTCTATATTATCCTATCCTCTATCCTATCGTATCCTCTAACTTATCCTATCCTCTTTCCTATCCTATCCTCTATCCTATCCTATCCTCTATCCTATCCTATCCTCTATCATATCCTATCCTCTATCCTATTCTATCCTCTATCCTATCCTATCCTCTATCCTATCCTACCCTCTATCCTCTCCTATCCTCTATCCTATCCTACCCTCTATCCTATCCTTTCGTATCCTCTATCGTATCCTATCCTCTATCCTATCCTATCCTCTAACCTATCCTATCCTCTATCGTATCCTATCCTCTATCCTGTCCTATCCTCTATCCTATCCTATCGTCTATCCTATCATATCCTCTATCTTATAATATCCTCTTTCCTATCCTATCCTGTATCCTATCCTATCCTCTATCCTATCCTATCCTCTGTCATATCCTGTCCTCTATTCTATCCTATCCTATCCTATCCTCTATCGTATCCTATCCTCTATCCTATCCCATCCTCTATCCTATCCTATCCTCTATCATATCCTATCCTCTATCCTATCCAATCCTCTATCCTATCCTATCCTCTATCCTATTCTATCCTATATATTATCCTATCCTCTATCCTATCGTATCCTCTAACTTATCCTATCCTCTTTCCTATCCTATCCTATCCTCTGTCCTATCCTATCCTCTATCATATCCTATCCTCTATCCTATCCTATCCTCTATCCTATCCTATCCTCTATCCTATCCTACCCTCTATCCTATCCATTCGTATCCTCTATCGTCTCCTATCCTCTATCCTATCCTATCCTCTATCATATATTATCCTCTATCCTATCCTATCCTGTATCCTATCCTATCCTCTATCCTATCCTACCCTCTATCCTATTCATTCGTATCCTCTATCGTATCCTATCCTCTATCCTGTCCTATCCTCTATCCTATCCTATCCTCTATCCTATTCTATCCTCTATCCTATCCTATCCTCTATCATATCCTATCCTCTATCCTATCCTATCCTCTATCCTATCCTATCCTCTATCCTATCCTATCCTCTATCCTATCCTATCCTCTATCCTATCCTATCCTCTATATTATCCTATCCTCTATCCTATCGTATCCTCTAACTTATCCTATCCTCTTTCCTATCCTATCCTCTATCCTATCCTATCCTCTATCCTATCCTATCCTCTATCATATCCTATCCTCTATCCTATTCTATCCTCTATCCTATCCTATCCTCTATCCTATCCTACCCTCTATCCTATCCTATCCTCTATCCTATCCTACCCTCTATCCTATCCTTTCGTATCCTCTATCGTATCCTATCCTCTATCCTATCCTATCCTCTAACCTATCCTATCCTCTATCGTATCCTATCCTCTATCCTGTCCTATCCTCTATTATATCCTATCGTCTATCCTATCATATCCTCTATCTTATAATATCCTCTATCCTATCCTATCCTGTATCCTATCCTATCCTCTATCCTATCCTATCCTCTGTCATATCCTGTCCTCTATCCTATCCTATCCTCTATCCTATCCTACCCACTATCCTATCCTATCCTATCCTCTATCGTATCCTATCCTCTATCCTATCCCATCCTCTATCCTATCCTATCCTCTATCATATCCTATCCTCTATCCTATCCAATCCTCTATCCTATCCTATCCTCTATCCTATTCTATCCTATATATTATCCTATCCTCTATCCTATCGTATCCTCTAACTTATCCTATCCTCTTTCCTATCCTATCCTATCCTCTGTCCTATCCTATCCTCTATCATATCCTATCCTCTATCCTATCCTATCCTCTATCCTATCCTATCCTCTATCCTATCCTACCCTCTATCCTATCCATTCGTATCCTCTATCGTCTCCTATCCTCTATCCTATCCTATCCTCTATCATATATTATCCTCTATCCTATCCTATCCTGTATCCTATCCTATCCTCTATCCTATCCTACCCTCTATCCTATTCATTCGTATCCTCTATCGTATCCTATCCTCTATCCTGTCCTATCCTCTATCCTATCCTATCCTCTATCCTATTCTATCCTCTATCCTATTCTATCCTCTATCATATCCTATCCTCTATCCTATCCTATCCTCTATCCTATCCTATCCTCTGTCATATCCTGACCTCTATCCTATCCTATCCTCTATCATATCCTATCCTCTATCCTATCCTATCCTCTATCCTATCCTATCCTCTGTCATATCCTGTCCTCTATCCTATCCTATCCTCTATCCTATCCTACCCACTATCCTATCCTATCCTATCCTCTATCGTATCCTATCCTCTATCCTATCCCATCCTCTATCCTATCCTATCCTCTATCCTATCCTATCCTCTATCCTATCATATCCTCTATCTTATCCTATCCTCTATCCTATCCTATCCTCTATCCTATCCTATCCTCTATCCTATCCTATCCTCTATCATATCCTACCCTCTATCCTATCCATTCGTATCCTCTATCGTCTCCTATCCTCTATCCTATCCTATCCTCTATCATATATTATCCTCTATCCTATCCTATCCTGTATCCTATCCTATCCTCTATCCTATCCTACCCTCTATCCTATCCATTCGTATCCTCTATCGTATCCTATCCTCTATCCTGTCCTATCCTCTATCCTATCCTATCCTCTATCCTATTATATCCTCTATCCTATCCTATCCTCTATCATATCCTATCCTCTATCCTATTCTATCCTCTATCCTATCCTATCCTCTATCATATCCTATCCTCTATCCTATCCTATCCTCTATCCTACCCTATCCTCTGTCATATCCTGTCCTCTATCCTATCCTATCCTCTATCATATCCTACCCTCTATCCTATCCTATCCTCTATCCTATCCTATCCTCTGTCATATCCTGTCCTCTATCCTATCCTATCCTCTATCCTATCCAATCCTCTATCCTATCCTATACTCTATCCTATCATATCGTATCCTCTATCCTATCCTATCGTATCCTCTATCCTATCCTATCCTCTATCCTATCCTATCCTCTATCCTATTCTATCCTCTATCCTATCCTATCCTCTATCATATCCTATCCTCTATCCTATCCTATCCTCTATCCTATCCTATCCTCTGTCATATCCTGTCCTCTATCCTATCCTATCCTCTATCATATCCTATCCTCTATCCTATCCTATCCTCTATCCTATCCTATCCTCTGTCATATCCTGTCCTCTATCCTATCCTATCCTCTATCCTATCCTACCCACTATCCTATCCTATCCTATCCTCTATCGTATCCTATCCTCTATCCTATCCCATCCTCTATCCTATCCTATCCTCTATCCTATCCTATCCTCTATCCTATCATATCCTCTACCTTATCCTATCCTCTATCCTATCCTATCCTCTATCCTATCCTATCCTCTATCCTATCCTATCCTCTATCATATCCTATCCTCTATCCTATCCTATCCTCTATCCTATCCTATCCTCTATCCTATCCTATCCTCTATCCTATCATATCGTATCCTCTATCCTATCCTATCGTATCCTCTATCCTATCCTATCCTCTATCCTATCCTATCCTCTATCCTATCCTATCCTCTATCCTATCCTATCCTCTATCCTATCCTATCCTCTATCCTATCCTATCCTCTATCCTATCCTATCCTCTATCCTATCCTATCCTCTATATTATCCTATCCTCTATCCTATCGTATCATCTAACTTATCCTATCCTCTTTCCTATCCTATCCTCTATCCTATCCTATCCTCTATCCTATCCTATCCTCTATCATATCCTATCCTCTATCCTATTCTATCCTCTATCCTATCCTATCCTCTATCCTATCCTACCCTCTATCCTATCCTATCCTCTATCCTATCCTACCCTCTATCCTATCCTTTCGTATCCTCTATCGTATCCTATCCTCTATCCTATCCTATCCTCTAACCTATCCTATCCTCTATCGTATCCTATCCTCTATCCTGTCCTATCCTCTATCCTATCCTATCGTCTATCCTATCATATCCTCTATCTTATAATATCCTCTATCCTATCCTATCCTGTATCCTATCCTATCCTCTATCCTATCCTATCCTCTGTCATATCCTGTCCTCTATCCTATCCTATCCTCTATCCTATCCTACCCACTATCCTATCCTATCCTATCCTCTATCGTATCCTATCCTCTATCCTATCCCATCCTCTATCCTATCCTATCCTCTATCATATCCTATCCTCTATCCTATCCAATCCTCTATCCTATCCTATCCTCTATCCTATTCTATCCTATATATTATCCTATCCTCTATCCTATCGTATCCTCTAACTTATCCTATCCTCTTTCCTATCCTATCCTATCCTCTGTCCTATCCTATCCTCTATCATATCCTATCCTCTATCCTATCCTATCCTCTATCCTATCCTATCCTCTATCCTATCCTACCCTCTATCCTATCCATTCGTATCCTCTATCGTATCGTATCCTCTATCCTATCCTATCCTCTATCCTATCCTATCCTCTATCTTATCCTATCCTCTATCCTATCCTATCCTCTATCCTATCCTATCCTCTATCCTATCCTATCCTCTATCCTATCCTACCCTCTATCCTATCCTTTCGTATCCTCTATCGTATCCTATCCTCTATCATATCCTATCCTCTATCCTATCCTATCCTCTATCTTATCCTATCCTCTATCCTATCCTATCATCTATCCTGTCCTATCCTCTATCCTATCCTATCCTCTATCCTATCGAATCCCCTATCCTATCCTCTATCGTATCCTATGCTCTATCCTATCCATTCGTATCCTCTATCGTATCCTATCCTCTATCCTATCCTATCCTTTATCCTATCCTATCCTCTATCATATCCTATCCTCTATCCTATCCTATCCTCTATCCTATCCTATCCTATCCTACCCTCTATCCTATCCATTCGTATCCTCTATCGTATCCTATCCTCTATCCTGTCCTATCCTCTATCCTATCCTATCCTCTATCTTATCCTATCCTCTATCCTATCCTATATACTATCCTATCCTCTATCCTATCCTATGCTCTGTCCTATCCTATCCTCGATCCTATCCTATCTTCTATCATATCCTATCGTCTATCCTATCCTATCCTCTATCCTATCCTATCCTCTATCCTATCCTATCCTCTATCCTATCCTATCCTCTCTCCTATCCATTCCTCTATCCTATCCTATCCTCTATCCTATCCTATCCTCTATCATATCCTATCCTCTATCCTATCCTACCCTTTATCCTATCCTATCCTCTATCCTATCCTACCCTCTATCCTATCCTTTCGTATCCTCTATCGTATCCTATCCTCTATCCTATCCTATCCTCTAACCTATCCTATCCTCTATCGTATCGTATCCTCTATCCTGTCCTATCCTCTATCATATCCTATCCTCTATCCTATCCTATCCTCTATCCTATCCTATCCTCTATCCTATCCTATCCTCTATCCTATCATATCGTATCCTCTATCCTATCCTATCGTATCCTCTATCCTATCCTATCCTCTATCCTATCCTATCCTCTATCCTATCTTATCCTCTATCCTATCCTATCCTCTATCCTATCCTATCCTCTATCCTATCCTATCCTCTATCCTATCCTATCCTCTATCCTATCCTATCCTCTATATTATCCTATCCTCTATCCTATCGTATCCTCTAACTTATCCTATCCTCTTTCCTATCCTATCCTCTATCCTATCCTATCCTCTATCCTATCCTATCCTCTATCATATCCTATCCTCTATCCTATTCTATCCTCTATCCTATCCTATCCTCTATCCTATCCTACCCTCTATCCTATCCTATCCTCTATCCTATCCTACCCTCTATCCTATCCTTTCGTATCCTCTATCGTATCCTATCCTCTATCCTATCCTATCCTCTAACCTATCCTATCCTCTATCGTATCCTATCCTCTATCCTGTCCTATCCTCTATCCTATTCTATCGTCTATCCTATCATATCCTCTATCTTATAATATCCTCTATCCTATCCTATCCTGTATCCTATCCTATCCTCTATCCTATCCTATCCTCTGTCATATCCTGTCCTCTATCCTATCCTATCCTCTATCCTATCCTACCCACTATCCTATCCTATCCTATCCTCTATCGTATCCTATCCTCTATCCTATCCCATCCTCTATCCTATCCTATCCTCTATCATATCCTATCCTCTATCCTATCCAATCCTCTATCCTATCCTATCCTCTATCCTATTCTATCCTATATATTATCCTATCCTCTATCCTATCGTATCCTCTAACTTATCCTATCCTCTTTCCTATCCTATCCTATCCTCTGTCCTATCCTATCCTCTATCATATCCTATCCTCTATCCTATCCTATCCTCTATCCTATCCTATCCTCTATCCTATCCTACCCTCTATCCTATCCATTCGTATCCTCTATCGTATCGTATCCTCTATCCTATCCTATCCTCTATCCTATCCTATCCTCTATCTTATCCTATCCTCTATCCTATCCTATCCTCTATCCTATCCTATCCTCTATCCTATCCTATCCTCTATCCTATCCTACCCTCTATCCTATCCTTTCGTATCCTCTATCGTATCCTATCCTCTATCATATCCTATCCTCTATCCTATCCTATCCTCTATCTTATCCTATCCTCTATCCTATCCTATCATCTATCCTGTCCTATCCTCTATCCTATCCTATCCTCTATCCTATCGAATCCCCTATCCTATCCTCTATCGTATCCTATGCTCTATCCTATCCATTCGTATCCTCTATCGTATCCTATCCTCTATCCTATCCTATCCTTTATCCTATCCTATCCTCTATCATATCCTATCCTCTATCCTATCCTATCCTCTATCCTATCCTATCCTATCCTACCCTCTATCCTATCCATTCGTATCCTCTATCGTATCCTATCCTCTATCCTGTCCTATCCTCTATCCTATCCTATCCTCTATCTTATCCTATCCTCTATCCTATCCTATATACTATCCTATCCTCTATCCTATCCTATGCTCTGTCCTATCCTATCCTCGATCCTATCCTATCTTCTATCATATCCTATCGTCTATCCTATCCTATCCTCTATCCTATCCTATCCTCTATCCTATCCTATCCTCTATCCTATCCTATCCTCTCTCCTATCCAATCCTCTATCCTATCCTATCCTCTATCCTATCCTATCCTCTATCATATCCTATCCTCTATCCTATCCTACCCTTTATCCTATCCTATCCTCTATCCTATCCTACCCTCTATCCTATCCTTTCGTATCCTCTATCGTATCCTATCCTCTATCCTATCCTATCCTCTAACCTATCCTATCCTCTATCGTATCGTATCCTCTATCCTGTCCTATCCTCTATCCTATCCTATCGTCTATCCTATCATATCCTCTATCTTATAATATCCTCTATCCTATCCTATCCTGTATCCTATCCTATCCTGTATCCTATCCTATCCTCTATCCTATCCTATCCTCTGTCATATCCTGTCCTCTATCCTATCCTATCCTCTATCCTATCCTACCCACTATCCTATCCTATCCTATCCTCTATCCTATTCTATCCTCTATCCTATCCTATCCTCTATCCTATCCTATCCTCTATCTTATCCTATCCTCTATCCTATCCTATATACTATCCTATCCTCTATCCTATCCTATGCTCTGTCCTATCCTATCCTCTATCCTATCCTATATACTATCCTATCCTCTATCCTATCCTATGCTCTGTCCTATCCTATCCTCGATCCTATCCTATCTTCTATCATATCCTATCGTCTATCCTATCCTATCCTCTATCCTATCCTATCCTCTATCCTATCCTATCCTCTATCCTATCCTATCCTCTCTCCTATCCAATCCTCTATCCTATCCTATCCTCTATCCTATCCTATCCTCTATCATATCCTATCCTCTATCCTATCCTACCCTCTATCCTATCCTACCCTCTATCCTATCCTTTCGTATCCTCTATCGTATCCTATCCTCTATCCTATCCTATCCTCTAACCTATCCTATCCTCTATCGTATCGTATCCTCTATCCTATCCTATCCTCTATCCTATCCTACCCACTATCCTATCCTATCCTATCCTCTATCGTATCCTATCCTCTATCATATCCCATCCTCTATCCTATCCTATCCTCTATCCTATCCTATCCTCTATCCTATCATATCCTCTATCTTATCCTATCCTCTATCCTATCCTATCCTCTATCCTATCCTATCCTCTATCATATCCTATCCTCTATCCTATCCTATCCTGTATCCTATCCTATCCTCTATCCTATCCAATCCTCTATCCTATCCTATCCTCTATCCTATCATATCGTATCCTCTATCCTATCCTATCGTATCCTCTATCCTATCCTATCCTCTATCCTATCCTATCCTCTATCCTATCCTATCCTCTATCCTATCCTATCCTCTATCCTATTCTATCCTATATATTATCCTATCCTCTATCCTATGGTATCCTCTAACTTATCCTATCCTCTTTCCTATCCTATCCTATCCTCTGTCCTATCCTATCCTCTATCATATCCTATCCTCTATCCTATCCTATCCTCTATCCTATCCTATCCTCTATCCTATCCTACCCTCTATCCTATCCATTCGTATCCTCTATCGTATCGTATCCTCTATCCTATCCTATCCTCTATCCTATCCTCTATCCTATCCTATCCTCTATCTTATCCTATCCTCTATCCTATCCTATCCTGTATCCTATCCTATCCTCTATCCTATCCTATCCTATATCCTATCCTATCCTCTATCCTATCCTACCCTCTATCCTATCCATTCGTATCCTCTATCGTCTCCTATCCTCTATCCTATCCATTCGTATCCTCTATCGTATCCTATCCTCTATCCTATCCTATCCTTTATCCTATCCTATCCTCTATCATATCCTATCCTCTATCCTATCCTATCCTCTATCCTATCCTATCCTCTATCCTATCCTACCCTCTATCCTATCCATTCGTATCGTCTTTCGTCTCCTATCCTCTATCCTATCCTATCCTCTATCATATATTATCCTCTATCCTATCCTATCCTGTATCCTATCCTATCCTCTATCCTATCCTACCCTCTATCCTATCCATTCGTATCCTCTATCGTATCCTATCCTCTATCCTGTCCTATCCTCTATCCTATCCTATCCTCTATCCTATCCTATCCTCTATCCTATCCTATCCTCTATCATATCCTATCCTCTATCCTATCCTATCCTCTATCCTATCCTATCCTCTGTCATATCCTGTCCTCTATCCTATCCTATCCTCTATCCTATCCTACCCACTATCCTATCCTATCCTATCCTCTGTCGTATCCTATCCTCTATCCTATCCCATCCTCTATCCTATCCTATCCTCTATCCTATCCTATCCTCTATCCTATCATATCCTCTATCTTATCCTATCCTCTATCCTATCCTATCCTCTATCCTATCCTATCCTCTATCCTATCCTATCCTCTATCATATCCTATCCTCTATCCTATCCTATCCTCTATCCTATCCTATCCTCTATCCTATCCAATCCTCTATCCTATCCTATCCTCTATCCTATCATATCGTATCCTCTATCCTATCCTATCGTATCCTCTATCCTATCCTATCCTCTATCCTATCCTATCCTCTATCCTATCCTATCCTCTATCCTATCCTATCCTCTATCCTATTCTATCCTATATATTATCCTATCCTCTATCCTATGGTATCCTCTAACTTATCCTATCCTCTTTCCTATCCTATCCTATCCTCTGTCCTATCCTATCCTCTATCATATCCTATCCTCTATCCTATCCTATCCTCTATCCTATCCTATCCTCTATCCTATCCTACCCTCTATCCTATCCATTCGTATCCTCTATCGTATCGTATCCTCTATCCTATCCTATCCTCTATCCTATCCTCCATCCTATCCTATCCTCTATTTTATCCTATCCCCTATCCTATCCTATCCTCTATCCTATCCTATCCTCTATCCTATCCTATCCTCTATCCTATCCTATCCTCTATCCTATCCTACCCTCTATCCTATCCTTTCGTATCCTCTATCGTATCCTATCCTCTATCCTATCCTATCCTCTATCCTATCCTATCCTCTATCTTATCCTATCCTCTATCCTATCCTATCATCTATCCTGTCCTATCCTCTATCCTCTCCTATCCTCTATCATATCCTATCCTCTATCCTATCCTATCCTCTATCCTATCCTATCCTCTATCCTATCCTATCCTCTATCCTATCCTATCCTCTATCCTATCCTACCCTGTATCCTATCCATTCGTATCCTCTATCGTCTCCTATCCTCTATCCTATCAATTCGTATCCTCTATCGTATCCTATCCTCTATCCTATCCTATCCTTTATCCTATCCTATCCTCTATCATATCCTATCCTCTATCCTATCCTATCCTCTATCCTATTCTATCCTATATATTATCCTATCCTCTATCCTATGGTATCCTCTAACTTATCCTATCCTCTTTCCTATCCTATCCTATCCTCTGTCCTATCCTATCCTCTATCCTATCCTATCCTCTATCCTATCCTATCCTCTATCCTATCCTACCCTCTATCCTATCCTTTCGTATCCTCTATCGTATCCTATCCTCTATCCTATCCTATCCTCTATCCTATCCTATCCTCTATCTTATCCTATCCTCTATCCTATCCTATCATCTATCCTGTCCTATCCTCTATCCTCTCCTATCCTCTATCATATCCTATCCTCTATCCTATCCTACCCTCTATCCTATCCATTCGTATCCTCTATCGTCTCCTATCCTCTATCCTATCCATTCGTATCCTCTATCGTATCCTATCCTCTATCCTATCCTATCCTCTATCCTATCCTATCCTCTATCCTATCCTATCCTCTATCCTATCCTATCCTCTATCCTATCCTATCCTCTATCCTATCCTATCCTCTATCCTATCCTATCCTCTATCCTATCCTATCCTCTATCCTATCCTATCCTCTATATTATCCTATCCTCTATCCTATCGTATCCTCTAACTTATCCTATCCTCTTTCCTATCCTATCCTCTATCCTATCCTATCCTCTATCCTATCCTATCCTCTATCATATCCTATCCTCTATCCTATTCTATCCTCTATCCTATCCTATCCTCTATCCTATCCTATCCTCTATCCTATCCTATCCTCTATCCTATCCTACCCTCTATCCTATCCTTTCGTATCCTCTATCGTATCCTATCCTCTATCCTATCCTATCCTCTAACCTATCCTATCCTCTATCGTATCCTATCCTCTATCCTGTCCTATCCTCTATCCTATCCTATCGTCTATCCTATCATATCCTCTATCTTATAATATCCTCTATCCTATCCTATCCTGTATCCTATCCTATCCTCTATCCTATCCTATCCTCTGTCATATCCTGTCCTCTATCCTATCCTATCCTCTATCCTATCCTACCCACTATCCTATCCTTTCCTATCCTCTATCGTATCCTATCCTCTATCCTATCCCATCCTCTATCCTATCCTATCCTCTATCATATCCTATCCTCTATCCTATCCAATCCTCTATCCTATCCTATCCTCTATCCTATTCTATCCTATATATTATCCTATCCTCTATCCTATCGTATCCTCTAACTTATCCTATCCTCTTTCCTATCCTATCCTATCCTCTGTCCTATCCTATCCTCTATCATATCCTATCCTCTATCCTATCCTATCCTCTATCCTATCCTATCCTCTATCCTATCCTACCCTCTATCCTATCCATTCGTATCCTCTATCGTCTCCTATCCTCTATCCTATCCTATCCTCTATCATATATTATCCTCTATCCTATCCTATCCTGTATCCTATCCTATCCTCTATCCTATCCTACCCTCTATCCTATCCATTCGTATCCTCTATCCTATCCTACCCTCTATCCTATCCTTTCGTATCCTCTATCGTATCCTATCCTCTATCCTATCCTATCCTCTAACCTATCCTATCCTCTATCGTATCCTATCCTCTATCCTGTCCTATCCTCTATCCTATCCTATCGTCTATCCTATCATATCCTCTATCTTATAATATCCTGTATCCTATCCTATCCTGTATCCTATCCTATCCTCTATCCTATCCTCTCCTCTGTCATATCCTGTCCTCTATCCTATCCTATCCTCTATCCTATCCTACCCACTATCCTATCCTATCCTATCCTCTATCGTATCCTATCCTCTATCCTATCCCATCCTCTATCCTATCCTATCCTCTATCATATCCTATCCTCTATCCTATCCAATCCTCTATCCTATCCTATCCTCTATCCTATTCTATCCTATATATTATCCTATCCTCTATCCTATCGTATCCTCTAACTTATCCTATCCTCTTTCCTATCCTATCCTATCCTCTGTCCTATCCTATCCTCTATCATATCCTATCCTCTATCCTATCCTATCCTCTATCCTATCCTATCCTCTATCCTATCCTACCCTCTATCCTATCCATTCGTATCCTCTATCGTATCGTATCCTCTATCCTATCCTATCCTCTATCCTATCCTATCCTCTATCTTATCCTATCCTCTATCCTATCCTATCCTCTATCCTATCCTATTCTCTATCCTATCCTATCCTCTATCCTATCCTACCCTCTATCCTATCCTATCCTCTATCTTATCCTATCCTCTATCCTATCCTATCATCTATCCTGTCCTATCCTCTATCCTCTCCTATCCTCTATCATATCCTATCCTCTATCCTATCCTATCCTCTATCCTATCGAATCCCCTATCCTATCCTCTATCGTATCCTATGCTCTATCCTATCGATTCGTATCCTCTATCGTATCCTATCCTCTATCCTATCCTATCCTTTATCCTATCCTATCCTCTATCATATCCTATCCTCTATCCTATCCTATCCTCTATCCTATCCTATCCTATCCTACCCTCTATCCTATCCATTCGTATCCTCTATCGTATCCTATCCTCTATCCTGTCCTATCCTCTATCCTATCCTATCCTCTATCTTATCCTATCCTCTATCCTATCCTATATACTATCCTATCCTCTATCCTATCCTATGCTCTGTCCTATCCTATCCTCGATCCTATCCTATCTTCTATCATATCCTATCGTCTATCCTATCCTATCCTCTATCCTATCCTATCCTCTATCCTATCCTATCCTCTATCCTATCCTATCCTCTCTCCTATCCAATCCTCTATCCTATCCTATCCTCTATCCTATCCTATCCTCTATCATATCCTATCCTCTATCCTATCCTACCCTCTATCCTATCCTATCCTCTATCCTATCCTACCCTCTATCCTATCCTTTCGTATCCTCTATCGTATCCTATCCTCTATCCTATCCTATCCTCTAACCTATCCTATCCTCTATCGTATCGTATCCTCTATCCTGTCCTATCCTCTATCCTATCCTATCGTCTATCCTATCATATCCTCTATCTTATAATATCCTCTATCCTATCCTATCCTGTATCCTATCCTATCCTCTATCCTATCCTATCCTCTGTCATATCCTGTCCTCTATCCTATCCTATCCTCTATCCTATCCTACCCACTATCCTATCCTATCCTATCCTCTATCGTATCCTATCCTCTATCATATCCCATCCTCTATCCTATCCTATCCTCTATCCTATCCTATCCTCTATCCTATCATATCCTCTATCTTATCCTATCCTCTATCCTATCCTACCCACTATCCTATCCTATCCTATCCTCTATCGTATCCTATCCTCTATCCTATCCCATCCTCTATCCTATCCTATCCTCTATCCTATCCTATCCTCTATCCTATCCTATCCTCTATCCTATCCTATCCTCTATCCTATCATATCGTATCCTCTATCCTATCCTATCGTATCCTCTATCCTATCCTATCCTCTATCCTATCCTATCCTCTATCCTATCCTATCCTCTATCCTATCCTATCCTCTATCCTATCCTATCCTCTATCCTATCCTATCCTCTATCCTATCCTATCCTCTATATTATCCTATCCTCTATCCTATCGTATCCTCTAACTTATCCTATCCTCTTTCCTATCCTATCCTCTATCCTATCCTATCCTCTATCCTATCCTATCCTCTATCATATCCTATCCTCTATCCTATTCTATCCTCTATCCTATCCTATCCTCTATCCTATCCTATCCTCTATCTTATCCTATCCTCTATCCTATCCTATATACTATCCTATCCTCTATCCTATCCTATGCTCTGTCCTATCCTATCCTCGATCCTATCCTATCTTCTATCATATCCTATCGTCTATCCTATCCTATCCTCTATCCTATCCTATCCTCTATCCTATCCTATCCTCTATCCTATCCTATCCTCTCTCCTATCCAATCCTCTATCCTATCCTATCCTCTATCCTATCCTATCCTCTATCATATCCTATCCTCTATCCTATCCTACCCTCTATCCTATCCTATCCTCTATCCTATCCTACCCTCTATCCTATCCTTTCGTATCCTCTATCGTATCCTATCCTCTATCCTATCCTATCCTCTAACCTATCCTATCCTCTATCGTATCGTATCCTCTATCCTGTCCTATCCTCTATCCTATCCTATCGTCTATCCTATCATATCCTCTATCTTATAATATCCTCTATCCTATCCTATCCTGTATCCTATCCTATCCTCTATCCTATCCTATCCTCTGTCATATCCTGTCCTCTATCCTATCCTATCCTCTATCCTATCCTACCCACTATCCTATCCTATCCTATCCTCTATCGTATCCTATCCTCTATCATATCCCATCCTCTATCCTATCCTATCCTCTATCCTATCCTATCCTCTATCCTATCATATCCTCTATCTTATCCTATCCTCTATCCTATCCTATCCTCTATCCTATCCTATTCTCTATCCTATCCTATCCTCTATCCTATCCTATCCTCTATCCTATCCTATCCTCTATCCTATCCTATCGTCTATCCTATCCTATCCTCTACCCTATCCTATCGTATCCTCTATCCTATCCTATCCTCTATCCTATCCAATCCTCTATCCTATCCGATCCTCTATCATATCCTATCCTCTTTCCTATCCTCTATCCTATCCTATTCTCTATCCTATCCTATCCTATCCTCTACCATCTCCTATCCTGTATCCGATCCAATCCCCTATCGTTTACCGTATCATATTCTCTATCCTATCCTCTATAGTATCGTATTATCTATCCTATCCAATCCTCTATCCTATCCTTTCCACTATCTTATACTTTCCTCTATAATATCCTATTTTCTATAAGATCGTAACCTCTATCCTATACTGTCCTCTATCCTATCCTATCCTCTATCCTATCCTATACTCTATCCTATCCTATCGTATCCTCTATCGTATCCTATCCTCTATGCTATCCTATCCTCTATCCTATCCAATCCCCTATCCTATCCTCTATCCTATCCTATCCTCTATCCTTTCCTATCCTCTATCATATCCTATCCTCTATCCTATCCAATCCTCTATCCTATCCTATCCTCCATCCTATCCTATCGTATCCTCTATCCTAGCCTATCGTATCCTCTATCCTATCCAATCCTCTATCCTATCCTATCCTCTATCCTATCCTATCCTCTATCATATCCTATCCTCTATCCTATCCTATCCTCTATCCTATCCAATCCTCTATCCTATCCTATCCTCTATCCTATCCTATCGTATCCTCTATCCTATCCTATCGTATCCTCTATCCTATCCTATCCTCTATCCTATCCTATCCTCTATCCTATCCTATCCTCTATCCTATCCTATCCTCTAACCTATCCTATCCTCTATCCTGTCCTATCCTCTATCCTATCCTATCGTCTATCCTATCATATCCTCTATCTTATAATATCCTCTATCCTATCCTATCCTGTATCCTATCCTATCCTCTATCCTATCCTATCCTCTGTCATATCCTGTCCTCTATCCTATCCTATCCTCTATCCTATCCTACCCACTATCCTATCCTATCCTATCCTCTATCGTATCCTATCCTCTATCCTATCCCATCCTCTATCCTATCCTATCCTCTATCATATCCTATACTCTATCCTATCCAATCCTCTATCCCATCCTATCCTCTATCCTATTCTATCCTATATATTATCCTATCCTCTATCCTATCGTATCCTCTAACTTATCCTATCCTCTTTCCTATCCTATCCTATCCTCTGTCCTATCCTATCCTCTATCATATCCTATCCTCTATCCTATCCTATACTCTATCCTATCCTATCCTCTATTCTATCCTATCCTCTATTCTATCCTATCCTCTATCCTATCCTATCCTCTATCCTATCCTACCCTCTATCCTATCCTTTCGTATCCTCTATCGTATCCTATCCTCTATCCTATCCTATCCTCTATCCTATCCTATCCTCTATCTTATCATATCCTCTATCCTATCCTATCATCTATCCTGTCCTATCCTCTATCCTCTCCTATCCTCTATCATATCCTATCCTCTATCCTATCCTATCCTCTATCCTATCGGTTCCCCTATCCTATCCTCTATCGTATCCTATGCTCTATCCTATCCATTCGTATCCTCTATCGTATCCTATCCTCTATCCTATCCTATCCTTTATCCTATCCTATCCTCTATCATATCCTATCCTCTATCCTAACCTATCCTCTATCCTATCCTATCCTCTATCCTATCCTACCCTCTATACTATCCATTCGTATCCTCTATCGTATCCTATCCTCTATCCTGTCCTATCCTCTATCCTATCCTATCCTCTATCTTATCCTATCCTCTATCCTATCCTATACACTATCCTATCCTCTATCCTATCCTATGCTCTGTCCTATCCTATCCTCGATCCTATCCTATCTTCTATCATATCCTATCGTCTATCCTATCCTATCCTCTATCCTATCCTATCCTATCCTCTACCCTATCCTATCGTATCCTCTATCGTATCCTATCCTCTATCCTATCCCATCCTCTATCCTATCCTATCCTCTATCCTATCCTATCCTCTATCCTATCATATCCTCTATCTTATCCTATCCTCTATCCTATCCTATCCTCTATCCTATCCTATCCTCTATCATATCCTATCCTCTATATTATCCTATCCTCTATCCTATCCTATCCTCTATCCTATCCAATCCTCTATCCTATCCTATCCTCTATCCTATCCTATCGTATCCTCTATCCTATCCTATCGTATCCTCTATCCTATCCTATCCTCTATCCTATCCTATCCTCTATCCTATCCTATCCTCTATCCTATCCTATCCTCTATATTATCCTATCCTCTATCCTATCGTATCCTCTAACTTATCCTATCCTCTTTCCTATCCTATCCTCTATCCTATCCTATCCTCTATCCTATCCATTCGTATCCTCTATCCTATCCTATCCTCTATCCTATCCTACCCTCTATCCTATCCTTTCGTATCCTCTATCGTATCCTATCCTCTATCCTATCCTATCCTCTAACCTATCCTATCCTCTATCGTATCGTATCCTCTATCCTGTCCTATCCTCTATCCTATCCTATCGTCTATCCTATCATATCCTCTATCTTATAATATCCTCTATCCTATCCTATCCTGTATCCTATCCTATCCTCTATCCTATCCTATCCTCTGTCATATCCTGTCCTCTATCCTATCCTATCCTCTATCCTATCCTACCCACTATCCTATCCTATCCTATCCTCTATCGTATCCTATCCTCTATCATATCCCATCCTCTATCCTATCCTATCCTCTATCCTATCCTATCCTCTATCCTACCATATCCTCTATCCTATCCTATCCTCTATCCTATCCTATCCTCTATCATATCCTATCCTCTATATTATCCTATCCTCTATCCTATCCTATCCTCTATCCTATCCAATCCTCTATCCTATCCTATCCTCTATCCTATCCTATGCTCTGTCCTATCCTATCCTCGATCCTATCCTATCTTCTATCATATCCTATCGTCTATCCTATCCTATCCTCTATCCTATCCTATCCTCTATCCTATCCTATATACTATCCTATCCTCTATCCTATCCTATGCTCTGTCCTATCCTATCCTCGATCCTATCCTATCTTCTATCATATCCTATCGTCTATCCTATGCTATCCTCTATCCTATCCTATCCTCTATCCTATCCATTCGTATCCTCTATCCTATCCTATCCTCTATCCTATCCTACCCTCTATGCTATCCTTTCGTATCCTCTATCGTATCCTATCCTCTATCCTATCCTATCCTCTAACCTATCCTATCCTCTATCGTATCGTATCCTCTATCCTGTCCTATCCTCTATCCTATCCTATCGTCTATCCTATCATATCCTCTATCTTATAATATCCTCTATCCTATCATATCCTCTATCTTACCCTATCCTCTAGCCTATCCTATCCTCTATCCTATCCTATTCTCTATCCTATCCTATTCTCTATCATATCCTATCCTCTATCCTATCCTATCCTCTATCCTATCCTATCGTCTATCCTATCCTATCCTCTACCCTATCCTATCGTATCCTCTATCCTATCCTATCCTCTATCCTATCCAATCCTCTATCCTATCCGATCCTCTATCATATCCTATCCTCTTTCCTATCCTCTATCCTATCCTATTCTCTATCCTATCCCATCCTATCCTCTACCATCTCCTATCCTGTATCCGATCCAATCCCCTATCGTTTACCGTATCATATTCTCTATCCTATCCTCTATAGTATCGTATTATCTATCCTATCCAATCCTCTATCCTATCCTTTCCACTATCTTATACTTTCCTCTATAATATCCTATTTTCTATAAGATCGTAACCTCTATCCTATACTGTCCTCTATCCTATCCTATCCTCTATCCTATCCTATACTCTATCCTATCCTATCGTATCCTCTATCGTATCCTATCCTCTATGCTATCCTATCCTCTATCCTATCCAATCCCCTATCCTATCCTCTATCCTATCCTATCCTCTATCCTTTCCTATCCTCTATCATATCCTATCCTCTATCCTATCCAATCCTCTATCCTATCCTATCCTCCATCCTATCCTATCGTATCCTCTATCCTAGCCTATCGTATCCTCTATCCTATCCAATCCTCTATCCTATCCTATCCTCTATCCTATCCTATCCTCTATCATATCCTATCCTCTATCCTATCCTATCCTCTATCCTATCCTCTGCTCTATCCTATCCTATCGTATCCTCTATCGTATCCTATCCTCTATGCTATCCTATCCTCTATCCTATCCTATCCTCTATCCTATCCTATCCTCTATCATACCCTATCCTCTATCCTATCCAATCCTCTATCCTATCCTATCCTCCATCCTATCCTATCGTATCCCCTATCCTATCCTATCGTATCCTCTATCCTATCCTATCCTCTATCCTATCCTATCCTCTATCCTATCCTATCCTCTATCCTATCCTATCCTCTATCCTATCCTATCCTCTATCCTACCATATCCTCTAACTTATCCTATTCTCTATCCTATCCTATCCTCTATCCTATCCTATCCTATCCTCTATCCTATCCTATCCTCTATCATATCCTATCCTCTATCCTATCCTATCCTCTATCCTATCCTATCCTCTATCCTATCCTACCCTCTATCCTATCCTTACGTATCCTCTATCGTATCCTATCCTCTATCCTATCCTATCCTCTATCCTATCCTATCCTCTATCTTATCCTATCCTCTAGTCTATCCTATCATCTATCCTATCCTATCCTCTATCCTATCCTATCCTCTATCATATCCTATCCTCTATCCTATCCAATCCTCTATCCTATCCTATCCTCTATCCCATCCTATCCTCTATCATATCCTATCCTCTATCCTATCCAATCCTCTATCCTATCCTATCCTCCATCCTATCCTATCGTATCCTCTATCCTATCCTATCGTATCCTCTATCCTATCCTATCCTCTATCGTATCCTATCCTCTATCCTATCCTATCATCTGTCCTATCCTATCCTCTATCTTATCCTATCCTCTATCCTATCCTATCATCTATAATATCCTATCCTCTATCCTATCCTATCCTCTATCATATCCTATCCTCTATCCTATCCTATCCTCCATCCTATCCTATCGTATCCTCTATCCTATCCTATCCTATCCTCTATGCTATCCTATCCTCTATTCTATCCTATCCTCTATCCTATCCTATCCTCTATCCTATCCTATCCTCTATCCTATCATATCCTCTAACTTATCCTATTCTCTATCCTATCCTATCCTCTATCCTATAATATCCTCTATCCTATCCTATCCTCTATCATATCCTATCCTCTATCCTATCCTATCCTCTATCATATCCTATCCTCTATCCTATCCTATCCTCTATCCTATCCTATCCTCTATCCTATCCTACCCTCTATCCTATCCATTCGTATCCTCTATCGTATCCTATCCTCTATCCTGTCCTATCCTCTATCCTATCCTATCCTCTGTCATATCCTGTCCTCTATCCTATCCTATCCTCTATCCTATCCTATCCTCTATCCTATCCTATCCTCTGTCATATCCTGTCCTCTATCCTATCCTATCCTCTATCCTATCCTACCCACTATCCTCTCCTATCCTATCCTCTATCGTATCCTATCCTCTATCCTATCCCATCCTCTATCCTATCCTATCCTCTATCCTATCCTATCCTCTATCCTATCCTATCCTCTGTCATATCCTGTCCTCTATCCTATCCTATCCTCTATCCTATCCTACCCACTATCCTATCCTATCCTATCCTCTATCGTATCCTATCCTCTATCCTATCCCATCCTCTATCCTATCCTATCCTCTATCCTATCCTATCCTCTATCCTATCCTATCCTCTATCCTATCCTATATACTATCCTATCCTCTATCCTATCCTATGCTCTGTCCTATCCTATCCTCGATCCTATCCTATCTTCTATCATATCCTATCGTCTATCCTATGCTATCCTCTATCCTATCCTATCCTATCCTCTACCCTATCCTATCGTATCCTCTATCGTATCCTATCCTCTATCCTATCCCATCCTCTATCCTATCCTATCCTCTATCCTATCCTATCCTCTATCCTATCATATCCTCTATCTTATCCTATCCTCTATCCTATCCTATCCTCTATCCTATCCTATCCTCTATCCTATCCTATCCTCTATCATATCCTATCCTCTATATTATCCTATCCTCTATCCTATCCTATCCTCTATCCTATCCAATCCTCTATCCTATCCTATCCTCTATCCTATCCTATCGTATCCTCTATCCTATCCTATCGTATCCTCTATCCTATCCTATCCTCTATCCTATCCTATCCTCTATCCTATCCTATCCTCTATCCTATCCTATCCTCTATCCTATCCTATCCTCTATCCTATCCTATCCTCTATATTATCCTATCCTCTATCCTATCGTATCCTCTAACTTATCCTATCCTCTTTCCTATCCTATCCTCTATCCTATCCTATCCTCTATCCTATCCATTCGTATCCTCTATCCTATCCTATCCTCTATCCTATCCTACCCTCTATCCTATCCTTTCGTATCCTCTATCGTATCCTATCCTCTATCCTATCCTATCCTCTATCCTATCCTATCCTCTATCCTATCCATTCGTATCCTCTATCCTATCCTATCCTCTATCCTATCCTACCCTCTATGCTATCCTTTCGTATCCTCTATCGTATCCTATCCTCTATCCTATCCTATCCTCTAACCTATCCTATCCTCTATCGTATCGTATCCTCTATCCTGTCCTATCCTCTATCCTATCCTATCGTCTATCCTATCATATCCTCTATCTTATAATATCCTCTATCCTATCATATCCTCTATCTTACCCTATCCTCTAGCCTATCCTATCCTATTCTCTATCCTATCCTATTCTCTATCATATCCTATCCTCTATCCTATCCTATCCTCTATCCTATCCTATCCTCTGTCATATCCTGTCCTCTATCCTATCCTATCCTCTATCCTATCCTACCCACTATCCTATCCTATCCTATCCTCTATCGTATCCTATCCTCTATCCTATCCCATCCTCTATCCTATCCCATCCTCTATCCTATCCTATCCTCTATCCTATCCTATCCTCTATCCTATCCTATATACTATCCTATCCTCTATCCTATCCTATGCTCTGTCCTATCCTATCCTCGATCCTATCCTATCTTCTATCATATCCTATCGTCTATCCTATGCTATCCTCTATCCTATCCTATCCTATCCTCTACCCTATCCTATCGTATCCTCTATCGTATCCTATCCTCTATCCTATCCCATCCTCTATCCTATCCTATCCTCTATCCTATCCTACCCTCTATCCTATCCTTTCGTATCCTCTATCGTATCCTATCCTCTATCCTATCCTATCCTCTATCCTATCCTATCCTCTATCCTATCCATTCGTATCCTCTATCCTATCCTATCCTCTATCCTATCCTACCCTCTATGCTATCCTTTCGTATCCTCTATCGTATCCTATCCTCTATCCTATCCTATCCTCTAACCTATCCTATCCTCTATCGTATCGTATCCTCTATCCTGTCCTATCCTCTATCCTATCCTATCGTCTATCCTATCATATCCTCTATCTTATAATATCCTCTATCCTATCATATCCTCTATCTTACCCTATCCTCTAGCCTATCCTATCCTATTCTCTATCCTATCCTATTCTCTATCATATCCTATCCTCTATCCTATCCTATCCTCTATCCTATCCTATCCTCTGTCATATCCTGTCCTCTATCCTATCCTATCCTCTATCCTATCCTACCCACTATCCTATCCTATCCTATCCTCTATCGTATCCTATCCTCTATCCTATCCCATCCTCTATCCTATCCCATCCTCTATCCTATCCTATCCTCTATCCTATCCTATCCTCTATCCTATCCTATATACTATCCTATCCTCTATCCTATCCTATGCTCTGTCCTATCCTATCCTCGATCCTATCCTATCTTCTATCATATCCTATCGTCTATCCTATGCTATCCTCTATCCTATCCTATCCTATCCTCTACCCTATCCTATCGTATCCTCTATCGTATCCTATCCTCTATCCTATCCCATCCTCTATCCTATCCTATCCTCTATCCTATCCTATCCTCTATCCTATCATATCCTCTATCTTATCCTATCCTCTATCCTATCCTATCCTCTATCCTATCCTATCCTCTATCCTATCCTATCCTCTATCCTATCCTATCCTCTATCATATCCTATCCTCTATATTATCCTATCCTCTATCCTATCCTATCCTCTATCCTATCCAATCCTCTATCCTATCCTATCCTCTATCCTATCCTATCGTATCCTCTATCCTATCCTATCGTATCCTCTATCCTATCCTATCCTCTATCCTATCCTATCCTCTATCCTATCCTATCCTCTATCCTATCCTATCCTCTATCCTATCCTATCCTCTATCCTATCCTATCCTCTATATTATCCTATCCTCTATCCTATCGTATCCTCTAACTTATCCTATCCTCTTTCCTATCCTATCCTCTATCCTATCCTATCCTCTATCCTATCCATTCGTATCCTCTATCCTATCCTATCCTCTATCCTATCCTACCCTCTATCCTATCCTTTCGTATCCTCTATCGTATCCTATCCTCTATCCTATCCTATCCTCTATCCTATCCTATCCTCTATCCTATCCATTCGTATCCTCTATCCTATCCTATCCTCTATCCTATCCTACCCTCTATGCTATCCTTTCGTATCCTCTATCGTATCCTATCCTCTATCCTATCCTATCCTCTAACATATCCTATCCTCTATCGTATCGTATCCTCTATCCTGTCCTATCCTCTATCCTATCCTATCGTCTATCCTATCATATCCTCTATCTTATAATATCCTCTATCCTATCATATCCTCTATCTTACCCTATCCTCTAGCCTATCCTATCCTATTCTCTATCCTATCCTATTCTCTATCATATCCTATCCTCTATCCTATCCTATCCTCTATCCTATCCTATCGTCTATCCTATCCTATCCTCTACCCTATCCTATCGTATCCTCTATCCTATCCTATCCTCTATCCTATCCAATCCTCTATCCTATCCGATCCTCTATCATATCCTATCCTCTTTCCTATCCTCTATCCTATCCTATTCTCTATCCTATCCCATCCTATCCTCTACCATCTCCTATCCTGTATCCGATCCAATCCCCTATCGTTTACCGTATCATATTCTCTATCCTATCCTCTATAGTATCGTATTATCTATCCTATCCAATCCTCTATCCTATCCTTTCCACTATCTTATACTTTCCTCTATAATATCCTATTTTCTATAAGATCGTAACCTCTATCCTATACTGTCCTCTATCCTATCCTATCCTCTATCCTATCCTATACTCTATCCTATCCTATCGTATCCTCTATCGTATCCTATCCTCTATGCTATCCTATCCTCTATCCTATCCAATCCCCTATCCTATCCTCTATCCTATCCTATCCTCTATCCTTTCCTATCCTCTATCATATCCTATCCTCTATCCTATCCAATCCTCTATCCTATCCTATCCTCCATCCTATCCTATCGTATCCTCTATCCTAGCCTATCGTATCCTCTATCCTATCCAATCCTCTATCCTATCCTATCCTCTATCCTATCCTATCCTCTATCATATCCTATCCTCTATCCTATCCTATCCTCTATCCTATCCTCTGCTCTATCCTATCCTATCGTATCCTCTATCGTATCCTATCCTCTATGCTATCCTATCCTCTATCCTATCCAATCCCCTATCCTATCCTCTATCCTATCCTATCCTCTATCCTATCCTATCCTATCCTCTATGCTATCCTATCCTCTATTCTATCCTATCCTCTATCCTATCCTATCCTCTATCCTATCCTATCCTCTATCCTATCATATCCTCTAACTTATCCTATTCTCTATCCTATCCTATCCTCTATCCTATAATATCCTCTATCCTATCCTATCCTCTATCATATCCTATCCTCTATCCTATCCTATCCTCTATCATATCCTATCCTCTATCCTATCCTATCCTCTATCCTATCCTATCCTCTATCCTATCCTACCCTCTATCCTATCCATTCGTATCCTCTATCGTATCCTATCCTCTATCCTGTCCTATCCTCTATCCTATCCTATCCTCTGTCATATCCTGTCCTCTATCCTATCCTATCCTCTATCCTATCCTATCCTCTATCCTATCCTATCCTCTGTCATATCCTGTCCTCTATCCTATCCTATCCTCTATCCTATCCTACCCACTATCCTCTCCTATCCTATCCTCTATCGTATCCTATCCTCTATCCTATCCCATCCTCTATCCTATCCTATCCTCTATCCTATCCTATCCTCTATCCTATCCTATCCTCTGTCATATCCTGTCCTCTATCCTATCCTATCCTCTATCCTATCCTACCCACTATCCTATCCTATCCTATCCTCTATCGTATCCTATCCTCTATCCTATCCCATCCTCTATCCTATCCTATCCTCTATCCTATCCTATCCTCTATCCTATCATATCCTCTATCTTATCCTACCCTCTATCCTATCCTATCCTCTATCCTATCCTATCCTCTATCCTATCCTATCCTCTATCATATCCTATCCTCTATCCTATCCTATCCTCTATCCTATCCTAGCCTCTATCCTATCCAATCCTCTATCCTATCCTATCCTCTATCCTATCCTATCGTATCCTCTATCCTATCCTATCGTATCCTCTATCCTATCCTATCCTCTATCCTATCCTATCCTCTATCCTATCCTATCCTCTATCCTATCCTATCCTCTATCCTATCCTATCCTCTAACCTATCCTATCCTCTATCGTATCCTATCCTCTATCCTGTCCTATCCTCTATCCTATCCTATCGTCTATCCTATCATATCCTCTATCTTATAATATCCTCTATCCTATCCTATCCTGTATCCTATCCTATCCTCTATCCTATCCTATCCTCTGTCATATCCTGTCCTCTATCCTATCCTATCCTCTATCCTATCCTACCCACTATCCTATCCTATCCTATCCTCTATCGTATCCTATCCCATCCTCTATCCTATCCTATCCTCTATCATATCCTATCCTCTATCCTATCCAATCCTCTATCCTATCCTATCCTCTATCCTATTCTATCCTATATATTATCCTATCCTTTATCCTATCCAATCCTCTATCCTATCCTATCCTCTATCCTATTCTATCCTATATATTATCCTATCCTCTATCCTATCGTATCCTCTAACTTATCCTATCCTCTTTCCTATCCTATCCTATCCTCTGTCCTATCCTATCCTCTATCATATCCTATCCTCTATCCTATCCAATCCTCTATCCTATCCTATCCTCTATCCTATTCTATCCTATATATTATCCTATCCTCTATCCTATCGTATCCTCTAACTTATCCTATCCTCTTTCCTATCCTATCCTATCCTCTATCCTATCCTATCCTCTATCTTATCCTATCCTCTATCCTATCCTATCATCTATCCTATCCTATCCTCTATCCTATCCTATCCTCTATCATATCCTATCCTCTATCCTATCCAATCCTCTATCCTATCCTATCCTCTATCCTATCCTATCCTCTATCATATCCTATCCTCTATCCTATCCAATCCTCTATCCTATCCTATCCTCCATCCTATCCTATCGTATCCTCTATCCTATCCTATCGTATCCTCTATCCTATCCTATCCTCTATCGTATCCTATCCTCTATCCTATCCTATCATCTGTCCTATCCTATCCTCTATCTTATCCTATCCTCTATCCTATCCTATCATCTATAATATCCTATCCTCTATCCTATCCTATCCTCTATCATATCCTATCCTCTATCCTATCCTATCCTCCATCCTATCCTATCGTATCCTCTATCCTATCCTATCCTATCCTCTATGCTATCCTATCCTCTATTCTATCCTATCCTCTATCCTATCCTATCCTCTATCCTATCCTATCCTCTATCCTATCATATCCTCTAACTTATCCTATTCTCTATCCTATCCTATCCTCTATCCTATAATATCCTCTATCCTATCCTATCCTCTATCATATCCTATCCTCTATCCTATCCTATCCTCTATCATATCCTATCCTCTATCCTATCCTATCCTCTATCCTATCCTATCCTCTATCCTATCCTACTCTCTATCCTATCCATTCGTATCCTCTATCGTATCCTATCCTCTATCCTGTCCTATCCTCTATCCTATCCTATCCTCTGTCATATCCTGTCCTCTATCCTATCCTATCCTCTATCCTATCCTATCCTCTATCCTATCCTATCCTCTGTCATATCCTGTCCTCTATCCTATCCTATCCTCTATCCTATCCTACCCACTATCCTCTCCTATCCTATCCTCTATCGTATCCTATCCTCTATCCTATCCCATCCTCTATCCTATCCTATCCTCTATCCTATCCTATCCTCTATCCTATCCTATCCTCTGTCATATCCTGTCCTCTATCCTATCCTATCCTCTATCCTATCCTACCCACTATCCTATCCTATCCTATCCTCTATCGTATCCTATCCTCTATCCTATCCCATCCTCTATCCTATCCTATCCTCTATCCTATCCTATCCTCTATCCTATCATATCCTCTATCTTATCCTACCCTCTATCCTATCCTATCCTCTATCCTATCCTATCCTCTATCCTATCCTATCCTCTATCATATCCTATCCTCTATCCTATCCTATCCTCTATCCTATCCTATCCTCTATCCTATCCAATCCTCTATCCTATCCTATCCTCTATCCTATCCTATCGTATCCTCTATCCTATCCTATCGTATCCTCTATCCTATCCTATCGTATCCTCTATCCTATCCTATCCTCTATCCTATCCTATCCTCTATCCTATCCTATCCTCTATCCTATCCTATCCTCTAACCTATCCTATCCTCTATCGTATCCTATCCTCTATCCTGTCCTATCCTCTATCCTATCCTATCGTCTATCCTATCATATCCTCTATCTTATAATATCCTCTATCCTATCCTATCCTGTATCCTATCCTATCCTCTATCCTATCCTATCCTCTGTCATATCCTGTCCTCTATCCTATCCTATCCTCTATCCTATCCTACCCACTATCCTATCCTATCCTATCCTCTATCGTATCCTATCCCATCCTCTATCCTATCCTATCCTCTATCATATCCTATCCTCTATCCTATCCAATCCTCTATCCTATCCTATCCTCTATCCTATTCTATCCTATATATTATCCTATCCTCTATCCTATCCAATCCTCTATCCTATCCTATCCTCTATCCTATTCTATCCTATATATTATCCTATCCTCTATCCTATCGTATCCTCTAACTTATCCTATCCTCTTTCCTATCCTATCCTATCCTCTGTCCTATCCTATCCTCTATCATATCCTATCCTCTATCCTATCCTATCCTCTATCCTATCCCATCCTCTATCCTATCCTACCCTCTATCCTATCCATTCGTATCCTCTATCGTATCGTATCCTCTATCCTATCCTATCCTCTATCCTATCCTATCCTCTATCTTATCCTATCCTCTATCCTATCCTATCCTCTATCCTATCCTATCCTCTATCCTATCCTATCCTCTATCCTATCCTATCCTCTATCCTATCCTATCCTCTATCCTATCCTACCCTCTATCCTATCCTTTCGTATCCTCTATCGTATCCTATCCTCTATCCTATCCTATCCTCTATCCTATCCTATCCTCTATCTTATCCTATCCTCTATCCTATCCTATCATCTATCCTGTCCTATCCTCTATCCTCTCCTATCCTCTATCATATCCTATCCTCTATCCTATCCTATCCTCTATCCTATCGAATCCCCTATCATATCCTCTATCGTATCCTATGCTCTATCCTATCCATTCGTATCCTCTATCGTATCCTATCCTCTATCCTATCCTATCCTTTATCCTATCCTATCCTCTATCATATCCTATCCTCTATCCTATCCTATCCTCTATCCTATCCTATCCTCTATCCTATCCTACCCTCTATCCTATCCATTCGTATCCTCTATCGTATCCTATCCTCTATCCTGTCCTATCCTCTATCCTGTCCTATCCTCTATCCTATCCTATCCTCTATCCTATCCTACCCACTATCCTATCCAATCCTATCCTCTTTCGTCTCCTATCCTCTATCCTGTCCTATCCTCTATCCTATCCTATCCTCTATCATATATTATCCTCTATCCTATCCTATCCTGTATCCTATCCTATCCTCTATCCTATCCTACCCTCTATCCTATCCATTCGTATCCTCTATCGTATCCTATCCTCTATCCTGTCCTATCCTCTATCCTATCCTATCCTCTATCCTATCCTATCCTCTATCCTATCCTATCCTCTATCATATCCTATCCTCTATCCTATCCTATCCTCTATCCTATCCTATCCTCTATCCTATCCTATCCTCTGTCATATCCTGTCCTCTATCCTATCCTATCCTCTATCCTATCCTACCCACTATCCTATCCTATCCTATCCTATCCTCTATCGTATCCTATCCTCTATCCTATCCCATCCTCTATCCTATCCTATCCTCTATCCTATCCTATCCTCTATCCTATCATATCCTCTATCTTATCCTATCCTCTATCCTATCCTATCCTCTATCCTATCCTATCCTCTATCCTATCCTATCCTCTATCATATCCTATCCTCTATCCTATCCTATCCTCTATCCTATCCTATCCTCTATCCTATCCAATCCTCTATCCTATCCTATCCTCTATCCTATCCTATCGTATCCTCTATCCTATCCTATCGTATCCTCTATCCTATCCTATCCTCTATCCTATCCTATCCTCTGTCCTATCCTATCCTCTATCCTATCCTATCCTCTATCCTACCCTATCCTCTATCCTATCCTATCCTCTATATTATCCTATCCTCTATCCTATCGTATCCTCTAACTTATCCTATCCTCTTTCCTATCCTATCCTCTATCCTATCCTATCCTCTATCCTATCCTATCCTCTATCATATCCTATCCTCTATCCTATTCTATCCTCTATCCTATCCTATCCTCTATCCTATCCTACCCTCTATCCTATCCATTCGTATCCTCTATCCTATCCTATCCTCTATCCTATCCTACCCTCTATCCTATCCTTTCGTATCCTCTATCGTATCCTATCCTCTATCCTATCCTATCCTCTAACCTATCCTATCCTCTATCGTATCGTATCCTCTATCCTGTCCTATCCTCTATCCTATCCTATCGTCTATCCTATCATATCCTCTATCTTATAATATCCTCTATCCTATCCTATCCTGTATCCTATCCTATCCTCTATCCTATCCTATCCTCTGTCATATCCTGTCCTCTATCCTATCCTATCCTCTATCCTATCCTACCCACTATCCTATCCTATCCTATCCTCTATCGTATCCTATCCTCTATCATATCCCATCCTCTATCCTATCCTATCCCCTATCCTATCCTATCCTCTATCCTATCATATCCTCTATCTTATCCTATCCTCTATCCTATCCTATCCTCTATCCTATCCTATTCTCTATCCTATCCTATCCTCTATCATATCCTATCCTCTATCCTATCCTATCCTCTATCCTATCCTATCGTCTATCCTATCCTATCCTCTACCCTATCCTATCGTATCCTCTATCCTATCCTATCCTCTATCCTATCCAATCCTCTATCCTATCCGATCCTCTATCATATCCTATCCTCTTTCCTATCCTCTATCCTATCCTATTCTCTATCCTATCCTATCCTATCCTCTACCATCTCCTATCCTGTATCCGATCCAATCCCCTATCGTTTACCGTATCATATTCTCTATCCTATCCTCTATAGTATCGTATTATCTATCCTATCCAATCCTCTATCCTATCCTTTCCACTATCTTATACTTTCCTCTATAATATCCTATTTTCTATAAGATCGTAACCTCTATCCTGTACTGTCCTCTATCCTATCCTATCCTCTATCCTGTACTGTCCTCTATCCTATCCTATCCTCTATCCTATCCTATACTCTATCCTATCCTATCGTATCCTCTATCGTATCCTATCCTCTATGCTATCCTATCCTCTATCCTATCCAATCCCCTATCCTATCCTCTATCCTATCCTATCCTCTATCCTTTCCTATCCTCTATCATATCCTATCCTCTATCCTATCCAATCCTCTATCCTATCCTATCCTCCATCCTATCCTATCGTATCCTCTATCCTATCCTATCGTATCCTCTATCCTATCCAATCCTCTATCCTATCCTATCCTCTATCCTATCCTATCCTCTATCATATCCTATCCTCTATCCTATCCTATCCTCTATCCTATCCTATCCTCTATCCTATCCTATCGTCTATCCTACCATATCCTCTAACTTATCCTATTCTCTATCCTATCCTATCCTCTATCCTATCCTATCCTATCCTCTATCCTATCCTATCCTCTATCATATCCTATCCTCTATCCTATCCTATCCTCTATCCTATCCTATCCTCTATCCTATCCTATCCTCTATCATATCCTATCCTCTATCCTATCCAATCCTCTATCCTATCCTATCCTCCATCCTATCCTATCGTATCCTCTATCCTATCCTATCGTATCCTCTATCCTATCCTATCCTCTATCGTATCCTATCCTCTATCCTATCCTATATACTATCCTATCCTCTATCCTATCCTATGCTCTATCCTATCCTATCCTCTATCATATCCTATCCTCTATCCTATCCTATCCTCTATCCTATCCTATCCTCTATCCTATCCTATCGTCTATCCTACCATATCCTCTAACTTATCCTATTCTCTATCCTATCCTATCCTCTATCCTATCCTATCCTATCCTCTATCCTATCCTATCCTCTATCATATCCTATCCTCTATCCTATCCTATCCTCTATCCTATCCTATCCTCTATCCTACCCTACCCTCTATCCTATCCTTACGTATCCTCTATCGTATCCTATCCTCTATCCTATCCTATCCTCTATCCTATCCTATCCTCTATCTTATCCTATCCTCTATCGTATCCTATCATCTATCCTATCCTATCCTCTATCCTATCCTATCCTCTATCATATCCTATCCTCTATCCTATCCAATCCTCTATCCTATCCTATCCTCTATCCTATCCTATCCTCTACCATCTCCTATCGTGTATCCGATCCAATCCCCTATCGTTTACCGTATCATATTCTCTATCCTATCCTCTATAGTATCGTATTATCTATCCTATCCAATCCTCTATCCTATCCTTTCCACTATCTTATACTTTCCTCTATAATATCCTATTTTCTATAAGATCGTAACCTCTATCCTATACTGTCCTCTATCCTATCCTATCCTCTATCCTATCCTATACTCTATCCTATCCTATCGTATCCTCTATCGTATCCTATCCTCTATGCTATCCTATCCTCTATCCTATCCAATCCCCTATCCTATCCTCTATCCTATCCTATCCTCTATCCTTTCCTATCCTCTATCATATCCTATCCTCTATCCTATCCAATCCTCTATCCTATCCTATCCTCCATCCCATCCTATCGTATCCTCTATCCTATCCTATCGTATCCTCTATCCTATCCAATCCTCTATCCTATCCTATCCTCTATCCTATCCTATCCTCTATCCTATCCTATCCTCTATCCTATCCTATCGTCTATCCTACCATATCCTCTAACTTATCCTATTCTCTATCCTATCCTATCCTCTATCCTATCCTATCCTATCCTCTATCTTATCCTATCCTCTATCGTATCCTATCATCTATCCTATCCTATCCTCTATCCTATCCTATCCTCTATCATATCCTATCCTCTATCCTATCCAATCCTCTATCCTATCCTATCCTCTATCCTATCCTATCCTCTATCATATCCTATCCTCTATCCTATCCAATCCTCTATCCTATCCTATCCTCCATCCTATCCTATCGTATCCTCTATCCTATCCTATCGTATCCTCTATCCTATCCTATCCTCTATCGTATCCTATCCTCTATCCTATCCTATATACTATCCTATCCTCTATCCTATCCTATGCTCTGTCCTATCCTATCCTCGATCCTATCCTATCTTCTATCATATCCTATCGTCTATCCTATCATATCCTCTATCTTATAATATCCTCTATCCTATCCTATCCTCTATCCTATCCTATCCACTATCCTATCCTATCCTCTGTCATATCCTGTCCTCTATCCTATCCTATCCTCTATCCTATGCTACCCACTATCCTATCCTATCCTATCCTCTATCGTATCCTATCCTCTATCCTATCCCATCCTCTATCCTATCCTATCCTCTATCCTATCCTATCCTCTATCCTATCATATCCTCTATCTTATCCTATCCTCTATCCTATCCTATCCTCTATCCTATCCTATCCTCTATCCTATCCTATCCTCTATCATATCCTATCCTCTATCCTATCCTATCCTCTATCCTATCCTATCCTCTATCCTATCCTATCCTCTGTCATATCCTGTCCTCTATCCTATCCTATCCTCTATCCTATCCTACCCACTATCCTATCCTATCCTATCCTCTATCGTATCCTATCCTCTATCCTATCCCATCCTCTATCCTATCCTATCCTCTATCCTATCCTATCCTCTATCCTATCATATCCTCTATCTTATCCTATCCTCTATCCTATCCTATCCTCTATCCTATCCTATCCTCTATCCTATCCTATCCTGTATCATATCCTATCCTCTATCCTATCCTATCCTCTATCCTATCCTATCCTCTATCCTACCCAATCCTCTATCCTATCCTATCCTCTATCCTATCCTATCGTATCCTCTATCCTATCCTATCGTATCCTCTATCCTATCCTATCCTCTATCCTATCCTATCCTCTATCCTATCCTATCCTCTATCCTATCCTATCCTCTATCCTATCCTATCCTCTATCCTATCCTATCCTCTATATTATCCTATCCTCTATCCTATCGTATCCTCTAACTTATCCTATCCTCTTTCCTATCCTATCCTCTATCCTATCCTATCCTCTATCCTATCCTATCCTCTATCATATCCTATCCTCTATCCTATTCTATCCTCTATCCTATCCTATCCTCTATCCTATCCTACCCTCTATCCTATCCATTCGTATCCTCTATCCTATCCTATCCTCTATCCTATCCTACCCTCTATCCTATCCTTTCGTATCCTCTATCGTATCCTATCCTCTATCCTATCCTATCCTCTAACCTATCCTATCCTCTATCGTATCGTATCCTCTATCCTGTCCTATCCTCTATCCTATCCTATCGTCTATCCTATCATATCCTCTATCTTATAATATCCTCTATCCTATCCTATCCTGTATCCTATCCTATCCTCTATCCTATCCTATCCTCTGTCATATCCTGTCCTCTATCCTATCCTATCATCTATCCTATCCTACCCACTATCCTATCCTATCCTATCCTCTATCGTATCCTATCCTCTATCATATCCCATCCTCTATCCTATCCTATCCTCTATCCTATCCTATAATCTATCCTATCATATCCTCTATCTTATCCTATCCTCTATCCTATCCTATAATCTATCCTATCATATCCTCTATCTTATCCTATCCTCTATCCTATCCTATCCTCTATCCTATCCTATTCTCTATCCTATCCTATCCTCTATCATATCCTATCCTCTATCCTATCCTATCCTCTATCCTATCCTATCGTCTATCCTATCCTATCCTCTACCCTATCCTATCGTATCCTCTATCCTATCCTATCCTCTATCCTATCCAATCCTCTATCCTATCCGATCCTCTATCATATCCTATCCTCTTTCCTATCCTCTATCCTATCCTATTCTCTATCCTATCCTATCCTATCCTCTACCATCTCCTATCCTGTATCCGATCCAATCCCCTATCGTTTACCGTATCATATTCTCTATCCTATCCTCTATAGTATCGTATTATCTATCCTATCCAATCCTCTATCCTATCCTTTCCACTATCTTATACTTTCCTCTATAATATCCTATTTTCTATAAGATCGTAACCTCTATCCTATACTGTCCTCTACCCTATCCTATCCTCTATCCTATCCTATACTCTATCCTATCCTATCGTATCCTCTATCGTATCCTATCCTCTATGCTATCCTATCGTATCCTCTATCGTATCCTATCCTCTATGCTATCCTATCCAATCCCCTATCCTATCCTCTATCCTATCCTATCCTCTATCCTTTCCTATCCTCTATCATATCCTATCCTCTATCCTATCCAATCCTCTATCCTATCCTATCCTCCATCCTATCCTATCGTATCCTCTATCCTATCCTACCGTATCCTCTATCCTATCCAATCCTCTATCCTATCCTATCCTCTATCCTATCCTATCCTCTATCATATCCTATCCTCTATCCTATCCTATCCTCTATCCTATCCTATACTCTATCCTATCCTATCGTATCCTCTATCGTATCCTATCCTCTATGCTATCCTATCCTCTATCCTATCCAATCCCCTATCCTATCCTCTATCCTATCCTATCCTCTATCCTATCCTATCCTCTATCATACCCTATCCTCTATCCTATCCAATCCTCTATCCTATCCTATCCTCCATCCTATCCTATCGTATCCTCTATCCTATCCTATCGTATCCTCTATCCTATCCTATCCTCTATCCTATCCTATCCTCTATCCTATCCTATCCTCTATCCTATCCTATCCTCTATCCTACCATATCCTCTAACTTATCCTATTCTCTATCCTATCCTATCCTCTATCCTATCCTATCCTATCCTCTATCCTATCCTATCCTCTATCATATCCTATCCTCTATCCTATCCTATCCTCTATCCTATCCTATCCTCTATCCTATCCTACCCTCTATCCTATCCTTACGTATCCTCTATCGTATCCTATCCTCTATCCTATCCTATCCTCTATCCTATCCTATCCTCTATCTTATCCTATCCTCTATCCTATCCTATCATCTATCCTATCCTATCCTCTATCCTATCCTATCCTCTATCCTATCCTACCCTCTATCCTATCCTTACGTATCCTCTATCGTATCCTATCCTCTATCCTATCCTATCCTCTATCCTATCCTATCCTCTATCTTATCCTATCCTCTATCCTATCCTATCATCTATCCTATCCTATCCTCTATCCTATCCTATCCTCTATCATATCCTATCCTCTATCCTATCCAATCCTCTATCCTATCCTATCCTCTATCCTATCCTATCCTCTATCATATCCTATCCTCTATCCTATCCAATCCTCTATTCTATCCTATCCTCTATCCTATCCTATCGTATCCTCTATCCTATCCTATCGTATCCTCTATCCTATCCTATCCTCTATCCTATCCTATCCTCTATCCTATCCTATCCTCTATCTTATCCTATCCTATATACTATCCTATCCTCTATCCTATCCTATCCTCTGTCCTATCCTATCCTCGATCCTATCCTATCTTCTATCATATCCTATCGTCTATCCTATAATATCCTCTATCCTATCCTATTCTCTATCCTATCCTATCCTCTATCCTATCCTACCCACTATCCTATCCAATCCTATCCTCTTTCGTCTCCTATCCTCTATCCTATCCTATCCTCTATCCTATCCTATCCTCTATCATATATTATCCTCTATCCTATCCTATCCTGTATCCTATCCTATCCTCTATAATATCCTACCCACTATCCTATCCATTCGTATCCTCTATCGTATCCTATCCTCTATCCTGTCCTATCCTCTATCCTATCCTATCCTCTATCCTATCCTATCCTCTATCATATCCTATCCTCTATCCTATCCTATCCTCTATCCTATCCTATCCTCTATCCTATCCTATCCTCTATCCTATCCTATCCTCTGTCATATCCTGTCCTCTATCCTATCCTATCCTCTATCCTATCCTACCCACTATCGTATCCTATCCTCTATCCTATCCTACCCACTATCGTATCCTATCCTCTATCCTATCCCATCCTCTATCCTATCCTATCCTCTATCCTATCCAATCCTCTATCCTATCCTATCCTCTATCCTATCCTATCGTATCCTCTATCCTATCCTATCGTATCCTCTATCCTATCCTATCCTATATCCTATCCTATCCTCTATCCTATCCTATCCTCTATCCTATCCTATCCTCTATCCTATCCTATCCTCTATCCTATCCTATCCTCTATATTATCCTATCCTCTATCCTATCGTATCCTCTAACTTATCCTATCCTCTTTCCTATGCTATCCTCTATCCTATCCTATCCTCTATCCTATCCTATCCTCTATCATATCCTATCCTCTATCCTATTCTATCCTCTATCCTATCCTATCCTCTATCCTATCCTACCCTCTATCCTATCCATTCGTATCCTCTATCCTATCCTATCCTCTATCCTATCCTACCCTCTATCCTATCCTTTCGTATCCTCTATCGTATCCTATCCTCTATCCTATCCTATCCTCTAACCTATCCTATCCTCTATCGTATCGTATCCTCTATCCTGTCCTATCCTCTATCCTATCCTATCGTCTATCCTATCATATCCTCTATCTTATAATATCCTCTATCCTATCCTATCCTGTATCCTATCCTATCCTCTATCCTATTCTATCCTCTGTCATATCCTGTCCTCTATCCTATCCTATCCTCTATCCTATCCTACCCACTATCCTATCCTATCCTATCCTCTATCGTATCCTATCCTCTATCATATCCCATCCTCTATCCTATTCTATCCTGTATCCTATCCTATCCTCTATCCTATCATATCCTCTATCTTATCCTATCCTCTATCCTATCCTATCCTCTATCCTATCCTATTCTCTATCCTATCCTATCCTCTATCATATCCTATCCTCTATCCTATCCTATCCTCTATCCTATCCTATCGTCTATCCTATCCTATCCTCTACCCTATCCTATCGTATCCTCTATCCTATCCTATCCTCTATCCTATCCAATCCTCTATCCTATCCGATCCTCTATCATATCCTATCCCCTTTCCTATCCTCTATCCTATCCTATTCTCTATCCTATCCTATCCTATCCTCTACCATCTCCTATCCTGTATCCGATCCAATCCCCTATCGTTTACCGTATCATATTCTGTATAATATCCTCTATAGTATCGTATTATCTATCCTATCCAATCCTCTATCCTATCCTTTCCACTATCTTATACTTTCCTCTATAATATCCTATTTTCTATAAGATCGTAACCTCTATCCTATACTGTCCTCTACCCTATCCTATCCTCTATCCTATCCTATACTCTATCCTATCCTATCGTATCCTCTAACGTATCCTATCCTCTATGCTATCCTATCCTCTATCCTATCCAATCCCCTATCCTATCCTCTATCCTATCCTATCCTCTATCCTATCCTATCCTCTATCATACCCTATCCTCTATCCTATCCTATCCTCTATCATATCCTATCCTCTATCCTATCCTATCCTCTATCCTATCCAATCCCCTATCCTATCCTCTATCGTATCCTATACTCTATCCTATCCATTCGTATCCTCTATCGTATCCTATCCTCTATCCTATCCTATCCTCTATCCTATCCTATCCTCTATCTTATCCTATCCTCTATCCTCTCCTATCCTCTATCATATCCTATCGTCTATCCTATCCAATCCCCTATCCTATCCTCTATCGTATCCTATGCTCTATCCTATCCATTCGTATCCTCTATCGTATCCTATCCTCTACCCTATCCTATCCTCTATCCTATCCTATCCTCTATCTTATCCTATCCTCTATCCTATCCTATCCTCTATCATATCCTATCCTCTATCCTATCCTATCCTCTATCCTATCCTATCCTCTATCCTATCCTACCCTCTATCCTATCCATTCGTATCCTCTATCGTATCCTATCCTTTATCCTGTCCTATCCTCTATCCTATCCTATCCTCTATCTTATCCTATCCTCTATCCTATCCTATATACTATCCTATCCTCTATCCTATCCTATCCTCTGTCCTATCCTATCCTCGATCCTATCCTATCTTCTATCCTATCCTATCGTCTATCCTATCATATCCTCTATCTTATAATATCATCTATCCTATCCTATCCTCTATCCTATCCTATCCTCTATCCTATCCTATCCTCTATCATATCCTGTCCTCTATCCTATCCTATCCTCTATCCTATCCTACCCACTATACTATCCTATCCTATTCTCTATCGTATCCTATCCTCTATCCTATCCCATCCTCTATCCTATCCTATCCTCTATCCTATCCTATCCTCTATCCTATCATATCCTCTATCTTATCCTATCCTCTATCCTATCCTATCCTCTATCCTATCCTATCCTCTATCCTATCCTATCCTCTATCCTATCCTATCGTATCCTCTATCCTATCCTATCGTATCCTCTATCCTATCCTATCCTCTATCCTATCCTATCCTCTACCCTATCCTATCCTCTATCCTATCCTATCCTCTATCCTATCCTATCCTCTATCCTATCGTATCCTCTATCCTATCCTATCCTCTATCCTATCCTATCCTCTATCCTATCCTATCCTCTATCCTATCCTATCCTCTATCCTATCCTATCCTCTATCCTATCCTATCCTCTATCCTATCCTATCCTCTATCCTATCCTATCCTCTATCCTATCCTATCCTCTATCCTATCCTATCCTCTATCCTATCATATCCTCTATCCTATCCTATCATCTATCCTATCCTATCCTCTATCCTATCCTATCCTCTATCATATCCTATCCTCTATCCTATCCAATCCTCTATCCTATCCTATCCTCTACCCTATCCTATCGTATCCTCTATCCTATCCTATCCTCTATCCTATCCAATCCTCTATCCTATCCGATCCTCTATCATATCCTATCCCCTTTCCTATCCTCTATCCTATCCTATTCTCTATCCTATCCTATCCTATCCTCTACCATCTCCTATCCTGTATCCGATCCAATCCCCTATCGTTTACCGTATCATATTCTGTATAATATCCTCTATAGTATCGTATTATCTATCCTATCCAATCCTCTATCCTATCCTTTCCACTATCTTATACTTTCCTCTATAATATCCTATTTTCTATAAGATCGTAACCTCTATCCTATACTGTCCTCTACCCTATCCTATCCTCTATCCTATCCTATACTCTATCCTATCCTATCGTATCCTCTAACGTATCCTATCCTCTATGCTATCCTATCCTCTATCCTATCCAATCCCCTATCCTATCCTCTATCCTATCCTATCCTCTATCATACCCTATCCTCTATCCTATCCAATCCTCTATCCTATCCTATCCTCCATCCTATCCTATCGTATCCTCTATCCTATCCTATCGTATCCTCTATCCTATCCTATCCTCTATCCTATCCTATCCTCTATCCTATCCTATCCTCTATCCTACCATATCCTCTAACTTATCCTATTCTCTATCCTATCCTATCCTCTATCCTATCCTATAATATCCTCTATCCTATCCTATCCTCTATCATATCCTATCCTCTATCCTATCCTATCCTCTATCCTATCCAATCCCCTATCCTATCCTCTATCGTATCCTATACTCTATCCTATCCATTCGTATCCTCTATCGTATCCTATCCTCTATCCTATCCTATCCTCTATCCTATCCTATCCTCTATCTTATCCTATCCTCTATCCTATCCTATCCTCTATCATATCCTATCGTCTATCCTATCCAATCCCCTATCCTATCCTCTATCGTATCCTATGCTCTATCCTATCCATTCGTATCCTCTATCGTATCCTATCCTCTACCCTATCCTATCCTCTATCCTATCCTATCCTCTATCTTATCCTATCCTCTATCCTATCCTATCCTCTATCATATCCTATCCTCTATCCTATCCTATCCTCTATCCTATCCTATCCTCTATCCTATCCTACCCTCTATCCTATCCATTCGTATCCTCTATCGTATCCTATCCTTTATCCTGTCCTATCCTCTATCCTATCCTATCCTCTATCTTATCCTATCCTCTATCCTATCCTATATACTATCCTATCCTCTATCCTATCCTATCCTCTGTCCTATCCTATCCTCGATCCTATCCTATCTTCTATCCTATCCTATCGTCTATCCTATCATATCCTCTATCTTATAATATCATCTATCCTATCCTATCCTCTATCCTATCCTATCCTCTATCCTATCCTATCCTCTATCATATCCTGTCCTCTATCCTATCCTATCCTCTATCCTATCCTACCCACTATCCTATCCTATCCTATTCTCTATCGTATCCTATCCTCTATCCTATCCCATCCTCTATCCTATCCTATCCTCTATACTATCCTATCCTCTATCCTATCATATCCTCTATCTTATATTATCCTCTATTCTATCCTATCCTCTATCCTATCCTATCCTCTATCCTATCCTAACCTCTATCCTATCCTGTCCTCTATTCTATCCTATCCTCTATACTATCCTATACTCTATCCTATCCTATCCTCTATCCTATCCCATCCTCTATCCTATCCAATCCCCTATCCTATCCTATCCTCTATCCTATCCCATCTTATTCTCTATCCTATGCTATACTCTATCCTATCCTATCCTCTATCCTTTCCTATCCTCTATGCTATCCTATCCTCTATCGTATCCTAGCCTCTATCCTATCCTATCCTCTATCCTATCCTAACCTCTATACTATCCTATCCTCTATCCTATCATATCCTCTATCCTATCCTATCCTCTATCCTATCCAATCCCCTATCCTATCCTCTATCCTATCCTATCCTCTATCCTATTCCATCTTATTCTCTATCCTATGCTATACTCTATCCTATCCTATCCTCTATCCTTTCCTATCCTCTATCCTATCCTATCCTCTATCGTATCCTAGCCTCTATCCTATCCTATCCTCTATCCTATCCTAACCTCTATACTATCCTATCCTCTATCCTATCATATCCTATCCTCTATTCTATCCTATCCTCTATCCTATCCTATCCTCTATCCTATCCTATCCTCTATCCTATCCTATTCTCTTTCCTATCCTATCCTATCCTCTACCGTCTCCTATCCTGTATCCGATCCAATCCCCTATCGTCTACCGTATCATATTCTCTATCCTATCCAATCCTCTATCCTATCCTATCCTCTATCCTAACCTATCCTCTATCCTTTCCTATTCTCTATCCTATCCTATCGTATCCTCTATCGTATCCTATCCTCTATCCTATCCTATCCTCTATCCTATCCTATCCTCTATCTTATCCTATCCTCTATCCTATCCTATCCTCTATCATATCCTATCGTCTATCCTATCCAATCCCCTATCCTATCCTCTATCGTATCCTATGCTCTATCCTATCCATTCGTATCCTCTATCGTATCCTATCCTCTACCCTATCCTATCCTCTATCCTATCCAATCCTCTATCCTATCCGATCCTCTATCATATCCTATCCTCTTTCCTATCCTCTATCCTATCCTATTCTCTATCCTATCCTATCCTATCCTCTACCATCTCCTATCCTGTATCCGATCCAATCCCCTATCGTTTACCGTATCATATTCTCTATCCTATCCTCTATAGTATCGTATTATCTATCCTATCCAATCCTCTATCCTATCCTTTCCACTATCTTATACTTTCCTCTATAATATCCTATTTTCTATAAGATCGTAACCTCTATCCTATACTGTCCTCTACCCTATCCTATCCTCTATCCTATCCTATACTCTATCCTATCCTATCGTATCCTCTATCGTATCCTATCCTCTATGCTATCCTATCGTATCCTCTATCGTATCCTATCCTCTATGCTATCCTATCCAATCCCCTATCCTATCCTCTATCCTATCCTATCCTCTATCCTTTCCTATCCTCTATCATATCCTATCCTCTATCCTATCCAATCCTCTATCCTATCCTATCCTCCATCCTATCCTATCGTATCCTCTATCCTATCCTACCGTATCCTCTATCCTATCCAATCCTCTATCCTATCCTATCCTCTATCCTATCCTATCCTCTATCATATCCTATCCTCTATCCTATCCTATCCTCTATCCTATCCTATACTCTATCCTATCCTATCGTATCCTCTATCGTATCCTATCCTCTATGCTATCCTATCCTCTATCCTATCCAATCCCCTATCCTATCCTCTATCCTATCCTATCCTCTATCCTATCCTATCCTCTATCATACCCTATCCTCTATCCTATCCAATCCTCTATCCTATCCTATCCTCCATCCTATCCTATCGTATCCTCTATCCTATCCTATCGTATCCTCTATCCTATCCTATCCTCTATCCTATCCTATCCTCTATCCTATCCTATCCTCTATCCTATCCTATCCTCTATCCTACCATATCCTCTAACTTATCCTATTCTCTATCCTATCCTATCCTCTATCCTATCCTATCCTATCCTCTATCCTATCCTATCCTCTATCATATCCTATCCTCTATCCTATCCTATCCTCTATCCTATCCTATCCTCTATCCTATCCTACCCTCTATCCTATCCTTACGTATCCTCTATCGTATCCTATCCTCTATCCTATCCTATCCTCTATCCTATCCTATCCTCTATCTTATCCTATCCTCTATCCTATCCTATCATCTATCCTATCCTATCCTCTATCCTATCCTATCCTCTATCCTATCCTACCCTCTATCCTATCCTTACGTATCCTCTATCGTATCCTATCCTCTATCCTATCCTATCCTCTATCCTATCCTATCCTCTATCTTATCCTATCCTCTATCCTATCCTATCATCTATCCTATCCTATCCTCTATCCTATCCTATCCTCTATCATATCCTATCCTCTATCCTATCCAATCCTCTATCCTATCCTATCCTCTATCCTATCCTATCCTCTATCATATCCTATCCTCTATCCTATCCAATCCTCTATTCTATCCTATCCTCTATCCTATCCTATCGTATCCTCTATCCTATCCTATCGTATCCTCTATCCTATCCTATCCTCTATCCTATCCTATCCTCTATCCTATCCTATCCTCTATCTTATCCTATCCTATATACTATCCTATCCTCTATCCTATCCTATCCTCTGTCCTATCCTATCCTCGATCCTATCCTATCTTCTATCATATCCTATCGTCTATCCTATAATATCCTCTATCCTATCCTATTCTCTATCCTATCCTATCCTCTATCCTATCCTACCCACTATCCTATCCAATCCTATCCTCTTTCGTCTCCTATCCTCTATCCTATCCTATCCTCTATCCTATCCTATCCTCTATCATATATTATCCTCTATCCTATCCTATCCTGTATCCTATCCTATCCTCTATAATATCCTACCCTCTATCCTATCCATTCGTATCCTCTATCGTATCCTATCCTCTATCCTGTCCTATCCTCTATCCTATCCTATCCTCTATCCTATCCTATCCTCTATCCTATCCTATCCTCTATCATATCCTATCCTCTATCCTATCCTATCCTCTATCCTATCCTATCCTCTATCCTATCCTATCCTCTGTCATATCCTGTCCTCTATCCTATCCTATCCTCTATCCTATCCTACCCACTATCGTATCCTATCCTCTATCCTATCCTACCCACTATCGTATCCTATCCTCTATCCTATCCCATCCTCTATCCTATCCTATCCTCTATCCTATCCAATCCTCTATCCTATCCTATCCTCTATCCTATCCTATCGTATCCTCTATCCTATCCTATCGTATCCTCTATCCTATCCTATCCTATATCCTATCCTATCCTCTATCCTATCCTATCCTCTATCCTATCCTATCCTCTATCCTATCCTATCCTCTATCCTATCCTATCCTCTATATTATCCTATCCTCTATCCTATCGTATCCTCTAACTTATCCTATCCTCTTTCCTATGCTATCCTCTATCCTATCCTATCCTCTATCCTATCCTATCCTCTATCATATCCTATCCTCTATCCTATTCTATCCTCTATCCTATCCTATCCTCTATCCTATCCTACCCTCTATCCTATCCATTCGTATCCTCTATCCTATCCTATCCTCTATCCTATCCTACCCTCTATCCTATCCTTTCGTATCCTCTATCGTATCCTATCCTCTATCCTATCCTATCCTCTAACCTATCCTATCCTCTATCGTATCGTATCCTCTATCCTGTCCTATCCTCTATCCTATCCTATCGTCTATCCTATCATATCCTCTATCTTATAATATCCTCTATCCTATCCTATCCTGTATCCTATCCTATCCTCTATCCTATTCTATCCTCTGTCATATCCTGTCCTCTATCCTATCCTATCCTCTATCCTATCCTACCCACTATCCTATCCTATCCTATCCTCTATCGTATCCTATCCTCTATCATATCCCATCCTCTATCCTATCCTATCCTGTATCCTATCCTATCCTCTATCCTATCATATCCTCTATCTTATCCTATCCTCTATCCTATCCTATCCTCTATCCTATCCTATTCTCTATCCTATCCTATCCTCTATCATATCCTATCCTCTATCCTATCCTATCCTCTATCCTATCCTATCGTCTATCCTATCCTATCCTCTACCCTATCCTATCGTATCCTCTATCCTATCCTATCCTCTATCCTATCCAATCCTCTATCCTATCCGATCCTCTATCATATCCTATCCCCTTTCCTATCCTCTATCCTATCCTATTCTCTATCCTATCCTATCCTATCCTCTACCATCTCCTATCCTGTATCCGATCCAATCCCCTATCGTTTACCGTATCATATTCTGTATAATATCCTCTATAGTATCGTATTATCTATCCTATCCAATCCTCTATCCTATCCTTTCCACTATCTTATACTTTCCTCTATAATATCCTATTTTCTATAAGATCGTAACCTCTATCCTATACTGTCCTCTACCCTATCCTATCCTCTATCCTATCCTATACTCTATCCTATCCTATCGTATCCTCTAACGTATCCTATCCTCTATGCTATCCTATCCTCTATCCTATCCAATCCCCTATCCTATCCTCTATCCTATCCTATCCTCTATCCTATCCTATCCTCTATCATACCCTATCCTCTATCCTATCCAATCCTCTATCCTATCCTATCCTCCATCCTATCCTATCGTATCCTCTATCCTATCCTATCGTATCCTCTATCCTATCCTATCCTCTATCCTATCCTATCCTCTATCCTATCCTATCCTCTATCCTACCATATCCTCTAACTTATCCTATTCTCTATCCTATCCTATCCTCTATCCTATCCTATAATATCCTCTATCCTATCCTATCCTCTATCATATCCTATCCTCTATCCTATCCTATCCTCTATCCTATCCAATCCCCTATCCTATCCTCTATCGTATCCTATACTCTATCCTATCCATTCGTATCCTCTATCGTATCCTATCCTCTATCCTATCCTATCCTCTATCCTATCCTATCCTCTATCTTATCCTATCCTCTATCCTATCCTATCCTCTATCATATCCTATCGTCTATCCTATCCAATCCCCTATCCTATCCTCTATCGTATCCTATGCTCTATCCTATCCATTCGTATCCTCTATCGTATCCTATCCTCTACCCTATCCTATCCTCTATCCTATCCTATCCTCTATCTTATCCTATCCTCTATCCTATCCTATCCTCTATCATATCCTATCCTCTATCCTATCCTATCCTCTATCCTATCCTATCCTCTATCCTATCCTACCCTCTATCCTATCCATTCGTATCCTCTATCGTATCCTATCCTTTATCCTGTCCTATCCTCTATCCTATCCTATCCTCTATCTTATCCTATCCTCTATCCTATCCTATATACTATCCTATCCTCTATCCTATCCTATCCTCTGTCCTATCCTATCCTCGATCCTATCCTATCTTCTATCCTATCCTATCGTCTATCCTATCATATCCTCTATCTTATAATATCATCTATCCTATCCTATCCTCTATCCTATCCTATCCTCTATCCTATCCTATCCTCTATCATATCCTGTCCTCTATCCTATCCTATCCTCTATCCTATCCTACCCACTATCCTATCCTATCCTATTCTCTATCGTATCCTATCCTCTATCCTATCCCATCCTCTATCCTATCCTATCCTCTATCCTATCCTATCCTCTATCCTATCATATCCTCTATCTTATCCTATCCTCTATCCTATCCTATCCTCTATCCTATCCTATCCTCTATCCTATCCTATCCTCTATCCTATCCTATCGTATCCTCTATCCTATCCTATCGTATCCTCTATCCTATCCTATCCTCTATCCTATCCTATCCTCTACCCTATCCTATCCTCTATCCTATCCTATCCTCTATCCTATCCTATCCTCTATCCTATCGTATCCTCTATCCTATCCTATCCTCTATCCTATCCTATCCTCTATCCTATCCTATCCTCTATCCTATCCTATCCTCTATCCTATCCTATCCTCTATCCTATCCTATCCTCTATCCTATCCTATCCTCTATCCTATCCTATCCTCTATCCTATCCTATCCTCTATCCTATCCTATCCTCTATCCTATCATATCCTCTATCCTATCCTATCATCTATCCTATCCTATCCTCTATCCTATCCTATCCTCTATCATATCCTATCCTCTATCCTATCCAATCCTCTATCCTATCCTATCCTCTACCCTATCCTATCGTATCCTCTATCCTATCCTATCCTCTATCCTATCCAATCCTCTATCCTATCCGATCCTCTATCATATCCTATCCCCTTTCCTATCCTCTATCCTATCCTATTCTCTATCCTATCCTATCCTATCCTCTACCATCTCCTATCCTGTATCCGATCCAATCCCCTATCGTTTACCGTATCATATTCTGTATAATATCCTCTATAGTATCGTATTATCTATCCTATCCAATCCTCTATCCTATCCTTTCCACTATCTTATACTTTCCTCTATAATATCCTATTTTCTATAAGATCGTAACCTCTATCCTATACTGTCCTCTACCCTATCCTATCCTCTATCCTATCCTATACTCTATCCTATCCTATCGTATCCTCTAACGTATCCTATCCTCTATGCTATCCTATCCTCTATCCTATCCAATCCCCTATCCTATCCTCTATCCTATCCTATCCTCTATCATACCCTATCCTCTATCCTATCCAATCCTCTATCCTATCCTATCCTCCATCCTATCCTATCGTATCCTCTATCCTATCCTATCGTATCCTCTATCCTATCCTATCCTCTATCCTATCCTATCCTCTATCCTATCCTATCCTCTATCCTACCATATCCTCTAACTTATCCTATTCTCTATCCTATCCTATCCTCTATCCTATCCTATAATATCCTCTATCCTATCCTATCCTCTATCATATCCTATCCTCTATCCTATCCTATCCTCTATCAAATCCAATCCCCTATCCTATCCTCTATCGTATCCTATACTCTATCCTATCCATTCGTATCCTCTATCGTATCCTATCCTCTATCCTATCCTATCCTCTATCCTATCCTATCCTCTATCTTATCCTATCCTCTATCCTATCCTATCCTCTATCATATCCTATCGTCTATCCTATCCAATCCCCTATCCTATCCTCTATCGTATCCTATGCTCTATCCTATCCATTCGTATCCTCTATCGTATCCTATCCTCTACCCTATCCTATCCTCTATCCTATCCTATCCTCTATCTTATCCTATCCTCTATCCTATCCTATCCTCTATCATATCCTATCCTCTATCCTATCCTATCCTCTATCCTATCCTATCCTCTATCCTATCCTACCCTCTATCCTATCCATTCGTATCCTCTATCGTATCCTATCCTTTATCCTGTCCTATCCTCTATCCTATCCTATCCTCTATCTTATCCTATCCTCTATCCTATCCTATATACTATCCTATCCTCTATCCTATCATATCCTCTATCTTATAATATCATCTATCCTATCCTATCCTCTATCCTATCCTATCCTCTATCCTATCCTATCCTCTATCATATCCTGTCCTCTATCCTATCCTATCCTCTATCCTATCCTACCCACTATCCTATCCTATCCTATTCTCTATCGTATCCTATCCTCTATCCTATCCCATCCTCTATCCTATCCTATCCTCTATACTATCCTATCCTCTATCCTATCATATCCTCTATCTTATATTATCCTCTATTCTATCCTATCCTCTATCCTATCCTATCCTCTATCCTATCCTAACCTCTATCCTATCCTGTCCTCTATTCTATCCTATCCTCTATACTATCCTATACTCTATCCTATCCTATCCTCTATCCTATCCCATCCTCTATCCTATCCAATCCCCTATCCTATCCTATCCTCTATCCTATCCCATCTTATTCTCTATCCTATGCTATACTCTATCCTATCCTATCCTCTATCCTTTCCTATCCTCTATGCTATCCTATCCTCTATCGTATCCTAGCCTCTATCCTATCCTATCCTCTATAGTATCCTAACCTCTATACTATCCTATCCTCTATCCTATCATATCCTCTATCCTATCCTATCCTCTATCCTATCCAATCCCCTATCCTATCCTCTATCCTATCCTATCCTCTATCCTATTCCATCTTATTCTCTATCCTATGCTATACTCTATCCTATCCTATCCTCTATCCTTTCCTATCCTCTATCCTATCCTATCCTCTATCGTATCCTAGCCTCTATCCTATCCTATCCTCTATCCTATCCTAACCTCTATACTATCCTATCCTCTATCCTATCATATCCTATCCTCTATTCTATCCTATCCTCTATCCTATCCTATCCTCTATCCTATCCTATCCTCTATCCTATCCTATTCTCTTTCCTATCCTATCCTATCCTCTACCGTCTCCTATCCTGTATCCGATCCAATCCCCTATCGTCTACCGTATCATATTCTCTATCCTATCCAATCCTCTATCCTATCCTATCCTCTATCCTAACCTATCCTCTATCCTTTCCTATTCTCTATCCTATCCTATCGTATCCTCTGTCCTATCCTATCCTCGATCCTATCCTATCCTCTATCCTATCCTATCGCCTATCCTATCATATCCTCTATCTTATCCTATCCTCTATCCTATCCTATCCTCTATCCTATCCTATCCTCTATCCTATCCTATCCTCTATCCTATCCTATCCTCTATCCTCTATCCTATCCTATCCTCTATCCTATCCTATCCTCTATCCTATCCTATCCTCTATCCTATCCTATCCTATCCTATCCTCTATCCTATCCTATCCTCTATCCTATCCTATCCCCTATCCTATCCTACCCTCTATCCTATCCTTACGTATCCTCTATCGTATCCTATCCTCTATCCTATCCTATCCTCTATCCTATCCTATCCTCTATCTTATCCTATCCTCTATCCTATCCTATCATCTATCCTATCCTGTCCTCTATCCTATCCTATCGTATCCTCTATCATATCCTATCCTCTATCCTATCCAATCCTCTATCCTATCCTATCCTCTATCCTATCCTATCCTCTATCATATCCTATCCTCTATCCTATTCAATCCTCTATCCTATCCTATCCTCTATCCTATCCTCTATCCTATCCTCTATCCTATCCTATCCTCTATCCTATCCTATCCTCTATCCTATCCTATCCTCTATCCTATCCTATCCTCTATCCTAGCCTATCCTCTATCCTATCCTATCCTCTATCCTATCCTATCCTCTATCCTATCCTATCCTCTATCCTATCATATCCTCTAACTTATCCTATCCTCTTTCCAATCCTATCCTCTATCCTATCCTATCCTCTATCATATCCTATCCTCTATCATATCCTATCCTCTATCCTATCCAATCCTCTATCCTATCCTATCCTCTATCCTATCCTATCCTCTATCCAATCCTATCCTCTATCTTATCCTATCCTCTATCCTATCCTATCATCTATCCTGTCCTATCCTCTATCCTCTCCTATCCTCTATCATATCCTATCCTCTATCCTATCCTATCCTCTATCCTATCCAATCCCCTATCCTATCCTCTATCGTATCCTATGCTCTATCCTATCCATTCGTATCCTCTATCGTATCCTATCCTCCACCCTATCCTATCCTCTATCCTATCCTATCCTCTATCTTATCCTATCCTCTATCCTATCCTATCCTCTATCATATCCTATCCTCTATTCTATCCTATCCTCTATCCTATCCTATCCTCTATCCTATCCTACCCTCTATCCTATCCATTCGTATCCTCTATCGTATCCTATCCTCTATCCTGTCCTATCATCTATCCTGTCCTATCCTCTATCCTCTCCTATCCTCTATCATATCCTATCCTCTATCCTATCCTATCCTCTATCCTATCCAATCCCCTATCCTATCCTCTATTCTATCCTATGCTCTATCCTATCCATTCGTATCCTCTATCGTATCCTATCCTCGATCCTATCCCATCCTCTATCCTATCCTATCCTCTATCCTATCCTATCCTCTATCCTATCCTATCCTCTATCGTATCCTATCCTCTATCCTATCCTATCCTCTATTATATCCTATCCTCTATCTTATCCTATCCTCTATCCTATCCTATCCTCTATCCTATCCTATCCTCTATCCTATCCTATCCTCTATCCTATCCTACCCTCTATCCTATCCTTTCGTATCCTCTATCGTATCCTATCCTCTATCCTATCCTATCCTCTATCCTATCATATCCTCTATCTTATCCTATCCTCTATCCTATCCTATCCTCTATCCTATCCTATCCTCTATCCTATCATATCCTCTATCTTATCCTATCCTCTATCGTATCCTATCCTCTATCATATCCTATCCTCTATCCTATCCAATCCTCTATCCTATCCTATCCTCTATCCTATCCTATCCTCTACCATATACTATCCTCTATCCTATCCAATCCTCTATCCTATCCTATCCTCTATCCTATCCTCTATCCTATCCTATCCTCTATCCTATCCTATCCTCTATCCTATCCTATCCTCTATCCTATCCTATCCTCTATCCTATCCTATCCTCTATCCTATCCTATCCTCTATCCTATCCTATCCTCTATCTTATCCTATCCTCTATCCTATCCTATCCTCTATCCTATCCTATCCTCTATCCTATCCTATCCTCTATCCTATCCTACCCTCTATCCTATCCTTTCGTATCCTCTATCGTATCCTATCCTCTATCCTATCCTATCCTCTATCCAATCCTATCCTCTATCTTATCCTATCCTCTATCCTATCCTATCATCTATCCTGTCCTATCCTCTATCCTCTCCTATCCTCTATCATATCCTATCCTCTATCCTATCCTATCCTCTATCCTATCCAATCCCCTATCCTATCCTCTATCGTATCCTATGCTCTATCCTATCCATTCGTATCCTCTATCGTATCCTATCCTCTACCCTATCCTATCCTCTATCCTATCCTATCCTCTATCTTATCCTATCCTCTATCCTATCCTATCCTCTATCATATCCTATCCTCTATCCTATCCTATCCTCTATCCTATCCTATCCTCTATCCTATCCTACCCTCTATCCTATCCATTCGTATCCTCTATCGTATCCTATCCTCTATCCTGTCCTATCCTGTATCCTATCCTATCCTCTATCTTATCCTATCCTCTATCCTATCCTATATACTATCCTATCCTCTATCCTATCCTATCCTCTGTCCTATCCTATCCTCGATCCTATCCTATCTTCTATCCTATCCTATCGTCTATCCTATCATATCCTCTATCTTATAATATCCTCTGTCCTATCCTATCTTCTATCCTATCGTATCCTCTATCCTATCCTATCCTCTATCATATCCTGTCCTCTATCCTATCCTATCCTCTATCCTATCCTACCCACTATCCTATCCTATCCTATCCTCTATCGTATCCTATCCTCTATCCTATCCCATCCTCTATCCTATCCTATCCTCTATCCTATCCAATCCCCTATCCCATCCTCTATCCTATCGTATCCTCTATCGTATCCTATCCTCTATCTTATCCTATCCTCTATCCTATTCTCTATCCAATCCTATCCTCTTTCGTCTCCTATCCTCTATCCTATACAATCCCCTATCCTATCCTCTATCCTATCCTTTCCACTATCCTATACTTTCCTCTATAATATCCTATTTTCTATAAGATCGTAACCTCTATCCTATACTGTCCTCTATCCTATCCTATCCTCTATCCTATCCTATCCTCTATCATATCCTATCCTCTATCCTATCCAATCCTCTATCCTATCCTATCCTCCATCCTATCCTATCGTATCCTCTATCGTATCCTATCGTATCCTCTATCCTATCCTATCCTCTATCCTATCCTATCCTCTATCCTATCCTATCCTCTATCCTATCATATCCTCTAACTTATCCTATTCTCTATCCTATCCTATCCTCTATCCTATCCTATCCTCTATCCTATCCTATCCTCTATCATATCCTATCCTCTATCCAATCCTATCCTCTATCCTATCCTATCCTCTATCCTATCCTATCCTCTATCTTATCCTATCCTCTATCCTATCCTATCATCTATCCTATCCTATCCTCTATCCTATCCTATCCTCTATCATATCCTATCCTCTATCCTATCCAATCCTCTATCCTATCCTATCCTCTATCCTATCCTATCCTCTATCATATCCTATCCTCTATCCTATCCTATCCTCTATCCTATCCTATCCTCTATCCTATCCTATCCTCTATACTATCCTATCCTCTATCCTATCCTCTATCGTATCCTATCCTCTATCCTATCCTATCCTCTATCCTATTATATCCTCTATCCTATCCTATCCTCTATCCTATCCTATCCTCTATCCTATCCAATCCCCTATCCGATCCTCTATCATATCCTATCCTCTTTTCTATCCTCTATCCTATCCTATTCTCTATCCTATCCTATCCTATCCTCTACCATCTCCTATCCTGTATCCGATCCAATCCCCTATCGTCTACCGTATCATATTCTCTATCCTATCCTCTATAGTATCGTATTATCTATCCTATCCAATCCTCTATCCTATCCGATCCTCTATCCTATCCGATCCTCTATCATATCCTATCCTCTTTCCTATAATATCATCTATAATATCCTCTTCTCTATCCTATCCTATCCTCATATCGTCTCCTATCCTCTATCCTATCCAATCCCCTATCCCATCCTCTATCCTATCGTATCCTCTATCGTATCCTATCCTCTATCCTATACAATCCCCTATCCTATCCTCTATCCTATCCTTTCCACTATCCTATACTTTCCTCTATAATAACCTATTTTCTATAAGATCGTAACCTCTATCCTATACTGTCCTCTATCCTATCCTATCCTCTATCCTATCCTATCCTCTATCATATCCTATCCTCTATCCTATCCAATCCTCTATCCTATCCTATCCTCTATCCTATCATATCCTCTAACTTATCCTATTCTCTATCCTATCCTATCCTCTATCCTATCCTATCCTCTATCCTATCCTATCCTCTATCCTATCATATCCTCTAACTTATCCTATTCTCTATCCTATCCTATCCTCTATCCTATTCTAACATATATCCTATGCTATCCTCTACCCTCTCCTATCCTCTATCATATCCTAGCCTCTATCCTATCCTATCCTCTATCCGATCCTATCCTCTATCCCATCCTATCCTCTATCCTATCCTATCCTCTATCCTATCCTATCCTCTATCCTATCCTATCCTCTATCCTATCCTATCCTCTATCCTATCCTATCCTCTATCCTATCCACTCCCCTATCCTATCCTCTATCCTATCCTATTCTCTATCCTATCCTATCCTCTATCCTATCCTATCCTCTATCCTGTCCTATCCTCTATCCTATCCTCTATCCTATCCTATCCTCTATCCTGTCCTATCCTCTATCCTATCCTATTCTCTATCCTATCCTATCCTATCCTCTATCCTATCCTATCCTCTATCATATCCTATCATCTATCCTATCCTATCCTCTATCCTATCCTATCCTCAATCCTATCCTACCCTCTATCCTATCCTTTCGTATCCTCTATCGTATCATATCCTCTATCCTATCCTATCCTCTATCCTATCCTATCCTCTATCCTATCCTATCCTCTATCCTATCCTATCCTCTATCCTATCCTATCCTCTATCTTATCCTATCCTCTATCCTATCCTATCATCTATCCCATTCTATCCTCTATCCTCTCCTATCCTCTATCCTATCCTATCCTCTATCCTATCCTATCGTTTATCCTATCCAATCCCCTATCCTATCCTCTATCCTATCCTATCCTCTATCTTATCCTATCCTCTATCCTATTCTAACATATATCCTATGCTATCCTCTATCCTATCCTATCCTCTATCCTATCCAATCCCCTATCCTATCCTCTATCGTATCCTATGCTCTATCCTATCCATTCGTATCCTCTATCGTATCCTATCCTCTACCCTATCCTATCCTCTATCCTATCCTATCCTCTATCTTATCCTATCCTCTATCCTATCCTATCCTCTATCATATCCTATCCTCTATCCTATCCTATCCTCTATCCTATCCTATCCTCTATCCTATCCTACCCTCTATCCTATCCATTCGTATCCTCTATCGTATCCTATCCTCTATCCTGTCCTATCCTCTATCCTATCCTATCCTCTATCTTATCCTATCCTCTATCCTATCCTATATACTATCCTATCCTCTATCCTATCCTATCCTCTGTCCTATCCTATCCTCGATCCTATCCTATCTTCTATCCTATCCTATCGTCTATCCTATCATATCCTCTATCTTATAATATCCTCTATCCTATCCTATCCTCTATCCTATCCTATCCTCTATTCTATCCTATCCTCTATCATATCCTGTCCTCTATCCTATCCTATCCTCTATCCTATCCTACCCACTATCCTATCCTATCCTATCCTCTATCGTATCCTATCCTCTATCCTATCCCATCCTCTATCCTATCCTATCCTCTATCCTATCCAATCCCCTATCCCATCCTCTATCCTATCGTATCCTCTATCGTATCCTATCCTCTATCTTATCCTATCCTCTATCCTATTCTCTATCCAATCCTATCCTCTTTCGTCTCCTATCCTCTATCCTATACAATCCCCTATCCTATCCTCTATCCTATCCTTTCCACTATCCTATACTTTCCTCTATAATATCCTATTTTCTATAAGATCGTAACCTCTATCCTATACTGTCCTCTATCCTATCCTATCCTCTATCCTATCCTATCCTCTATCATATCCTATCCTCTATCCTATCCAATCCTCTATCCTATCCTATCCTCCATCCTATCCTATCGTATCCTCTATCGTATCCTATCGTATCCTCTATCCTATCCTATCCTCTATCCTATCCTATCCTCTATCCTATCCTATCCTCTATCCTATCATATCCTCTAACTTATCCTATTCTCTATCCTATCCTATCCTCTATCCTATCCTATCCTCTATCCTATCCTATCCTCTATCATATCCTATCCTCTATCCAATCCTATCCTCTATCCTATCCTATCCTCTATCCTATCCTATCCTCTATCTTATCCTATCCTCTATCCTATCCTATCATCTATCCTATCCTATCCTCTATCCTATCCTATCCTCTATCATATCCTATCCTCTATCCTATCCAATCCTCTATCCTATCCTACCCTCTATCCTATCCTTTCGTATCCTCTATCGTATCCTATCCTCTATCCTATCCTACCCTCTATCATATCCTATCCTCTATCCTATCCTATCCTCTATCCTATCCTATCCTCTATCCTATCCTATCCTCTATACTATCCTATCCTCTATCCTATCCTCTATCGTATCCTATCCTCTATCCTATCCTATCCTCTATCCTATTATATCCTCTATCCTATCCTATCCTCTATCCTATCCTATCCTCTATCCTATCCAATCCCCTATCCGATCCTCTATCATATCCTATCCTCTTTCCTATAATATCATCTATAATATCCTATTCTCTATCCTATCCTATCCTCATATCGTCTCCTATCCTCTATCCTATCCAATCCCCTATCCCATCCTCTATCCTATCGTATCCTCTATCGTATCCTATCCTCTATCCTATACAATCCCCTATCCTATCCTCTATCCTATCCTTTCCACTATCCTATACTTTCCTCTATAATATCCTATTTTCTATAAGATCGTAACCTCTATCCTATACTGTCCTCTATCCTATCCTATCCTCTATCCTATGCTATCCTCTATCATATCCTATCCTCTATCCTATCCAATCCTCTATCCTATCCTATCCTCTATCCTATCATATCCTCTAACTTATCCTATTCTCTATCCTATCCTATCCTCTATCCTATCCTATCCTCTATCCTATCCTATCCTCTATCCTATCATATCCTCTAACTTATCCTATTCTCTATCCTATCCTATCCTCTATCCTATTCTAACATATATCCTATGCTATCCTCTACCCTCTCCTATCCTCTATCATATCCTAGCCTCTATCCTATCCTATCCTCTATCCGATCCTATCCTCTATCCCATCCTATCCTCTATCCTATCCTATCCTCTATCCTATCCTATCCTCTATCCTATCATATCCTCTAACTTATCCTATTCTCTATCCTATCCTATCCTCTATCCTATCCTATCCTCTATCCTATCCTATCCTCTATCCTATCATATCCTCTAACTTATCCTATTCTCTATCCTATCCTATCCTCTATCCTATTCTAACATATATCCTATGCTATCCTCTACCCTCTCCTATCCTCTATCATATCCTATCCTCTATCCTATCCTATCCTCTATCCTATCCTATCCTCTATCCTATCCACTCCCCTATCCTATCCTCTATCCGATCCTATCCTCTATCCTATCCTATCGTCTATCCTATCCTATCCTCTATCCTATCCTATCCTCTATCTTATCCTATCATCTATCCTAACCTATCCTCTATCCTATCCCAGTCTCTATCCTATCCTATCCTATCCTCTACCGCCTCCTATCCTGTATCCGATCCAATCCCCTATCGTCTACCGTATCATATTCTCTATCCTATCCAATCCTCTATCCTATCCTATCCTCTTTCCTATAATATCATCTATTATATCCTATTCTCTATCCTATCCTATCCTCATATCGTATCCTACCCTCTATCCTATCCAATCCTCTATCCTATCCTCTATCCTATCCTATTCTCTATCCTATCCTATCCTCTATCCTATCCTATCCTCTATCTTATCCTATCCTCTATCCTATCCTATCATCTATCCCATCCTATCCTCTATCCTCTCCTATCCTCTATCCTATCCTATCCTCTATCCTATCCTATCGTTTATCCTATCCAATCCCCTATCCTATCCTCTATCCTATCCTATCCTCTATCTTATCCTATCCTCTATCCTATTCTAACATATATCCTATGCTATCCTCTATCCTCTCCTATCCTCTATCATATCCTAGCCTCTATCCTATCCTATCCTCTATCCTATCCAATCCCCTATCCTATCCTCTATCCTATCCTATCCTCTATACTATCCTATCCTCTATCCTATCCTATCCTCTATCCTATCCTATCCTCTATCCTATCCAATCCCCTATCCTATCCTCTATCCGATCCTATCCTCTATCCCATCCTATCCTCTATCCTATCCTATCCTCTATCTTATCCTATCCTCTATCCTATCCTATCCTCTATCCTATCCTATCCTCTATCCTATCCTATCCTCTATCCTATCCTATCCTCTATCCTATCCTATCCTCTATCCTATCCAATCCCCTATCCTATCCTCTATCCGATCCTATCCTCTATCCTATCCTATCGTCTATCCTATCCTATCCTCTATCCTATCTTATCCTCTATCTTATCCTATCATCTATCCTAACCTATCCTCTATCCTATCCCAGTCTGTATCCTATCCTATCCTATCCTCTACCGCCTCCTATCCTGTATCCGATCCAATCCCCTATCGTCTACCGTATCATATTCTCTATCCTATCCAATCCTCTATCCTATCCTATCCTCTTTCCTATAATATCATCTATTATATCCTATTCTCTATCCTATCCTATCCTCATATCGTATCCTACCCTCTATCCTATCCTCTATCCTATCCTATTCTCTATCCTATCCTATCCTCTATCCTATCCTATCCTCTATCCTATCCTATCCTCTATCCTGTCCTATCCTCTATCCTATCCTATTCTCTATCCTATCCTATCGTATCCTCTGTCCTATCCTATCCTCGATCCTATCCTATCCTCTATCCTATCCTATCGTCTATCCTATCCTACCCTCTATCCTATCCTTTCGTATCCTCTATCGTATCCTATCCTCTATCCTATCCTATCCTCTATCCTATCCAATCCCCTATCCTATCCTCTATCCTATCCTATCCTCTATCCTATCCTCTATCCTATCCAATCCTCTATTATATCATATCCTCTATCTTATCCTATCCTCTATCCTATCCTATCCTCTATCCTATCCTATCCTATTCAATATCCTATGCTATACTCTATCCTATCCTATCCTCTATCCTTTCCTATCCTCTATCCTATCCTATCCTCTATCGTATCCTAGCCTCTATCCTATCCTATCCTCTATCCTATCCTATCCTCTATCCTATCCTATCCTCTATCTTATCCTATCCTCTATCCTATCCTATCATCTATCCCATCCTATCCTCTATCCTCTCCTATCCTCTATCCTATCCTATCCTCTATCCTATCCTATCTTTTATCCTATCCAATCCCCTATCCTATCCACTATCCTATCCTATCCTCTATCTTATCCTATCCTCTATCCTATCCTAACATCTATCCTATCCTATCCTCTATCCTCTCCTATCCTCTATCATATCCTATCCTCTATCCTATCCTATCCTCTATCCTATCCAATCCCCTATCCTATCCTCTATCCTATCCTATCCTCTATCCTATCCTATCCTCTATCCTATCCTATCCTCTATCCTATCCTATCCTATCCTATCCTCTATCCTATGCTATCCTCTATCCTATCCTATCCTCTATCCTTTCCTATCGTATCCTCTATCGTATCCTATCCTCTATCCTATCCTATCCTCTATCCTATCCTATCCTTTATCCTATCCAATCCCCTATCCTATCCTCTATCCTATCCTATCCTCTATCTTATCCAATCCTCTATCCTATCCTATCCTCTTTCCTATAATATCATCTATTATATCCTATTCTCTATCCTATCCTATCCTCTATCCTATCCTATTCTCTATCCTATCCTATCGTATCCTCTGTCCTATCCTATCCTCGATCCTATCCTATCCTCTATCCTATCCTATCGTCTATCCTATCCTACCCTCTATCCTATCCTTTCGTATCCTCTATCGTATCCTATCCTCTATCCTATCCTAGCCTCTATCCTATCCAATCCCCTATCCTATCCTCTATCCTATCCAATCCTCTATCCTATCCTCTATCCTATCCAATCCTCTATTATATCATATCCTCTATCTTATCCTATCCTCTATCCTATCCTATCCTCTATCCTATCCTATCCTATTCAATATCCTATGCTATACTCTATCCTATCCTATCCTCTATCCTTTCCTATCCTCTATCCTATCCTATCCTCTATCGTATCCTAGCCTCTATCCTATCCTATCCTCTATCCTATCCTATCCTCTATCCTATCCTATCCTCTATCTTATCCTATCCTCTATCCTATCCTATCATCTATCCCATCCTATCCTCTATCCTCTCCTATCCTCTATCCTATCCTATCCTCTATCCTATCCTATCCTTTATCCTATCCAATCCCCTATCCTATCCATTATCCTATCCTATTCTCTATCTTATCCTATCCTCTATCCTATCCTAACATCTATCCTATCCTATCCTCTATCCTCTCCTATCCTCTATCATATCCTATCCTCTATCCTATCCTATCCTCTATCCTATCCAATCCCCTATCCTATCCTCTATCCTATCCTATCCTCTATCCTATCCTATCCTCTATCCTATCCTATCCTCTATCCTATCCTATCCTATCCTCTATCCTATCCTATCCTCTATCTTATCCAATCCTCTATCCTATCCTATCCTCTTTCCTATAATATCATCTATTATATCCTATTCTCTATCCTATCCTATCCTCTATCCTATCCTATTCTCTATCCTATCCTATCGTATCCTCTGTCCTATCCTATCCTCGATCCTATCCTATCCTCTATCCTATCCTATCGTCTATCCTATCCTACCCTCTATCCTATCCTTTCGTATCCTCTATCGTATCCTATCCTCTATCCTATCCTATCCTCTATCCTATCCAATCCCCTATCCTATCCTCTATCCTATCCAATCCTCTATCCTATCCTCTATCCTATCCAATCCTCTATTATATCATATCCTCTATCTTATCCTATCCTCTATCCTATCCTATCCTCTATCCTATCCTATCCTATTCAATATCCTATGCTATACTCTATCCTAGCCTATCCTCTATCCTTTCCTATCCTCTATCCTATCCTATCCTCTATCGTATCCTAGCCTCTATCCTATCCTATCCTCTATCCTATCCTATCCTCTATCCTATCCTATCCTCTATCATATCCTATCATCTATCCTATCCTATCCTCTATCCTATCCTATCCTCAATCCTATCCTACCCTCTATCCTATCCTTTCGTATCCTCTATCGTATCATATCCTCTATCCTATCCTATCCTCTATCCTATCCTATCCTCTATCCTATCCTATCCTCTATCCTATCCTATCCTCTATCTTATCCTATCCTCTATCCTATCCTATCATCTATCCCATCCTATCCTCTATCCTCTCCTATCCTCTATCCTATCCTATCCTCTATCCTATCCTATCGTTTATCCTATCCAATCCCCTATCCTATCCTCTATCCTATCCTATCCTCTATCTTATCCTATCCTCTATCCTATTCTAACATATATCCTATGCTATCCTCTACCCTCTCCTATCCTCTATCATATCCTAGCCTCTATCCTATCCTATCCTCTATCCGATCCTATCCTCTATCCCATCCTATCCTCTATCCTATCCTATCCTCTATCCTATCCTATCCTCTATCCTATCCTATCCTCTATCCTATCCTATCCTCTATCCTATCCTATCCTCTATCCTATCCACTCCCCTATCCTATCCTCTATCCGATCCTATCCTCTATCCTATCCTATCGTCTATCCTATCCTATCCTCTATCCTATCCTATCCTCTATCTTATCCTATCATCTATCCTAACCTATCCTCTATCCTATCCCAGTCTCTATCCTATCCTATCCTATCCTCTACCGCCTCCTATCCTGTATCCGATCCAATCCCCTATCGTCTACCGTATCATATTCTCTATCCTATCCAATCCTCTATCCTATCCTATCCTCTTTCCTATAATATCATCTATTATATCCTATTCTCTATCCTATCCTATCCTCATATCGTATCCTACCCTCTATCCTATCCAATCCTCTATCCTATCCTCTATCCTATCCTATTCTCTATCCTATCCTATCCTCTATCCTATCCTATCCTCTATCCTGTCCTATCCTCTATCCTATCCTATTCTCTATCCTATCCTATCCTATCCTCTATCCTATCCTATCCTCTATCATATCCTATCATCTATCCTATCCTATCCTCTATCCTATCCTATCCTCAATCCTATCCTACCCTCTATCCTATCCTTTCGTATCCTCTATCGTATCATATCCTCTATCCTATCCTATCCTCTATCCTATCCTATCCTCTATCCTATCCTATCCTCTATCCTATCCTATCCTCTATCCTATCCTATCCTCTATCTTATCCTATCCTCTATCCTATCCTATCATCTATCCCATCCTATCCTCTATCCTCTCCTATCCTCTATCCTATCCTATCCTCTATCCTATCCTATCGTTTATCCTATCCAATCCCCTATCCTATCCTCTATCCTATCCTATCCTCTATCTTATCCTATCCTCTATCCTATTCTAACATATATCCTATGCTATCCTCTATCCTCTCCTATCCTCTATCATATCCTAGCCTCTATCCTATCCTATCCTCTATCCTATCCAATCCCCTATCCTATCCTCTATCGTATCCTATGCTCTATCCTATCCAATCCCCTATCCTATCCTCTATCGTATCCTATGCTCTATCCTATCCTATCCTCTATCCTATCCTATCCTCTATACTATCCTATCCTATCCTCTATCCTATGCTATCCTCTATCCTATCCTATCCTCTATCCTTTCCTATCGTATCCTCTAGCGTATCCTATCCTCTATCCTATCCTATCCTCTATCCTATCCTATCCTCTATACTATCCTATCCTCTATCCTATCCTATCCTCTATCCTATCCTATCCTCTATCCTATCCAATCCCCTATCCTATCCTCTATCCGATCCTATCCTCTATCCCATCCTATCCTCTATCCTATCCTATCCTCTATCTTATCCTATCCTCTATCCTATCCTATCCTCTATCCTATCCTATCCTCTATCCTATCCTATCCTCTATCCTATCCTATCCTCTATCCTATCCTATCCTCTATCCTATCCAATCCCCTATCCTATCCTCTATCCGATCCTATCCTCTATCCTATCCTATCGTCTATCCTATCCTATCCTCTATCCTATCCTATCCTCTATCTTATCCTATCATCTATCCTAACCTATCCTCTATCCTATCCCAGTCTGTATCCTATCCTATCCTATCCTCTACCGCCTCCTATCCTGTATCCGATCCAATCCCCTATCGTCTACCGTATCATATTCTCTATCCTATCCAATCCTCTATCCTATCCTATCCTCTTTCCTATAATATCATCTATTATATCCTATTCTCTATCCTATCCTATCCTCATATCGTATCCTACCCTCTATCATATCCTCTATCCTATCCTATTCTCTATCCTATCCTATCCTCTATCCTATCCTATCCTCTATCCTATCCTATCCTATTCTCTATCCTATGCTATATTCTATCCTATCCTATCCTCTATCCTTTCCTATCCTCTATCCTATCCTATCCTCTATCGTATCCTAGCCTCTATCCTATCCTATCCTCTATCCTATCCTATCCTGTATCCTATCCTATCCTCTATCTTATCCTATCCTCTATCCTATCCTATCATCTATCCCATCCTATCCTCTATGCTCTCCTATCCTCTATCCTATCCTATCCTCTATCCTATCCTATCCTTTATCCTATCCAATCCCCTATCCTATCCACTATCCTATCCTATCCTCTATCTTATCCTATCCTCTATCCTATCGTAACATCTATCCTATCCTATCCTCTATCCTCTCCTATCCTCTATCATATCCTATCCTCTATCCTATCCTATCCTCTATCCTATCCAATCCCCTATCCTATCCTCTATCCTATCCTATCCTCTATCCTATCCTATCCTCTATCCTATCCTATCCTCTATCCTATCCTATCCTATCCTCTATCCTATGCTATCCTCTATCCTATCCTATCCTCTATCCTTTCCTATCGTATCCTCTATCGTATCCTATCCTCTATCCTATCCTATCCTCTATCCTATCCTATCCTCTATCCTATCCTATCCTTTATCCTATCCAATCCCCTATCCTATCCTCTATCCTATCCTATCCTCTATCTTATCCAATCCTCTATCCTATCCTATCCTCTTTCCTATAATATCATCTATTATATCCTATTCTCTATCCTATCCTATCCTCATATCGTATCCTACCCTCTATCCTATCCAATCCTCTATCCCATCCTCTATCCTATCCTATTCTCTATCCTATCCTATCCTCTATCCTATCCTATCCTCTATCCAATCCTATCATCTATCCTATCCTATCCTCTATCCTATCCTATCCTCTATCATATCCTATCGTCTATCATATCCTATCCTCTATCCTATCCAATCCTCTATCCTATCCTATCCTCTATAATATCCTATCGTATCCTCTATCCTATCCTATCCTCTATCCTATCCAATCCTCTATCCTATCCTATCCTCTATCCTATCCTACCCTCTATCCTATCCATTCGTATCCTCTATCGTATCCTATCCTCTATCCTGTCCTATCATCTATCCTGTCCTATCCTCTATCCTCTCCTATCCTCTATCATATCCTATCCTCTATCCTATCCTATCCTCTATCCTATCCAATCCCCTATCCTATCCTCTATTCTATCCTATGCTCTATCCTATCCATTCGTATCCTCTATCGTATCCTATCCTCGATCCTATCCCATCCTCTATCCTATCCTATCCTCTATCCTATCCTATCCTCTATCCTATCCTATCCTCTATCGTATCCTATCCTCTATCCTATCCTATCCTCTATTATATCCTATCCTCTATCTTATCCTATCCTCTATCCTATCCTATCCTCTATCCTATCCTATCCTCTATCCTATCCTATCCTCTATCCTATCCTACCCTCTATCCTATCCTTTCGTATCCTCTATCGTATCCTATCCTCTATCCTATCCTATCCTCTATCCTATCATATCCTCTATCTTATCCTATCCTCTATCCTATCCTATCCTCTATCCTATCCTATCCTCTATCCTATCATATCCTCTATCTTATCCTATCCTCTATCGTATCCTATCCTCTATCATATCCTATCCTCTATCCTATCCAATCCTCTATCCTATCCTATCCTCTATCCTATCCTATCCTCTACCATATACTGTCCTCTATCCTATCCAATCCTCTATCCTATCCTATCCTCTATCCTATCCTCTATCCTATCCTATCCTCTATCCTATCCTATCCTCTATCCTATCCTATCCTCTATCCTATCCTATCCTCTATCCTATCCTATCCTCTATCCTATCCTATCCTCTATCTTATCCTATCCTCTATCCTATCCTATCCTCTATCCTATCCTATCCTCTATCCTATCCTATCCTCTATCCTATCCTACCCTCTATCCTATCCTTTCGTATCCTCTATCGTATCCTATCCTCTATCCTATCCTATCCTCTATCCAATCCTATCCTCTATCTTATCCTATCCTCTATCCTATCCTATCATCTATCCTGTCCTATCCTCTATCCTCTCCTATCCTCTATCATATCCTATCCTCTATCCTATCCTATCCTCTATCCTATCCAATCCCCTATCCTATCCTCTATCGTATCCTATGCTCTATCCTATCCATTCGTATCCTCTATCGTATCCTATCCTCTACCCTATCCTATCCTCTATCCTATCCTATCCTCTATCTTATCCTATCCTCTATCCTATCCTATCCTCTATCATATCCTATCCTGTATCCTATCCTATCCTCTATCCTATCCTATCCTCTATCCTATCCTACCCTCTATCCTATCCATTCGTATCCTCTATCGTATCCTATCCTCTATCCTGTCCTATCCTGTATCCTATCCTATCCTCTATCTTATCATATCCTCTATCCTATCCTATATACTATCCTATCCTCTATCCTATCCTATCCTCTGTCCTATCCTATCCTCGATCCTATCCTATCTTCTATCCTATCCTATCGTCTATCCTATCATATCCTCTATCTTATAATATCCTCTATCCTATCCTATCCTCTATCCTATCGTATCCTCTATCCTATCCTATCCTCTATCATATCCTGTCCTCTATCCTATCCTATCCTCTATCCTATCCTACCCACTATCCTATCCTATCCTATCCTCTATCGTATCCTATCCTCTATCCTATCCCATCCTCTATCCTATCCTATCCTCTATCCTATCCAATCCCCTATCCCATCCTCTATCCTATCGTATCCTCTATCGTATCCTATCCTCTATCTTATCCTATCCTCTATCCTATTCTCTATCCAATCCTATCCTCTTTCGTCTCCTATCCTCTATCCTATACAATCCCCTATCCTATCCTCTATCCTATCCTTTCCACTATCCTATACTTTCCTCTATAATATCCTATTTTCTATAAGATCGTAACCTCTATCCTATACTGTCCTCTATCCTATCCTATCCTCTATCCTATCCTATCCTCTATCATATCCTATCCTCTATCCTATCCAATCCTCTATCCTATCCTATCCTCCATCCTATCCTATCGTATCCTCTATCGTATCCTATCGTATCCTCTATCCTATCCTATCCTCTATCCTATCCTATCCTCTATCCTATCCTATCCTCTATCCTATCATATCCTCTAACTTATCCTATTCTCTATCCTATCCTATCCTCTATCCTATCCTATCCTCTATCCTATCCTATCCTCTATCGTATCCTATCCTCTATCCTATCCTATCCTCTATCCTATCCTATCCTATCCTTTATCCTATCCAATCCCCTATCCTATCCACTATCCTATCCTATCCTCTATCTTATCCTATCCTCTATCCTATCGTAACATCTATCCTATCCTATCCTCTATCCTCTCCTATCCTCTATCATATCCTATCCTCTATCCTATCCTATCCTCTATCCTATCCAATCCCCTATCCTATCCTCTATCCTATCCTATCCTCTATCCTATCCTATCCTCTATCCTATCCTATCCTCTATCCTATCCTATCCTCTATCCTATCCTATCCTATCCTCTATCCTATGCTATCCTCTATCCTATCCTATCCTCTATCCTTTCCTATCGTATCCTCTATCGTATCCTATCCTCTATCCTATCCTATCCTCTATCCTATCCTATCCTCTATCCTATCCTATCCTTTATCCTATCCAATCCCCTATCCTATCCTCTATCCTATCCTATCCTCTATCTTATCCAATCCTCTATCCTATCCTATCCTCTTTCCTATAATATCATCTATTATATCCTATTCTCTATCCTATCCTATCCTCATATCGTATCCTACCCTCTATCCTATCCAATCCTCTATCCCATCCTCTATCCTATCCTATTCTCTATCCTATCCTATCCTCTATCCTATCCTATCCTCTATCCAATCCTATCATCTATCCTATCCTATCCTCTATCCTATCCTATCCTCTATCATATCCTATCGTCTATCATATCCTATCCTCTATCCTATCCAATCCTCTATCCTATCCTATCCTCTATAATATCCTATCGTATCCTCTATCCTATCCTATCCTCTATCCTATCCAATCCTCTATCCTATCCTATCCTCTATCCTATCCTACCCTCTATCCTATCCATTCGTATCCTCTATCGTATCCTATCCTCTATCCTGTCCTATCATCTATCCTGTCCTATCCTCTATCCTCTCCTATCCTCTATCATATCCTATCCTCTATCCTATCCTATCCTCTATCCTATCCAATCCCCTATCCTATCCTCTATTCTATCCTATGCTCTATCCTATCCATTCGTATCCTCTATCGTATCCTATCCTCGATCCTATCCCATCCTCTATCCTATCCTATCCTCTATCCTATCCTATCCTCTATCCTATCCTATCCTCTATCGTATCCTATCCTCTATCCTATCCTATCCTCTATTATATCCTATCCTCTATCTTATCCTATCCTCTATCCTATCCTATCCTCTATCCTATCCTATCCTCTATCCTATCCTATCCTCTATCCTATCCTACCCTCTATCCTATCCTTTCGTATCCTCTATCGTATCCTATCCTCTATCCTATCCTATCCTCTATCCTATCATATCCTCTATCTTATCCTATCCTCTATCCTATCCTATCCTCTATCCTATCCTATCCTCTATCCTATCATATCCTCTATCTTATCCTATCCTCTATCGTATCCTATCCTCTATCATATCCTATCCTCTATCCTATCCAATCCTCTATCCTATCCTATCCTCTATCCTATCCTATCCTCTACCATATACTGTCCTCTATCCTATCCAATCCTCTATCCTATCCTATCCTCTATCCTATCCTCTATCCTATCCTATCCTCTATCCTATCCTATCCTCTATCCTATCCTATCCTCTATCCTATCCTATCCTCTATCCTATCCTATCCTCTATCCTATCCTATCCTCTATCTTATCCTATCCTCTATCCTATCCTATCCTCTATCCTATCCTATCCTCTATCCTATCCTATCCTCTATCCTATCCTACCCTCTATCCTATCCTTTCGTATCCTCTATCGTATCCTATCCTCTATCCTATCCTATCCTCTATCCAATCCTATCCTCTATCTTATCCTATCCTCTATCCTATCCTATCATCTATCCTGTCCTATCCTCTATCCTCTCCTATCCTCTATCATATCCTATCCTCTATCCTATCCTATCCTCTATCCTATCCAATCCCCTATCCTATCCTCTATCGTATCCTATGCTCTATCCTATCCATTCGTATCCTCTATCGTATCCTATCCTCTACCCTATCCTATCCTCTATCCTATCCTATCCTCTATCTTATCCTATCCTCTATCCTATCCTATCCTCTATCATATCCTATCCTGTATCCTATCCTATCCTCTATCCTATCCTATCCTCTATCCTATCCTACCCTCTATCCTATCCATTCGTATCCTCTATCGTATCCTATCCTCTATCCTGTCCTATCCTGTATCCTATCCTATCCTCTATCTTATCATATCCTCTATCCTATCCTATATACTATCCTATCCTCTATCCTATCCTATCCTCTGTCCTATCCTATCCTCGATCCTATCCTATCTTCTATCCTATCCTATCGTCTATCCTATCATATCCTCTATCTTATAATATCCTCTATCCTATCCTATCCTCTATCCTATCGTATCCTCTATCCTATCCTATCCTCTATCATATCCTGTCCTCTATCCTATCCTATCCTCTATCCTATCCTACCCACTATCCTATCCTATCCTATCCTCTATCGTATCCTATCCTCTATCCTATCCCATCCTCTATCCTATCCTATCCTCTATCCTATCCAATCCCCTATCCCATCCTCTATCCTATCGTATCCTCTATCGTATCCTATCCTCTATCTTATCCTATCCTCTATCCTATTCTCTATCCAATCCTATCCTCTTTCGTCTCCTATCCTCTATCCTATACAATCCCCTATCCTATCCTCTATCCTATCCTTTCCACTATCCTATACTTTCCTCTATAATATCCTATTTTCTATAAGATCGTAACCTCTATCCTATACTGTCCTCTATCCTATCCTATCCTCTATCCTATCCTATCCTCTATCATATCCTATCCTCTATCCTATCCAATCCTCTATCCTATCCTATCCTCCATCCTATCCTATCGTATCCTCTATCGTATCCTATCGTATCCTCTATCCTATCCTATCCTCTATCCTATCCTATCCTCTATCCTATCCTATCCTCTATCCTATCATATCCTCTAACTTATCCTATTCTCTATCCTATCCTATCCTCTATCCTATCCTATCCTCTATCCTATCCTATCCTCTATCGTATCCTATCCTCTATCCTATCCTATCCTCTATCCTATCCTATCCTCTATCCTATCATATCCTCTATCTTATCCTATCCTCTATCGTATCCTATCCTCTATCATATCCTATCCTCTATCCTATCCAATCCTCTATCCTATCCTATCCTCTATCCTATCCTATCCTCTACCATATACTATCCTCTATCCTATCCAATCCTCTATCCTATCCTATCCTCTATCCTATCCTCTATCCTATCCTATCCTCTATCCTATCCTATCCTCTATCCTATCCTATCCTCTATCCTATCCTATCCTCTATCCTATCCTATCCTCTATCCTATCCTATCCTCTATCTTATCCTATCCTCTATCCTATCCTATCCTCTATCCTATCCTATCCTCTATCCTATCCTATCCTCTATCCTATCCTACCCTCTATCCTATCCTTTCGTATCCTCTATCGTATCCTATCCTCTATCCTATCCTATCCTCTATCCAATCCTATCCTCTATCTTATCCTATCCTCTATCCTATCCTATCATCTATCCTGTCCTATCCTCTATCCTCTCCTATCCTCTATCATATCCTATCCTCTATCCTATCCTATCCTCTATCCTATCCAATCCCCTATCCTATCCTCTATCGTATCCTATGCTCTATCCTATCCATTCGTATCCTCTATCGTATCCTATCCTCTACCCTATCCTATCCTCTATCCTATCCTATCCTCTATCTTATCCTATCCTCTATCCTATCCTATCCTCTATCATATCCTATCCTCTATCCTATCCATTCGTATCCTCTATCGTATCCTATCCTCTATCCTGTCCTATCCTGTATCCTATCCTATCCTCTATCTTATCATATCCTCTATCCTATCCTATATACTATCCTATCCTCTATCCTATCCTATCCTCTGTCCTATCCTATCCTCGATCCTATCCTATCTTCTATCCTATCCTATCGTCTATCCTATCATATCCTCTATCTTATAATATCCTCTATCCTATCCTATCCTCTATCCTATCGTATCCTCTATCCTATCCTATCCTCTATCATATCCTGTCCTCTATCCTATCCTATCCTCTATCCTATCCTACCCACTATCCTATCCTATCCTATCCTCTATCGTATCCTATCCTCTATCCTATCCCATCCTCTATCCTATCCTATCCTCTATCCTATCCAATCCCCTATCCCATCCTCTATCCTATCGTATCCTCTATCGTATCCTATCCTCTATCTTATCCTATCCTCTATCCTATTCTCTATCCAATCCTATCCTCTTTCGTCTCCTATCCTCTATCCTATACAATCCCCTATCCTATCCTCTATCCTATCCTTTCCACTATCCTATACTTTCCTCTATAATATCCTATTTTCTATAAGATCGTAACCTCTATCCTATACTGTCCTCTATCCTATCCTATCCTCTATCCTATCCTATCCTCTATCATATCCTATCCTCTATCCTATCCAATCCTCTATCCTATCCTATCCTCCATCCTATCCTATCGTATCCTCTATCGTATCCTATCGTATCCTCTATCCTATCCTATCCTCTATCCTATCCTATCCTCTATCCTATCCTATCCTCTATCCTATCATATCCTCTAACTTATCCTATTCTCTATCCTATCCTATCCTCTATCCTATCCTATCCTCTATCCTATCCTATCCTCTATCCTATCCTACCCTCTATCCTATCCATTCGTATCCTCTATCGTATCCTATCCTCTATCCTGTCCTATCATCTATCCTGTCCTATCCTCTATCCTCTCCTATCCTCTATCATATCCTATCCTCTATCCTATCCTATCCTCTATCCTATCCAATCCCCTATCCTATCCTCTATTCTATCCTATGCTCTATCCTATCCATTCGTATCCTCTATCGTATCCTATCCTCGATCCTATCCCATCCTCTATCCTATCCTATCCTCTATCCTATCCTATCCTCTATCCTATCCTATCCTCTATCGTATCCTATCCTCTATCCTATCCTATCCTCTATTATATCCTATCCTCTATCTTATCCTATCCTCTATCCTATCCTATCCTCTATCCTATCCTATCCTCTATCCTATCCTATCCTCTATCCTATCCTACCCTCTATCCTATCCTTTCGTATCCTCTATCGTATCCTATCCTCTATCCTATCCTATCCTCTATCCTATCATATCCTCTATCTTATCCTATCCTCTATCCTATCCTATCCTCTATCCTATCCTATCCTCTATCCTATCATATCCTCTATCTTATCCTATCCTCTATCGTATCCTATCCTCTATCATATCCTATCCTCTATCCTATCCAATCCTCTATCCTATCCTATCCTCTATCCTATCCTATCCTCTACCATATACTATCCTCTATCCTATCCAATCCTCTATCCTATCCTATCCTCTATCCTATCCTCTATCCTATCCTATCCTCTATCCTATCCTATCCTCTATCCTATCCTATCCTCTATCCTATCCTATCCTCTATCCTATCCTATCCTCTATCCTATCCTATCCTCTATCCTATCCTATCCTCTATCTTATCCTATCCTCTATCCTATCCTATCCTCTATCCTATCCTATCCTCTATCCTATCCTATCCTCTATCCTATCCTACCCTCTATCCTATCCTTTCGTATCCTCTATCGTATCCTATCCTCTATCCTATCCTATCCTCTATCCAATCCTATCCTCTATCTTATCCTATCCTCTATCCTATCCTATCATCTATCCTGTCCTATCCTCTATCCTCTCCTATCCTCTATCATATCCTATCCTCTATCCTATCCTATCCTCTATCCTATCCAATCCCCTATCCTATCCTCTATCGTATCCTATGCTCTATCCTATCCATTCGTATCCTCTATCGTATCCTATCCTCTACCCTATCCTATCCTCTATCCTATCCTATCCTCTATCTTATCCTATCCTCTATCCTATCCTATCCTCTATCATATCCTATCCTCTATCCTATCCTATCCTCTATCCTATCCTATCCTCTATCCTATCCTACCCTCTATCCTATCCATTCGTATCCTCTATCGTATCCTATCCTCTATCCTGTCCTATCCTGTATCCTATCCTATCCTCTATCTTATCCTATCCTCTATCCTATCCTATATACTATCCTATCCTCTATCCTATCCTATCCTCTGTCCTATCCTATCCTCGATCCTATCCTATCTTCTATCCTATCCTATCGTCTATCCTATCATATCCTCTATCTTATAATATCCTCTATCCTATCCTATCCTCTATCCTATCGTATCCTCTATCCTATCCTATCCTCTATCATATCCTGTCCTCTATCCTATCCTATCCTCTATCCTATCCTACCCACTATCCTATCCTATCCTGTCCTCTATCGTATCCTATCCTCTATCCTATCCCATCCTCTATCCTATCCTATCCTCTATCCTATCCAATCCCCTATCCCATCCTCTATCCTATCGTATCCTCTATCGTATCCTATCCTCTATCTTATCCTATCCTCTATCCTATTCTCTATCCAATCCTATCCTCTTTCGTCTCCTATCCTCTATCCTATACAATCCCCTATCCTATCCTCTATCCTATCCTTTCCACTATCCTATACTTTCCTCTATAATATCCTATTTTCTATAAGATCGTAACCTCTATCCTATACTGTCCTCTATCCTATCCTATCCTCTATCCTATCCTATCCTCTATCATATCCTATCCTCTATCCTATCCAATCCTCTATCCTATCCTATCCTCCATCCTATCCTATCGTATCCTCTATCGTATCCTATCGTATCCTCTATCCTATCCTATCCTCTATCCTATCCTATCCTCTATCCTATCCTATCCTCTATCCTATCATATCCTCTAACTTATCCTATTCTCTATCCTATCCTATCCTCTATCCTATCCTATCCTCTATCCTATCCTATCCTCTATCATATCCTATCCTCTATCCAATCCTATCCTCTATCCTATCCTATCCTCTATCCTATCCTATCCTCTATCTTATCCTATCCTCTATCCTATCCTATCATCTATCCTATCCTATCCTCTATCCTATCCTATCCTCTATCATATCCTATCCTCTATCCTATCCAATCCTCTATCCTATCCTACCCTCTATCCTATCCTTTCGTATCCTCTATCGTATCCTATCCTCTATCCTATCCTACCCTCTATCATATCCTATCCTCTATCCTATCCTATCCTCTATCCTATCCTATCCTCTATCCTATCCTATCCTCTATACTATCCTATCCTCTATCCTATCCTCTATCGTATCCTATCCTCTATCCTATCCTATCCTCTATCCTATTATATCCTCTATCCTATCCTATCCTCTATCCTATCCTATCCTCTATCCTATCCAATCCCCTATCCGATCCTCTATCATATCCTATCCTCTTTCCTATAATATCATCTATAATATCCTATTCTCTATCCTATCCTATCCTCATATCGTCTCCTATCCTCTATCCTATCCAATCCCCTATCCCATCCTCTATCCTATCGTATCCTCTATCGTATCCTATCCTCTATCCTATACAATCCCCTATCCTATCCTCTATCCTATCCTTTCCACTATCCTATACTTTCCTCTATAATATCCTATTTTCTATAAGATCGTAACCTCTATCCTATACTGTCCTCTATCCTATCCTATCCTCTATCCTATCCTATCCTCTATCATATCCTATCCTCTATCCTATCCAATCCTCTATCCTATCCTATCCTCTATCCTATCATATCCTCTAACTTATCCTATTCTCTATCCTATCCTATCCTCTATCCTATCCTATCCTCTATCCTATCCTATCCTCTATCCTATCATATCCTCTAACTTATCCTATTCTCTATCCTATCCTATCCTCTATCCTATTCTAACATATATCCTATGCTATCCTCTACCCTCTCCTATCCTCTATCATATCCTAGCCTCTATCCTATCCTATCCTCTATCCGATCCTATCCTCTATCCCATCCTATCCTCTATCCTATCCTATCCTCTATCCTATCCTATCCTCTATCCTATCCTATCCTCTATCCTATCCTATCCTCTATCCTATCCTATCCTCTATCCTATCCACTCCCCTATCCTATCCTCTATCCGATCCTATCCTCTATCCTATCCTATCGTCTATCCTATCCTATCCTCTATCCTATCCTATCCTCTATCTTATCCTATCATCTATCCTAACCTATCCTCTATCCTATCCCAGTCTCTATCCTATCCTATCCTATCCTCTACCGCCTCCTATCCTGTATCCGATCCAATCCCCTATCGTCTACCGTATCATATTCTCTATCCTATCCAATCCTCTATCCTATCCTATCCTCTTTCCTATAATATCATCTATTATATCCTATTCTCTATCCTATCCTATCCTCATATCGTATCCTACCCTCTATCCTATCCAATCCTCTATCCTATCCTCTATCCTATCCTATTCTCTATCCTATCCTATCCTCTATCCTATCCTATCCTCTATCTTATCCTATCCTCTATCCTATCCTATCATCTATCCCATCCTATCCTCTATCCTCTCCTATCCTCTATCCTATCCTATCCTCTATCCTATCCTATCGTTTATCCTATCCAATCCCCTATCCTATCCTCTATCCTATCCTATCCTCTATCTTATCCTATCCTCTATCCTATTCTAACATATATCCTATGCTATCCTCTATCCTCTCCTATCCTCTATCATATCCTAGCCTCTATCCTATCCTATCCTCTATCCTATCCAATCCCCTATCCTATCCTCTATCCTATCCTATCCTCTATACTATCCTATCCTCTATCCTATCCTATCCTCTATCCTATCCTATCCTCTATCCTATCCAATCCCCTATCCTATCCTCTATCCGATCCTATCCTCTATCCCATCCTATCCTCTATCCTATCCTATCCTCTATCTTATCCTATCCTCTATCCTATCCTATCCTCTATCCTATCCTATCCTCTATCCTATCCTATCCTCTATCCTATCCTATCCTCTATCCTTTCCTATCGTATCCTCTATCGTATCCTATCCTCTATCCTATCCTATCCTCTATCCTATCCTATCCTTTATCCTATCCAATCCCCTATCCTATCCTCTATCCTATCCTATCCTCTATCTTATCCAATCCTCTATCCTATCCTATCCTCTTTCCTATAATATCATCTATTATATCCTATTCTCTATCCTATCCTATCCTCTATCCTATCCTATTCTCTATCCTATCCTATCGTATCCTCTGTCCTATCCTATCCTCGATCCTATCCTATCCTCTATCCTATCCTATCGTCTATCCTATCCTACCCTCTATCCTATCCTTTCGTATCCTCTATCGTATCCTATCCTCTATCCTATCCTAGCCTCTATCCTATCCAATCCCCTATCCTATCCTCTATCCTATCCAATCCTCTATCCTATCCTCTATCCTATCCAATCCTCTATTATATCATATCCTCTATCTTATCCTATCCTCTATCCTATCCTATCCTCTATCCTATCCTATCCTATTCAATATCCTATGCTATACTCTATCCTATCCTATCCTCTATCCTTTCCTATCCTCTATCCTATCCTATCCTCTATCGTATCCTAGCCTCTATCCTATCCTATCCTCTATCCTATCCTATCCTCTATCCTATCCTATCCTCTATCTTATCCTATCCTCTATCCTATCCTATCATCTATCCCATCCTATCCTCTATCCTCTCCTATCCTCTATCCTATCCTATCCTCTATCCTATCCTATCCTTTATCCTATCCAATCCCCTATCCTATCCATTATCCTATCCTATTCTCTATCTTATCCTATCCTCTATCCTATCCTAACATCTATCCTATCCTATCCTCTATCCTCTCCTATCCTCTATCATATCCTATCCTCTATCCTATCCTATCCTCTATCCTATCCAATCCCCTATCCTATCCTCTATCCTATCCTATCCTCTATCCTATCCTATCCTCTATCCTATCCTATCCTCTATCCTATCCTATCCTATCCTCTATCCTATCCTATCCTCTATCTTATCCAATCCTCTATCCTATCCTATCCTCTTTCCTATAATATCATCTATTATATCCTATTCTCTATCCTATCCTATCCTCTATCCTATCCTATTCTCTATCCTATCCTATCGTATCCTCTGTCCTATCCTATCCTCGATCCTATCCTATCCTCTATCCTATCCTATCGTCTATCCTATCCTACACTCTATCCTATCCTTTCGTATCCTCTATCGTATCCTATCCTCTATCCTATCCTATCCTCTATCCTATCCAATCCCCTATCCTATCCTCTATCCTATCCAATCCTCTATCCTATCCTCTATCCTATCCAATCCTCTATTATATCATATCCTCTATCTTATCCTATCCTCTATCCTATCCTATCCTCTATCCTATCCTATCCTATTCAATATCCTATGCTATACTCTATCCTAGCCTATCCTCTATCCTTTCCTATCCTCTATCCTATCCTATCCTCTATCGTATCCTAGCCTCTATCCTATCCTATCCTCTATCCTATCCTATCCTCTATCCTATCCTATCCTCTATCATATCCTATCATCTATCCTATCCTATCCTCTATCCTATCCTATCCTCAATCCTATCCTACCCTCTATCCTATCCTTTCGTATCCTCTATCGTATCATATCCTCTATCCTATCCTATCCTCTATCCTATCCTATCCTCTATCCTATCCTATCCTCTATCCTATCCTATCCTCTATCTTATCCTATCCTCTATCCTATCCTATCATCTATCCCATCCTATCCTCTATCCTCTCCTATCCTCTATCCTATCCTATCCTCTATCCTATCCTATCGTTTATCCTATCCAATCCCCTATCCTATCCTCTATCCTATCCTATCCTCTATCTTATCCTATCCTCTATCCTATTCTAACATATATCCTATGCTATCCTCTACCCTCTCCTATCCTCTATCATATCCTAGCCTCTATCCTATCCTATCCTCTATCCGATCCTATCCTCTATCCCATCCTATCCTCTATCCTATCCTATCCTCTATCCTATCCTATCCTCTATCCTATCCTATCCTCTATCCTATCCTATCCTCTATCCTATCCTATCCTCTATCCTATCCACTCCCCTATCCTATCCTCTATCCGATCCTATCCTCTATCCTATCCTATCGTCTATCCTATCCTATCCTCTATCCTATCCTATCCTCTATCTTATCCTATCATCTATCCTAACCTATCCTCTATCCTATCCCAGTCTCTATCCTATCCTATCCTATCCTCTACCGCCTCCTATCCTGTATCCGATCCAATCCCCTATCGTCTACCGTATCATATTCTCTATCCTATCCAATCCTCTATCCTATCCTATCCTCTTTCCTATAATATCATCTATTATATCCTATTCTCTATCCTATCCTATCCTCATATCGTATCCTACCCTCTATCCTATCCAATCCTCTATCCTATCCTCTATCCTATCCTATTCTCTATCCTATCCTATCCTCTATCCTATCCTATCCTCTATCCTGTCCTATCCTCTATCCTATCCTATTCTCTATCCTATCCTATCCTATCCTCTATCCTATCCTATCCTCTATCATATCCTATCATCTATCCTATCCTATCCTCTATCCTATCCTATCCTCAATCCTATCCTACCCTCTATCCTATCCTTTCGTATCCTCTATCGTATCATATCCTCTATCCTATCCTATCCTCTATCCTATCCTATCCTCTATCCTATCCTATCCTCTATCCTATCCTATCCTCTATCCTATCCTATCCTCTATCTTATCCTATCCTCTATCCTATCCTATCATCTATCCCATCCTATCCTCTATCCTCTCCTATCCTCTATCCTATCCTATCCTCTATCCTATCCTATCGTTTATCCTATCCAATCCCCTATCCTATCCTCTATCCTATCCTATCCTCTATCTTATCCTATCCTCTATCCTATTCTAACATATATCCTATGCTATCCTCTATCCTCTCCTATCCTCTATCATATCCTAGCCTCTATCCTATCCTATCCTCTATCCTAGCCTCTATCCTATCCTATCCTCTATCCTATCCAATCCCCTATCCTATCCTCTATCGTATCCTATGCTCTATCCTATCCAATCCCCTATCCTATCCTCTATCGTATCCTATGCTCTATCCTATCCTATCCTCTATCCTATCCTATCCTCTATACTATCCTATCCTATCCTCTATCCTATGCTATCCTCTATCCTATCCTATCCTCTATCCTTTCCTATCGTATCCTCTAGCGTATCCTATCCTCTATCCTATCCTATCCTCTATCCTATCCTATCCTCTATACTATCCTATCCTCTATCCTATCCTATCCTCTATCCTATCCTATCCTCTATCCTATCCAATCCCCTATCCTATCCTCTATCCGATCCTATCCTCTATCCCATCCTATCCTCTATCCTATCCTATCCTCTATCTTATCCTATCCTCTATCCTATCCTATCCTCTATCCTATCCTATCCTCTATCCTATCCTATCCTCTATCCTATCCTATCCTCTATCCTATCCTATCCTCTATCCTATCCAATCCCCTATCCTATCCTCTATCCGATCCTATCCTCTATCCTATCCTATCGTCTATCCTATCCTATCCTCTATCCTATCCTATCCTCTATCTTATCCTATCATCTATCCTAACCTATCCTCTATCCTATCCCAGTCTGTATCCTATCCTATCCTATCCTCTACCGCCTCCTATCCTGTATCCGATCCAATCCCCTATCGTCTACCGTATCATATTCTCTATCCTATCCAATCCTCTATCCTATCCTATCCTCTTTCCTATAATATCATCTATTATATCCTATTCTCTATCCTATCCTATCCTCATATCGTATCCTACCCTCTATCCTATCCTCTATCCTATCCTATCCTATCCTCTATCCTATCCTATCCTCTATCTTATCCAATCCTCTATCCTATCCTATCCTCTTTCCTATAATATCATCTATTATATCCTATTCTCTATCCTATCCTATCCTCTATCCTATCCTACCCTCTATCCTATCCTTTCGTATCCTCTATCGTATCCTATCCTCTATCCTATCCTATCCTCTATCCTATCCAATCCCCTATCCTATCCTCTATCCTATCCAATCCTCTATCCTATCCTCTATCCTATCCAATCCTCTATTATATCATATCCTCTATCTTATCCTATCCTCTATCCTATCCTATCCTCTATCCTATCCTATCCTATTCAATATCCTATGCTATACTCTATCCTAGCCTATCCTCTATCCTTTCCTATCCTCTATCCTATCCTATCCTCTATCGTATCCTAGCCTCTATCCTATCCTATCCTCTATCCTATCCTATCCTCTATCCTATCCTATCCTCTATCATATCCTATCATCTATCCTATCCTATCCTCTATCCTATCCTATCCTCAATCCTATCCTACCCTCTATCCTATCCTTTCGTATCCTCTATCGTATCATATCCTCTATCCTATCCTATCCTCTATCCTATCCTATCCTCTATCCTATCCTATCCTCTATCCTATCCTATCCTCTATCTTATCCTATCCTCTATCCTATCCTATCATCTATCCCATCCTATCCTCTATCCTCTCCTATCCTCTATCCTATCCTATCCTCTATCCTATCCTATCGTTTATCCTATCCAATCCCCTATCCTATCCTCTATCCTATCCTATCCTCTATCTTATCCTATCCTCTATCCTATTCTAACATATATCCTATGCTATCCTCTACCCTCTCCTATCCTCTATCATATCCTAGCCTCTATCCTATCCTATCCTCTATCCGATCCTATCCTCTATCCCATCCTATCCTCTATCCTATCCTATCCTCTATCCTATCCTATCCTCTATCCTATCCTATCCTCTATCCTATCCTATCCTCTATCCTATCCTATCCTCTATCCTATCCACTCCCCTATCCTATCCTCTATCCGATCCTATCCTCTATCCTATCCTATCGTCTATCCTATCCTATCCTCTATCCTATCCTATCCTCTATCTTATCCTATCATCTATCCTAACCTATCCTCTATCCTATCCCAGTCTCTATCCTATCCTATCCTATCCTCTACCGCCTCCTATCCTGTATCCGATCCAATCCCCTATCGTCTACCGTATCATATTCTCTATCCTATCCAATCCTCTATCCTATCCTATCCTCTTTCCTATAATATCATCTATTATATCCTATTCTCTATCCTATCCTATCCTCATATCGTATCCTACCCTCTATCCTATCCAATCCTCTATCCTATCCTCTATCCTATCCTATTCTCTATCCTATCCTATCCTCTATCCTATCCTATCCTCTATCCTGTCCTATCCTCTATCCTATCCTATTCTCTATCCTATCCTATCCTATCCTCTATCCTATCCTATCCTCTATCATATCCTATCATCTATCCTATCCTATCCTCTATCCTATCCTATCCTCAATCCTATCCTACCCTCTATCCTATCCTTTCGTATCCTCTATCGTATCATATCCTCTATCCTATCCTATCCTCTATCCTATCCTATCCTCTATCCTATCCTATCCTCTATCCTATCCTATCCTCTATCCTATCCTATCCTCTATCTTATCCTATCCTCTATCCTATCCTATCATCTATCCCATCCTATCCTCTATCCTCTCCTATCCTCTATCCTATCCTATCCTCTATCCTATCCTATCGTTTATCCTATCCAATCCCCTATCCTATCCTCTATCCTATCCTATCCTCTATCTTATCCTATCCTCTATCCTATTCTAACATATATCCTATGCTATCCTCTATCCTCTCCTATCCTCTATCATATCCTAGCCTCTATCCTATCCTATCCTCTATCCTAGCCTCTATCCTATCCTATCCTCTATCCTATCCAATCCCCTATCCTATCCTCTATCGTATCCTATGCTCTATCCTATCCAATCCCCTATCCTATCCTCTATCGTATCCTATGCTCTATCCTATCCTATCCTCTATCCTATCCTATCCTCTATACTATCCTATCCTATCCTCTATCCTATGCTATCCTCTATCCTATCCTATCCTCTATCCTTTCCTATCGTATCCTCTAGCGTATCCTATCCTCTATCCTATCCTATCCTCTATCCTATCCTATCCTCTATACTATCCTATCCTCTATCCTATCCTATCCTCTATCCTATCCTATCCTCTATCCTATCCAATCCCCTATCCTATCCTCTATCCGATCCTATCCTCTATCCCATCCTATCCTCTATCCTATCCTATCCTCTATCTTATCCTATCCTCTATCCTATCCTATCCTCTATCCTATCCTATCCTCTATCCTATCCTATCCTCTATCCTATCCTATCCTCTATCCTATCCTATCCTCTATCCTATCCAATCCCCTATCCTATCCTCTATCCGATCCTATCCTCTATCCTATCCTATCGTCTATCCTATCCTATCCTCTATCCTATCCTATCCTCTATCTTATCCTATCATCTATCCTAACCTATCCTCTATCCTATCCCAGTCTGTATCCTATCCTATCCTATCCTCTACCGCCTCCTATCCTGTATCCGATCCAATCCCCTATCGTCTACCGTATCATATTCTCTATCCTATCCAATCCTCTATCCTATCCTATCCTCTTTCCTATAATATCATCTATTATATCCTATTCTCTATCCTATCCTATCCTCATATCGTATCCTACCCTCTATCCTATCCTCTATCCTATCCTATTCTCTATCCTATCCTATCCTCTATCCTATCCTATCCTCTATCCTATCCTATCCTATTCTCTATCCTATGCTATATTCTATCCTATCCTATCCTCTATCCTTTCCTATCCTCTATCCTATCCTATCCTCTATCGTATCCTAGCCTCTATCCTATCCTATCCTCTATCCTATCCTATCCTGTATCCTATCCTATCCTCTATCTTATCCTATCCTCTATCCTATCCTATCATCTATCCCATCCTATCCTCTATCCTCTCCTATCCTCTATCCTATCCTATCCTCTATCCTATCCTATCCTTTATCCTATCCAATCCCCTATCCTATCCACTATCCTATCCTATCCTCTATCTTATCCTATCCTCTATCCTATCGTAACATCTATCCTATCCTATCCTCTATCCTCTCCTATCCTCTATCATATCCTATCCTCTATCCTATCCTATCCTCTATCCTATCCAATCCCCTATCCTATCCTCTATCCTATCCTATCCTCTATCCTATCCTATCCTCTATCCTATCCTATCCTCTATCCTATCCTATCCTCTATCCTATCCTATCCTATCCTCTATCCTATGCTATCCTCTATCCTATCCTATCCTCTATCCTTTCCTATCGTATCCTCTATCGTATCCTATCCTCTATCCTATCCTATCCTCTATCCTATCCTATCCTCTATCCTATCCTATCCTTTATCCTATCCAATCCCCTATCCTATCCTCTATCCTATCCTATCCTCTATCTTATCCAATCCTCTATCCTATCCTATCCTCTTTCCTATAATATCATCTATTATATCCTATTCTCTATCCTATCCTATCCTCATATCGTATCCTACCCTCTATCCTATCCAATCCTCTATCCCATCCTCTATCCTATCCTATTCTCTATCCTATCCTATCCTCTATCCTATCCTATCCTCTATCCAATCCTATCATCTATCCTGTCCTATCCTCTATCCTATCCTATCCTCTATCATATCCTATCGTCTATCATATCCTATCCTCTATCCTATCCAATCCTCTATCCTATCCTATCCTCTATAATATCCTATCGTATCCTCTATCCTATCCTATCCTCTATCCTATCCAATCCTCTATCCTATCCTATCCTCTATAATATCCTATCGTATCCTCTATCCTATCCTATCCTCTATCCTATCCTCTATCCTATCCTATCCTCTATCCTATCCTCTATCCTATCCTATCCTCTATCCTATCCTATCCTCTATCGTATCCTATCCTCTATCTTATCCTATCCTCTATCCTATCCTATCCTCTATCCTATCCTATCCTCTATACTATCCTATCCTCTATCCTATCCTATCCTCTATCCTATCCTATCCTCTATCCTATCCAATCCCCTATCCTATCCTCTATCCGATCCTATCCTCTATCCTATCCAATCCTGTATCCTATCCTATCCTATCCTCTATCCTTTCCTATCCTCTATCCTATCCTATCCTATCCTCTATCGTATCCTATCCTCTATCCTATCCTACCCTCTATCCTATCCTTTCGTATCCTCTATCGCATCCTATCCTCTATCCTATCCAATCCTCGATCCTATCCTATCTTCTATCCCATCCTATCGTCTATCCTATCATATCCTCTACCTTATAATATCCTCTATCCTATCCTATCCTCTATCTTATCCTATCCTCTATCCTATCCTATCCTCTATCATATCCTGTCCTCTATCCTATCCTATCCTCTATCCTATCCTACCCACCATCCTATCCTATCCTATCCTCTATCGTATCCTATCCTCTATCCTATCCCATCCTCTATCCTATCCTATCCTCTATCCTATCCTATCCTCTATCCTATCATATCCTCTATCTTATCCTATCCTCTATCCTATCCTATCCTCTATCCTATCCTATTCTCTATCCTATCCTATCCTCTATCATATCCTATCCTCTATCCTATCCTATCCTCTATCCTATCCTATCCTCCACCCTATCCTATCGTATCCTCTATCCTATCCTATCCTCTATCCTATCCAATCCTCTATCCTATCCGATCCTCTATCATATCCTATCCTCTTTCCTATCCTCTATCCTATCCTATTCTCTATCCTATCCTATCCTATCCTCTACCATCTCCTATCCTGTATCCGATCCAATCCCCTATCGTCTACCGTATCATATTCTCTATCCTATCCTCTATAGTATCGTATTATCTATCCTATCCAATCCTCTATCCTATCCTTTCCACTATCTTATACTTTCCTCTATAATATCCTATTTTCTATAAGATCGTAACCTCTATCCTATACTGTCCTCTATCCTATCCTATCCTCTATCCTATCCTTTCGTATCCTCTATCGTATCATATCCTCTATCCTATCCTATCCTCTATCCTATCCTATCCTCTATCCTATCCTATCCTCTATCCTATCCTATCCTCTATCCTATCCTATCCTCTATCTTATCCTATCCTCTATCCTATCCTATCATCTATCCCATCCTATCCTCTATCCTCTCCTATCCTCTATCCTATCCTATCCTCTATCCTATCCTATCGTTTATCCTATCCAATCCCCTATCCTATCCTCTATCCTATCCTATCCTCTATCTTATCCTATCCTCTATCCTATTCTAACATATATCCTATGCTATCCTCTATCCTCTCCTATCCTCTATCATATCCTAGCCTCTATCCTATCCTATCCTCTATCCTAGCCTCTATCCTATCCTATCCTCTATCCTATCCAATCCCCTATCCTATCCTCTATCGTATCCTATGCTCTATCCTATCCAATCCCCTATCCTATCCTCTATCGTATCCTATGCTCTATCCTATCCTATCCTCTATCCTATCCTATCCTCTATACTATCCTATCCTATCCTCTATCCTATGCTATCCTCTATCCTATCCTATCCTCTATCCTTTCCTATCGTATCCTCTAGCGTATCCTATCCTCTATCCTATCCTATCCTCTATCCTATCCTATCCTCTATACTATCCTATCCTCTATCCTATCCTATCCTCTATCCTATCCTATCCTCTATCCTATCCAATCCCCTATCCTATCCTCTATCCGATCCTATCCTCTATCCCATCCTATCCTCTATCCTATCCTATCCTCTATCTTATCCTATCCTCTATCCTATCCTATCCTCTATCCTATCCTATCCTCTATCCTATCCTATCCTCTATCCTATCCTATCCTCTATCCTATCCTATCCTCTATCCTATCCAATCCCCTATCCTATCCTCTATCCGATCCTATCCTCTATCCTATCCTATCGTCTATCCTATCCTATCCTCTATCCTATCCTATCCTCTATCTTATCCTATCATCTATCCTAACCTATCCTCTATCCTATCCCAGTCTGTATCCTATCCTATCCTATCCTCTACCGCCTCCTATCCTGTATCCGATCCAATCCCCTATCGTCTACCGTATCATATTCTCTATCCTATCCAATCCTCTATCCTATCCTATCCTCTTTCCTATAATATCATCTATTATATCCTATTCTCTATCCTATCCTATCCTCATATCGTATCCTACCCTCTATCCTATCCTCTATCCTATCCTATTCTCTATCCTATCCTATCCTCTATCCTATCCTATCCTCTATCCTATCCTATCCTATTCTCTATCCTATGCTATATTCTATCCTATCCTATCCTCTATCCTTTCCTATCCTCTATCCTATCCTATCCTCTATCGTATCCTAGCCTCTATCCTATCCTATCCTCTATCCTATCCTATCCTGTATCCTATCCTATCCTCTATCTTATCCTATCCTCTATCCTATCCTATCATCTATCCCATCCTATCCTCTATCCTCTCCTATCCTCTATCCTATCCTATCCTCTATCCTATCCTATCCTTTATCCTATCCAATCCCCTATCCTATCCACTATCCTATCCTATCCTCTATCTTATCCTATCCTCTATCCTATCGTAACATCTATCCTATCCTATCCTCTATCCTCTCCTATCCTCTATCATATCCTATCCTCTATCCTATCCTATCCTCTATCCTATCCAATCCCCTATCCTATCCTCTATCCTATCCTATCCTCTATCCTATCCTATCCTCTATCCTATCCTATCCTCTATCCTATCCTATCCTCTATCCTATCCTATCCTATCCTCTATCCTATGCTATCCTCTATCCTATCCTATCCTCTATCCTTTCCTATCGTATCCTCTATCGTATCCTATCCTCTATCCTATCCTATCCTCTATCCTATCCTATCCTCTATCCTATCCTATCCTTTATCCTATCCAATCCCCTATCCTATCCTCTATCCTATCCTATCCTCTATCTTATCCAATCCTCTATCCTATCCTATCCTCTTTCCTATAATATCATCTATTATATCCTATTCTCTATCCTATCCTATCCTCATATCGTATCCTACCCTCTATCCTATCCAATCCTCTATCCCATCCTCTATCCTATCCTATTCTCTATCCTATCCTATCCTCTATCCTATCCTATCCTCCATCCAATCCTATCATCTATCCTATCCTATCCTCTATCCTATCCTATCCTCTATCATATCCTATCGTCTATCATATCCTATCCTCTATCCTATCCAATCCTCTATCCTATCCTATCCTCTATAATATCCTATCGTATCCTCTATCCTATCCTATCCTCTATCCTATCCAATCCTCTATCCTATCCTATCCTCTATAATATCCTATCGTATCCTCTATCCTATCCTATCCTCTATCCTATCCTCTATCCTATCCTATCCTCTATCCTATCCTCTATCCTATCCTATCCTCTATCCTATCCTATCCTCTATCCTATCCAATCCCCTATCCTATCCTCTATCCGATCCTATCCTCTATCCTATCCTATCGTCTATCCTATCCTATCCTCTATCCTATCCTATCCTCTATCTTATCCTATCATCTATCCTAACCTATCCTCTATCCTATCCCAGTCTGTATCCTATCCTATCCTATCCTCTACCGCCTCCTATCCTGTATCCGATCCAATCCCCTATCGTCTACCGTATCATATTCTCTATCCTATCCAATCCTCTATCCTATCCTATCCTCTTTCCTATAATATCATCTATTATATCCTATTCTCTATCCTATCCTATCCTCATATCGTATCCTACCCTCTATCCTATCCTCTATCCTATCCTATTCTCTATCCTATCCTATCCTCTATCCTATCCTATCCTCTATCCTATCCTATCCTATTCTCTATCCTATGCTATATTCTATCCTATCCTATCCTCTATCCTTTCCTATCCTCTATCCTATCCTATCCTCTATCGTATCCTAGCCTCTATCCTATCCTATCCTCTATCCTATCCTATCCTGTATCCTATCCTATCCTCTATCTTATCCTATCCTCTATCCTATCCTATCATCTATCCCATCCTATCCTCTATCCTCTCCTATCCTCTATCCTATCCTATCCTCTATCCTATCCTATCCTTTATCCTATCCAATCCCCTATCCTATCCACTATCCTATCCTATCCTCTATCTTATCCTATCCTCTATCCTATCGTAACATCTATCCTATCCTATCCTCTATCCTCTCCTATCCTCTATCATATCCTATCCTCTATCCTATCCTATCCTCTATCCTATCCAATCCCCTATCCTATCCTCTATCCTATCCTATCCTCTATCCTATCCTATCCTCTATCCTATCCTATCCTCTATCCTATCCTATCCTCTATCCTATCCTATCCTATCCTCTATCCTATGCTATCCTCTATCCTATCCTATCCTCTATCCTTTCCTATCGTATCCTCTATCGTATCCTATCCTCTATCCTATCCTATCCTCTATCCTATCCTATCCTCTATCCTATCCTATCCTTTATCCTATCCAATCCCCTATCCTATCCTCTATCCTATCCTATCCTCTATCTTATCCAATCCTCTATCCTATCCTATCCTCTTTCCTATAATATCATCTATTATATCCTATTCTCTATCCTATCCTATCCTCATATCGTATCCTACCCTCTATCCTATCCAATCCTCTATCCCATCCTCTATCCTATCCTATTCTCTATCCTATCCTATCCTCTATCCTATCCTATCCTCTATCCAATCCTATCATCTATCCTATCCTATCCTCTATCCTATCCTATCCTCTATCATATCCTATCGTCTATCATATCCTATCCTCTATCCTATCCAATCCTCTATCCTATCCTATCCTCTATAATATCCTATCGTATCCTCTATCCTATCCTATCCTCTATCCTATCCAATCCTCTATCCTATCCTATCCTCTATAATATCCTATCGTATCCTCTATCCTATCCTATCCTCTATCCTATCCTCTATCCTATCCTATCCTCTATCCTATCCTCTATCCTATCCTATCCTCTATCCTATCCTATCCTCTATCGTATCCTATCCTCTATCTTATCCTATCCTCTATCCTATCCTATCCTCTATCCTATCCTATCCTCTATACTATCCTATCCTCTATCCTATCCTATCCTCTATCCTATCCTATCCTCTATCCTATCCAATCCCCTATCCTATCCTCTATCCGATCCTATCCTCTATCCTATCCAATCCTGTATCCTATCCTATCCTATCCTCTATCCTTTCCTATCCTCTATCCTATCCTATCCTATCCTCTATCGTATCCTATCCTCTATCCTATCCTACCCTCTATCCTATCCTTTCGTATCCTCTATCGCATCCTATCCTCTATCCTATCCAATCCTCGATCCTATCCTATCTTCTATCCCATCCTATCGTCTATCCTATCATATCCTCTACCTTATAATATCCTCTATCCTATCCTATCCTCTATCTTATCCTATCCTCTATCCTATCCTATCCTCTATCATATCCTGTCCTCTATCCTATCCTATCCTCTATCCTATCCTACCCACCATCCTATCCTATCCTATCCTCTATCGTATCCTATCCTCTATCCTATCCCATCCTCTATCCTATCCTATCCTCTATCCTATCCTATCCTCTATCCTATCATATCCTCTATCTTATCCTATCCTCTATCCTATCCTATCCTCTATCCTATCCTATTCTCTATCCTATCCTATCCTCTATCATATCCTATCCTCTATCCTATCCTATCCTCTATCCTATCCTATCCTCCACCCTATCCTATCGTATCCTCTATCCTATCCTATCCTCTATCCTATCCAATCCTCTATCCTATCCGATCCTCTATCATATCCTATCCTCTTTCCTATCCTCTATCCTATCCTATTCTCTATCCTATCCTATCCTATCCTCTACCATCTCCTATCCTGTATCCGATCCAATCCCCTATCGTCTACCGTATCATATTCTCTATCCTATCCTCTATAGTATCGTATTATCTATCCTATCCAATCCTCTATCCTATCCTTTCCACTATCTTATACTTTCCTCTATAATATCCTATTTTCTATAAGATCGTAACCTCTATCCTATACTGTCCTCTATCCTATCCTATCCTCTATCCTATCCAATCCTCTATCCTATCCTATCCTCCATCCTATCCTATCGTATCCTCTATACTATCCTATCCGCTATCCTATCCAATCCTATATCCTATCCTATCCTCTATCCTACCATATCCTCTAACTTATCCTATTCTCTATCCTATCCTATCCTCTATCCTATCCTATCCTATCCTCTATCCTATCCTATCCTCTATCATATCCTATCCTCTATCCTATCCTATCCTCTATCCTATCCTATCCTCTATCCTATCCTACCCTCTATCCTATCCTTACGTATCCTCTATCGTATCCTATCCTCTATCCTATCCTATCCTCCATCCTATCCTATCCTCTATCTTATCCTATCCTCTATCCTATCCTATCATCTAACCTATCCTATCCACTATCCTATCCTATCCTCTATCATATCCTATCCTCTATCCTATCCAATCCTCTATCCTATCCTATCCTCCATCCTATCCTATCGTATCCTCTATCCTATCCTATCGTATCCTCTATCCTATCCTATCCGCTATCCTATCCTATCCTCTATCCTATCCTATCCTCTATCCTACCATATGCTCTAACTTATCCTATTCTCTATCCTATCCTATCCTCTATCCTATCCTATCCTATCCTCTATCATATCCTATCCTCTATCCTATCCTATCCTCTATCCTATCCTATCCTCTATCCTATCCTACCCTCTATCCTATCCTTACGTATCCTCTATCGTATCCTATCCTCTATCCTATCCTATCCTCTATCCTATCCTATCCTCTATCCTATCCTATCCTCTATCGTATCCTATCCTCTATCTTATCCTATCCTCTATCCTATCCTATCCTCTATCCTATCCTATCCTCTATACTATCCTAACCTCTATCCTATCCTATCCTCTATCCTATCCTATCCTCTATCCTATCCAATCCCCTATCCTATCCTCTATCCGATCCTATCCTCTATCCTATCCAATCCTGTATCCTATCGTATCCTATCCTCTATCCTTTCCTATCCTCTATCCTATCCTATCCTATCCTCTATCGTATCCTATCCTCTATCCTATCCTACCCTCTATCCTATCCTTTCGTATCCTCTATCGCATCCTATCCTCTATCCTATCCTATCCTCTATCCTATCCTATCCTATATACTATCCTATCCTCTATCCTATCCTATCCTCTGTCCTATCCTATCCTCGATCCTATCCTATCTTCTATCCTATCCTATCGTCTATCCTATCATATCCTCTACCTTATAATATCCTCTATCCTATCCTATCCTCTATCTTATCCTATCCTCTATCCTATCCTATCCTCTATCATATCCTGTCCTCTATCCTATCCTATCCTCTATCCTATCCTACCCACTATCCTATCCTATCCTATCCTCTATCGTATCCTATCCTCTATCCTATCCCATCCTCTATCCTATCCTATCCTCTATCCTATCCTATCCTCTATCCTATCATATCCTCTATCTTATCCTATCCTCTATCCTATCGTATCCTCTATCCTATCCTATCCTCTATCCTATCCAATCCTCTATCCTATCCGATCCTCTATCATATCCTATCCTCTTTCCTATCCTCTATCCTATCCTATTCTCTATCCTATCCTATCCTATCCTCTACCATCTCCTATCCTGTATCCGATCCAATCCCCTATCGTCTACCGTATCATATTCTCTATCCTATCCTCTATAGTATCGTATTATCTATCCTATCCAATCCTCTATCCTATCCTTTCCACTATCTTATACTTTCCTCTATAATATCCTATTTTCTATAAGATCGTAACCTCTATCCTATACTGTCCTCTATCCTATCCTATCCTCTATCCTATCCTATACTCTATCCTATCCTATCGTATCCTCTATCGTATCCTATCCTCTATGCTATCCTATCCTCTATCCTATCCAATCCCCTATCCTATCCTCTATCCTATCCTATCCTCTATCATATCCTATCCTCTATCCTATCCAATCCTCTATCCTATCCTATCCTCCATCCTATCCTATCGTATCCTCTATCCTATCCTATCGTATCCTCTATACTATCCTATCCGCTATCCTATCCAATCCTATATCCTATCCTATCCTCTATCCTACCATATCCTCTAACTTATCCTATTCTCTATCCTATCCTATCCTCTATCCTATCCTATCCTATCCTCTATCCTATCCTATCCCCTATCATATCCTATCCTCTATCCTATCCTATCCTCTATCCTATCCTATCCTCTATCCTATCCTACCCTCTATCCTATCCTTACGTATCCTCTATCGTATCCTATCCTCTATCCTATCCTATCCTCTATCTTATCCTATCCTCTATCCTATCCTATCCTCTATCCTATCCTATCCTCTATCCTATCCTATCCTATCCTCTATCCTATGCTATCCTCTATCCTATCCTATCCTCTATCCTTTCCTATCGTATCCTCTATCGTATCCTATCCTCTATCCTATCCTATCCTCTATCCTATCCTATCCTCTTTCCTATAATATCATCTATTATATCCTATTCTCTATCCTATCCTATCCTCATATCGTATCCTACCCTCTATCCTATCCAATCCTCTATCCTATCCTCTATCCTATCCTATTCTCTATCCTATCCTATCCTCTATCCTATCCTATCCTCTATCCAATCCTATCCTCTATCCTATCCAATCCTCTATCCTATCCTATCCTCTATAATATCCTATCGTATCCTCTATCCTATCCTATCCTCTATCCTATCCTCTATCCTATCCTATCCTCTATCCTATCCTCTATCCTATCCTATCCTCTATCCTATCCTATCCTTTATCCTATCCAATCCCCTATCCTATCCTCTATCCTATCCTATCTTTTATCTTATCCTATCCTCTATCCTATCCTATCCTCTATCCTATCCTATCCTCTATACTATCCTATCCTCTATCCTATCCTATCCTCTATCCCATCCTATCCTCTATCCTATCCAATCCCCTATCCTATCCTCTATCCGATCCTATCCTCTATCCTATCCAATCCTGTATCCTATCCTATCCTTTCCTCTATCCTTTCCTATCCTCTATCCTATCCTATCCTATCCTCTATCGTATCCTATCCTCTAGCCTATCCTACCCTCTATCCTATCCTTTCGTATCCTCTATCGCATCCTATCCTCTATCCTATCCTATCCTCTATCCTATCCTATTCTATATACTATCCTATCCTCTATCCTATCCTATCCTCTGTCCTATCCTATCCTCGATCCTATCCTATCTTCTATCCTATCCTATCGTCTATCCTATCATATCCTCTATCTTATAATATCCTCTATCCTATCCTATCCTCTATCCTATCCTATCCTCTATCATATCCTGTCCTCTATCCTATCCTATCCTCTATCCTATCCTACCCACTATCCTATCCTATCCTATCCTCTATCGTATCCTATCCTCTATCCTATCCCATCCTCTATCCTATCCTATCCTCTATCCTATCCTATCCTCTATCCTATCCTATCCTCTATCCTATCCTATCCTCTATCCTATCCTATCCTCTATCCTATCCTATCCTCTATCCTATCCTATCCTCTATCCTATCCTATCCTCTATCATATCCTATCCTCTATCCTATCCTATCCTCTATCCTATCCTATCCTCTATCCTATCCTCTATCCTATCCTACCCTCAATCCTATCCTTTCGTATCCTCTATCGTATCCTATCCTCTATCCTATCCTATCCTCTATCCTATCCTTTCCTTTATCCTATCCAATCCCCTATAATATCCTCTATCCTATCCTATCCTCTATCTTATCCTATCCTCTATCCAATCCTATCATCTATCCTATCCTATCCTCTATCCTATCCTATCCTCTATCATATCCTATCGTCTATCATATCCTATCCTCTATCCTATCCAATCCTCTATCCTATCCTATCCTCTATAATATCCTATCGTATCCTCTATCCTATCCTATCCTCTATCCTATCCTATCCTCTATCCTATCCTCTATCCTATCCTCTATCCTATCCTATCCTCTGTCCTATCCTATCCTCGATCCTATCCTATCTTCTATCCTATCCTATCGTCTATCCTATCATATCCTCTATCTTATAATATCCTCTATCCTATCCTATCCTCTATACTATCCTATCCTCTATCCTATCCTATCCTCTATCATATCCTGTCCTCTATCCTATCCTATCCTCTATCCTATCCTACCCACTATCCTATCCTATCCTATCCTCTATCGTATCCTATCCTCTATCCTATCCCATCCTCTATCCTATCCTATCCTCTATCCTATCCTATCCTCTGTCCTATCCTATCCCCGATCCTATCCTATCTTCTATCCTATCCTATCGTCTATCCTATCATATCCTCTATCTTATAATATCCTCTATCCTATCCTATCCTCTATCCTATCCTATCCTCTATCCTATCCTATCCTCTATCATATCCTGTCCTCTATCAAATCCTATCCTCTATCCTATCCTACCCACTATCCTATCCTATCCTATCCTCTATCGTATCCTATCCTCTATCCTATCCCATCCTCTATCCTATCCTATCCTCTATCCTATCCTATCCTCTATCCTATCCTATCCTCTATCCTATCCTATCCTCTATCCTATCCTATCCTCTATCCTATCCTATCCTCTATCCTATCCTATCCTCTACCCTATCCTATCGTATCCTCTATCCTATCCTATCCTCTATCCTATCCAATCCTCTATCCTATCCGATCCTCTATCATATCCTATCTTCTATCATATCCTATCCTCTATCCTATCCTATCCTCTATCATATCCTATCCTCTATCCTATCCTATCCTCTATCCTATCCTATCCTCTATCCTATCATATCCTCTATCCTATCCTACCCTCAATCCTATCCTTTCGTATCCTCTATCGTATCCTATCCTCTATCCTATCCTATCCTCTATCCTATCCTTTCCTTTATCCTATCCAATCCCCTATCCTATCCTCTATCCTATCCTATCCTCTATCTTATCCTATCCTCTATCCAATCCTATCATCTATCCTATCCTATCCTCTATCCTATCCTATCCTCTATCATATCCTATCGTCTATCATATCCTATCCTCTATAATATCCTATCGTATCCTCTATCCTATCCTATACTCTATCCTATCCTCTACCCTATCCTATCCTCTATCCTATCCTGTATCCTATCCTATCCTCTATCCTATCCTATCTTCTATCGTATCCTATCCTCTATCTTATCCTATCCTCTATCCTATCCTATCCTCTATCCTATCCTATCCTCTATCCTATCCTATCCTCTACCCTATCCTATCGTATCCTCTATCCTATCGTATCCTCTATCCTATCCTATCCTCTATCCTATCCTATCCTCTATCCTATCCTATCCTCTATCCTATCCTCTATCCTATCCAATCCCCTATCCTATCCTCTATCCGATCCTATCCTCTATCCTATCCAATCCTCTATCCGATCCTATCCTCTATAATATCCTATCGTATCCTCTATCCTATCCTATCCTCTATCCTATCCTATCCTCTACCCTATCCTATCGTATCCTCTATCCTATCCTATCCTCTATCCTATCCAATCCTCTATCCTATCCGATCCTCTATCATATCCTATCTTCTATCATATCCTATCCTCTATCCTATCCTATCCTCTATCATATCCTATCCTCTATCCTATCCTATCCTCTATCCTATCCTATCCTCTATCCTATCCTATCCTTTATCCTATCCTATCCTCTACCCTATCCTATCGTATCCTCTATCCTATCCTATCATCTATCCTATCCAATCCTCTATCCTATCCGATCCTCTATCATACCCTATCCTCTTTCCTATCCTCTGTCCTATCCTATCCTATCCTCTATCCTATCCTATTCTCTATCCTATCCTATCCTATCCTCTACCCTCTCCTATCCTGTATCCGATCCAATCCCCTATCGTCTACCGTATCATATTCTCTATCCTATCCTCTATAGTATCGTATTATCTATCCTATCCAATCCTCTATCCTATCCGATCCTCTATCATATCCTATCCTCTTTCCTATAATATCATCTATAATATCCTATTCTCTATCCTATCCTATCCTCATATCGTCTCCTTTCCTCTATCCTATCCAATCCCCTATCCTATCCTCTATCCTATCCTATACACTACCCTATCCTATCCTCTATCCTATCCTATCCTCTATCCTATCCTATCCTCTATCCTATCCTATCCTCTATCCTATCCTATCCTCTATCCTATCCTATCCTCTATCCTATCCTATCGTATCCTCTATCGTATCCTATCCTCTATCCTATCCTATCCTCTATACTATCCTATCCTCTATCCTATCCTATCCTCTATCCTATCCTATTCTCTATCCTATCCTATCCTCATATCGTCTCCTTTCCTCTATCCTATCCAATCCCCTATCCCATCCTCTAACCTATCGTATCCTCTATCGCATCCTATCCTGTATCTTATCCTATCCTCTATCCTATTCTCTATCCAATCCTATCCTCTTTCGTCTCCTATCCTCTATCCTATCCAACCCCTATCCTATCCTCTATCCAATCCTATCATCTATCCTATCCTATCCTCTATCCTATCCTATCCTCTATCCTATCCTATCCTCTATCCTATCCTATCCTATCCTCTATCCTATCCTATCCTCTATCTTATCCAATCCTCTATCCTATCCTATCCTCTTTCCTATAATATCATCTATTATATCCTATTCTCTATCCTATCCTATCCTCTATCCTATCCTATTCTCTATCCTATCCTATCGTATCCTCTGTCCTATCCTATCCTCGATCCTATCCTATCCTCTATCCTATCCTATCGTCTATCCTATCCTACCCTCTATCCTATCCTTTCGTATCCTCTATCGTATCCTATCCTCTATCCTATCCTATCCTCTATCCTATCCAATCCCCTATCCTATCCTCTATCCTATCCAATCCTCTATCCTATCCTCTATCCTATCCAATCCTCTATTATATCATATCCTCTATCTTATCCTATCCTCTATCCTATCCTATCCTCTATCCTATCCTATCCTATTCAATATCCTATGCTATACTCTATCCTAGCCTATCCTCTATCCTTTCCTATCCTCTATCCTATCCTATCCTCTATCGTATCCTAGCCTCTATCCTATCCTATCCTCTATCCTATCCTATCCTCTATCCTATCCTATCCTCTATCATATCCTATCATCTATCCTATCCTATCCTCTATCCTATCCTATCCTCAATCCTATCCTACCCTCTATCCTATCCTTTCGTATCCTCTATCGTATCATATCCTCTATCCTATCCTATCCTCTATCCTATCCTATCCTCTATCCTATCCTATCCTCTATCCTATCCTATCCTCTATCTTATCCTATCCTCTATCCTATCCTATCATCTATCCCATCCTATCCTCTATCCTCTCCTATCCTCTATCCTATCCTATCCTCTATCCTATCCTATCGTTTATCCTATCCAATCCCCTATCCTATCCTCTATCCTATCCTATCCTCTATCTTATCCTATCCTCTATCCTATTCTAACATATATCCTATGCTATCCTCTACCCTCTCCTATCCTCTATCATATCCTAGCCTCTATCCTATCCTATCCTCTATCCGATCCTATCCTCTATCCCATCCTATCCTCTATCCTATCCTATCCTCTATCCTATCCTATCCTCTATCCTATCCTATCCTCTATCCTATCCTATCCTCTATCCTATCCTATCCTCTATCCTATCCACTCCCCTATCCTATCCTCTATCCGATCCTATCCTCTATCCTATCCTATCGTCTATCCTATCCTATCCTCTATCCTATCCTATCCTCTATCTTATCCTATCATCTATCCTAACCTATCCTCTATCCTATCCCAGTCTCTATCCTATCCTATCCTATCCTCTACCGCCTCCTATCCTGTATCCGATCCAATCCCCTATCGTCTACCGTATCATATTCTCTATCCTATCCAATCCTCTATCCTATCCTATCCTCTTTCCTATAATATCATCTATTATATCCTATTCTCTATCCTATCCTATCCTCATATCGTATCCTACCCTCTATCCTATCCAATCCTCTATCCTATCCTCTATCCTATCCTATTCTCTATCCTATCCTATCCTCTATCCTATCCTATCCTCTATCCTGTCCTATCCTCTATCCTATCCTATTCTCTATCCTATCCTATCCTATCCTCTATCCTATCCTATCCTCTATCATATCCTATCATCTATCCTATCCTATCCTCTATCCTATCCTATCCTCAATCCTATCCTACCCTCTATCCTATCCTTTCGTATCCTCTATCGTATCATATCCTCTATCCTATCCTATCCTCTATCCTATCCTATCCTCTATCCTATCCTATCCTCTATCCTATCCTATCCTCTATCCTATCCTATCCTCTATCTTATCCTATCCTCTATCCTATCCTATCATCTATCCCATCCTATCCTCTATCCTCTCCTATCCTCTATCCTATCCTATCCTCTATCCTATCCTATCGTTTATCCTATCCAATCCCCTATCCTATCCTCTATCCTATCCTATCCTCTATCTTATCCTATCCTCTATCCTATTCTAACATATATCCTATGCTATCCTCTATCCTCTCCTATCCTCTATCATATCCTAGCCTCTATCCTATCCTATCCTCTATCCTATCCAATCCCCTATCCTATCCTCTATCGTATCCTATGCTCTATCCTATCCAATCCCCTATCCTATCCTCTATCGTATCCTATGCTCTATCCTATCCTATCCTCTATCCTATCCTATCCTCTATACTATCCTATCCTATCCTCTATCCTATGCTATCCTCTATCCTATCCTATCCTCTATCCTTTCCTATCGTATCCTCTAGCGTATCCTATCCTCTATCCTATCCTATCCTCTATCCTATCCTATCCTCTATACTATCCTATCCTCTATCCTATCCTATCCTCTATCCTATCCTATCCTCTATCCTATCCAATCCCCTATCCTATCCTCTATCCGATCCTATCCTCTATCCCATCCTATCCTCTATCCTATCCTATCCTCTATCTTATCCTATCCTCTATCCTATCCTATCCTCTATCCTATCCTATCCTCTATCCTATCCTATCCTCTATCCTATCCTATCCTCTATCCTATCCTATCCTCTATCCTATCCAATCCACTATCCTATCCTCTATCCGATCCTATCCTCTATCCTATCCTATCGTCTATCCTATCCTATCCTCTATCCTATCCTATCCTCTATCTTATCCTATCATCTATCCTAACCTATCCTCTATCCTATCCCAGTCTGTATCCTATCCTATCCTATCCTCTACCGCCTCCTATCCTGTATCCGATCCAATCCCCTATCGTCTACCGTATCATATTCTCTATCCTATCCAATCCTCTATCATATCCTATCGTCTATCATATCCTATCCTCTATCCTATCCAATCCTCTATCCTATCCTATCCTCTATAATATCCTATCGTATCCTCTATCCTATCCTATCCTCTATCCTATCCAATCCTCTATCCTATCCTATCCTCATATCGTATCCTACCCTCTATCCTATCCTCTATCCTATCCTATTCTCTATCCTATCCTATCCTCTATCCTATCCTATCCTCTATCCTATCCTATCCTATTCTCTATCCTATGCTATATTCTATCCTATCCTATCCTCTATCCTTTCCTATCCTCTATCCTATCCTATCCTCTATCGTATCCTAGCCTCTATCCTATCCTATCCTCTATCCTATCCTATCCTGTATCCTATCCTATCCTCTATCTTATCCTATCCTCTATCCTATCCTATCATCTATCCCATCCTATCCTCTATCCTCTCCTATCCTCTATCCTATCCTATCCTCTATCCTATCCTATCCTTTATCCTATCCAATCCCCTATCCTATCCACTATCCTATCCTATCCTCTATCTTTTCCTATCCTCTATCCTATCGTAACATCTATCCTATCCTATCCTCTATCCTCTCCTATCCTCTATCATATCCTATCCTCTATCCTATCCTATCCTCTATCCTATCCAATCCCCTATCCTATCCTCTATCCTATCCTATCCTCTATCCTATCCTATCCTCTATCCTATCCTATCCTCTATCCTATCCTATCCTCTATCCTATCCTATCCTCTATCCTATCCTATCCTATCCTCTATCCTATGCTATCCTCTATCCTATCCTATCCTCTATCCTTTCCTATCGTATCCTCTATCGTATCCTATCCTCTATCCTATCCTATCCTCTATCCTATCCTATCCTCTATCCTATCCTATCCTTTATCCTATCCAATCCCCTATCCTATCCTCTATCCTATCCTATCCTCTATCTTATCCAATCCTCTATCCTATCCTATCCTCTTTCCTATAATATCATCTATTATATCCTATTCTCTATCCTATCCTATCCTCATATCGTATCCTACCCTCTATCCTATCCAATCCTCTATCCCATCCTCTATCCTATCCTATTCTCTATCCTATCCTATCCTCTATCCTATCCTATCCTCTATCCAATCCTATCATCTATCCTATCCTATCCTCTATCCTATCCTATCCTCTATCATATCCTATCGTCTATCATATCCTATCCTCTATCCTATCCAATCCTCTATCCTATCCTATCCTCTATAATATCCTATCGTATCCTCTATCCTATCCTATCCTCTATCCTATCCAATCCTCTATCCTATCCTATCCTCTATAATATCCTATCGTATCCTCTATCCTATCCTATCCTCTATCCTATCCTCTATCCTATCCTATCCTCTATCCTATCCTCTATCCTATCCTATCCTCTATCCTATCCTATCCTCTATCGTATCCTATCCTCTATCTTATCCTATCCTCTATCCTATCCTATCCTCTATCCTATCCTATCCTCTATACTATCCTATCCTCTATCCTATCCTATCCTCTATCCTATCCTATCCTCTATCCTATCCAATCCCCTATCCTATCCTCTATCCGATCCTATCCTCTATCCTATCCAATCCTGTATCCTATCCTATCCTATCCTCTATCCTTTCCTATCCTCTATCCTATCCTATCCTATCCTCTATCGTATCCTATCCTCTATCCTATCCTACCCTCTATCCTATCCTTTCGTATCCTCTATCGCATCCTATCCTCTATCCTATCCAATCCTCGATCCTATCCTATCTTCTATCCCATCCTATCGTCTATCCTATCATATCCTCTACCTTATAATATCCTCTATCCTATCCTATCCTCTATCTTATCCTATCCTCTATCCTATCCTATCCTCTATCATATCCTGTCCTCTATCCTATCCTATCCTCTATCCTATCCTACCCACCATCCTATCCTATCCTATCCTCTATCGTATCCTATCCTCTATCCTATCCCATCCTCTATCCTATCCTATCCTCTATCCTATCCTATCCTCTATCCTATCATATCCTCTATCTTATCCTATCCTCTATCCTATCCTATCCTCTATCCTATCCTATTCTCTATCCTATCCTATCCTCTATCATATCCTATCCTCTATCCTATCCTATCCTCTATCCTATCCTATCCTCTATCCTATCCTATCCTCCACCCTATCCTATCGTATCCTCTATCCTATCCTATCCTCTATCCTATCCAATCCTCTATCCTATCCGATCCTCTATCATATCCTATCCTCTTTCCTATCCTCTATCCTATCCTATTCTCTATCCTATCCTATCCTATCCTCTACCATCTCCTATCCTGTATCCGATCCAATCCCCTATCGTCTACCGTATCATATTCTCTATCCTATCCTCTATAGTATCGTATTATCTATCCTATCCAATCCTCTATCCTATCCTTTCCACTATCTTATACTTTCCTCTATAATATCCTATTTTCTATAAGATCGTAACCTCTATCCTATACTGTCCTCTATCCTATCCTATCCTCTATCCTATCCAATCCTCTATCCTATCCTATCCTCCATCCTATCCTATCGTATCCTCTATACTATCCTATCCGCTATCCTATCCAATCCTATATCCTATCCTATCCTCTATCCTACCATATCCTCTAACTTATCCTATTCTCTATCCTATCCTATCCTCTATCCTATCCTATCCTATCCTCTATCCTATCCTATCCTCTATCATATCCTATCCTCTATCCTATCCTATCCTCTATCCTATCCTATCCTCTATCCTATCCTACCCTCTATCCTATCCTTACGTATCCTCTATCGTATCCTATCCTCTATCCTATCCTATCCTCCATCCTATCCTATCCTCTATCTTATCCTATCCTCTATCCTATCCTATCATCTAACCTATCCTATCCACTATCCTATCCTATCCTCTATCATATCCTATCCTCTATCCTATCCAATCCTCTATCCTATCCTATCCTCCATCCTATCCTATCGTATCCTCTATCCTATCCTATCGTATCCTCTATCCTATCCTATCCGCTATCCTATCCTATCCTCTATCCTATCCTATCCTCTATCCTACCATATGCTCTAACTTATCCTATTCTCTATCCTATCCTATCCTCTATCCTATCCTATCCTATCCTCTATCATATCCTATCCTCTATCCTATCCTATCCTCTATCCTATCCTATCCTCTATCCTATCCTACCCTCTATCCTATCCTTACGTATCCTCTATCGTATCCTATCCTCTATCCTATCCTATCCTCTATCCTATCCTATCCTCTATCCTATCCTATCCTCTATCGTATCCTATCCTCTATCTTATCCTATCCTCTATCCTATCCTATCCTCTATCCTATCCTATCCTCTATACTATCCTAACCTCTATCCTATCCTATCCTCTATCCTATCCTATCCTCTATCCTATCCAATCCCCTATCCTATCCTCTATCCGATCCTATCCTCTATCCTATCCAATCCTGTATCCTATCGTATCCTATCCTCTATCCTTTCCTATCCTCTATCCTATCCTATCCTATCCTCTATCGTATCCTATCCTCTATCCTATCCTACCCTCTATCCTATCCTTTCGTATCCTCTATCGCATCCTATCCTCTATCCTATCCTATCCTCTATCCTATCCTATCCTATATACTATCCTATCCTCTATCCTATCCTATCCTCTGTCCTATCCTATCCTCGATCCTATCCTATCTTCTATCCTATCCTATCGTCTATCCTATCATATCCTCTACCTTATAATATCCTCTATCCTATCCTATCCTCTATCTTATCCTATCCTCTATCCTATCCTATCCTCTATCATATCCTGTCCTCTATCCTATCCTATCCTCTATCCTATCCTACCCACTATCCTATCCTATCCTATCCTCTATCGTATCCTATCCTCTATCCTATCCCATCCTCTATCCTATCCTATCCTCTATCCTATCCTATCCTCTATCCTATCATATCCTCTATCTTATCCTATCCTCTATCCTATCGTATCCTCTATCCTATCCTATCCTCTATCCTATCCAATCCTCTATCCTATCCGATCCTCTATCATATCCTATCCTCTTTCCTATCCTCTATCCTATCCTATTCTCTATCCTATCCTATCCTATCCTCTACCATCTCCTATCCTGTATCCGATCCAATCCCCTATCGTCTACCGTATCATATTCTCTATCCTATCCTCTATAGTATCGTATTATCTATCCTATCCAATCCTCTATCCTATCCTTTCCACTATCTTATACTTTCCTCTATAATATCCTATTTTCTATAAGATCGTAACCTCTATCCTATACTGTCCTCTATCCTATCCTATCCTCTATCCTATCCTATACTCTATCCTATCCTATCGTATCCTCTATCGTATCCTATCCTCTATGCTATCCTATCCTCTATCCTATCCAATCCCCTATCCTATCCTCTATCCTATCCTATCCTCTATCATATCCTATCCTCTATCCTATCCAATCCTCTATCCTATCCTATCCTCCATCCTATCCTATCGTATCCTCTATCCTATCCTATCGTATCCTCTATACTATCCTATCCGCTATCCTATCCAATCCTATATCCTATCCTATCCTCTATCCTACCATATCCTCTAACTTATCCTATTCTCTATCCTATCCTATCCTCTATCCTATCCTATCCTATCCTCTATCCTATCCTATCCCCTATCATATCCTATCCTCTATCCTATCCTATCCTCTATCCTATCCTATCCTCTATCCTATCCTACCCTCTATCCTATCCTTACGTATCCTCTATCGTATCCTATCCTCTATCCTATCCTATCCTCTATCCTATCCTATCCTCTATCTTATCCTATCCTCTATCCTATCCTATCCTCTATCCTATCCTATCCTCTATCCTATCCTATCCTATCCTCTATCCTATGCTATCCTCTATCCTATCCTATCCTCTATCCTTTCCTATCGTATCCTCTATCGTATCCTATCCTCTATCCTATCCTATCCTCTATCCTATCCTATCCTCTTTCCTATAATATCATCTATTATATCCTATTCTCTATCCTATCCTATCCTCATATCGTATCCTACCCTCTATCCTATCCAATCCTCTATCCTATCCTCTATCCTATCCTATTCTCTATCCTATCCTATCCTCTATCCTATCCTATCCTCTATCCAATCCTATCCTCTATCCTATCCAATCCTCTATCCTATCCTATCCTCTATAATATCCTATCGTATCCTCTATCCTATCCTATCCTCTATCCTATCCTCTATCCTATCCTATCCTCTATCCTATCCTCTATCCTATCCTATCCTCTATCCTATCCTATCCTTTATCCTATCCAATCCCCTATCCTATCCTCTATCCTATCCTATCTTTTATCTTATCCTATCCTCTATCCTATCCTATCCTCTATCCTATCCTATCCTCTATACTATCCTATCCTCTATCCTATCCTATCCTCTATCCCATCCTATCCTCTATCCTATCCAATCCCCTATCCTATCCTCTATCCGATCCTATCCTCTATCCTATCCAATCCTGTATCCTATCCTATCCTTTCCTCTATCCTTTCCTATCCTCTATCCTATCCTATCCTATCCTCTATCGTATCCTATCCTCTAGCCTATCCTACCCTCTATCCTATCCTTTCGTATCCTCTATCGCATCCTATCCTCTATCCTATCCTATCCTCTATCCTATCCTATTCTATATACTATCCTATCCTCTATCCTATCCTATCCTCTGTCCTATCCTATCCTCGATCCTATCCTATCTTCTATCCTATCCTATCGTCTATCCTATCATATCCTCTATCTTATAATATCCTCTATCCTATCCTATCCTCTATCCTATCCTATCCTCTATCATATCCTGTCCTCTATCCTATCCTATCCTCTATCCTATCCTACCCACTATCCTATCCTATCCTATCCTCTATCGTATCCTATCCTCTATCCTATCCCATCCTCTATCCTATCCTATCCTCTATCCTATCCTATCCTCTATCCTATCCTATCCTCTATCCTATCCTATCCTCTATCCTATCCTATCCTCTATCCTATCCTATCCTCTATCCTATCCTATCCTCTATCCTATCCTATCCTCTATCATATCCTATCCTCTATCCTATCCTATCCTCTATCCTATCCTATCCTCTATCCTATCCTACCCTCAATCCTATCCTTTCGTATCCTCTATCGTATCCTATCCTCTATCCTATCCTATCCTCTATCCTATCCTTTCCTTTATCCTATCCAATCCCCTATAATATCCTCTATCCTATCCTATCCTCTATCTTATCCTATCCTCTATCCAATCCTATCATCTATCCTATCCTATCCTCTATCCTATCCTATCCTCTATCATATCCTATCGTCTATCATATCCTATCCTCTATCCTATCCAATCCTCTATCCTATCCTATCCTCTATAATATCCTATCGTATCCTCTATCCTATCCTATCCTCTATCCTATCCTATCCTCTATCCTATCCTCTATCCTATCCTCTATCCTATCCTATCCTCTGTCCTATCCTATCCTCGATCCTATCCTATCTTCTATCCTATCCTATCGTCTATCCTATCATATCCTCTATCTTATAATATCCTCTATCCTATCCTATCCTCTATCCTATCCTATCCTCTATCCTATCCTATCCTCTATCATATCCTGTCCTCTATCCTATCCTATCCTCTATCCTATCCTACCCACTATCCTATCCTATCCTATCCTCTATCGTATCCTATCCTCTATCCTATCCCATCCTCTATCCTATCCTATCCTCTATCCTATCCTATCCTCTGTCCTATCCTATCCTCGATCCTATCCTATCTTCTATCCTATCCTATCGTCTATCCTATCATATCCTCTATCTTATAATATCCTCTATCCTATCCTATCCTCTATCCTATCCTATCCTCTATCCTATCCTACCCTCTATCATATCCTGTCCTCTATCAAATCCTATCCTCTATCCTATCCTACCCACTATCCTATCCTATCCTATCCTCTATCGTATCCTATCCTCTATCCTATCCCATCCTCTATCCTATCCTATCCTCTATCCTATCCTATCCTCTATCCTATCCTATCCTCTATCCTATCCTATCCTCTATCCTATCCTATCCTCTATCCTATCCTATCCTCTATCCTATCCTATCCTCTATCCTATCCTATCCTCTACCCTATCCTATCGTATCCTCTATCCTATCCTATCCTCTATCCTATCCAATCCTCTATCCTATCCGATCCTCTATCATATCCTATCTTCTATCATATCCTATCCTCTATCCTATCCTATCCTCTATCATATCCTATCCTCTATCCTATCCTATCCTCTATCCTATCCTATCCTCTATCCTATCATATCCTCTATCCTATCCTACCCTCAATCCTATCCTTTCGTATCCTCTATCGTATCCTATCCTCTATCCTATCCTATCCTCTATCCTATCCTTTCCTTTATCCTATCCAATCCCCTATCCTATCCTCTATCCTATCCTATCCTCTATCTTATCCTATCCTCTATCCAATCCTATCATCTATCCTATCCTATCCTCTATCCTATCCTATCCTCTATCATATCCTATCGTCTATCATATCCTATCCTCTATAATATCCTATCGTATCCTCTATCCTATCCTATACTCTATCCTATCCTCTACCCTATCCTATCCTCTATCCTATCCTGTATCCTATCCTATCCTCTATCCTATCCTATCCTCTATCGTATCCTATCCTCTATCTTATCCTATCCTCTATCCTATCCTATCCTCTATCCTATCCTATCCTCTATCCTATCCTATCCTCTACCCTATCCTATCGTATCCTCTATCCTATCGTATCCTCTATCCTATCCTATCCTCTATCCTATCCTATCCTCTATCCTATCCTATCCTCTATCCTGTCCAATCCCCTATCCTATCCTCTATCCGATCCTATCCTCTATCCTATCCAATCCTCTATCCGATCCTATCCTCTATAATATCCTATCGTATCCTCTATCCTATCCTATCCTCTATCCTATCCTATCCTCTACCCTATCCTATCGTATCCTCTATCCTATCCTATCCTCTATCCTATCCAATCCTCTATCCTATCCGATCCTCTATCATATCCTATCTTCTATCATATCCTATCCTCTATCCTATCCTATCCTCTATCATATCCTATCCTCTATCCTATCCTATCCTCTATCCTATCCTATCCTCTATCCTATCCTATCCTTTATCCTATCCTATCCTCTACCCTATCCTATCGTATCCTCTATCCTATCCTATCATCTATCCTATCCAATCCTCTATCCTATCCGATCCTCTATCATACCCTATCCTCTTTCCTATCCTCTGTCCTATCCTATCCTATCCTCTATCCTATCCTATTCTCTATCCTATCCTATCCTATCCTCTACCCTCTCCTATCCTGTATCCGATCCAATCCCCTATCGTCTACCGTATCATATTCTCTATCCTATCCTCTATAGTATCGTATTATCTATCCTATCCAATCCTCTATCCTATCCGATCCTCTATCATATCCTATCCTCTTTCCTATAATATCATCTATAATATCCTATTCTCTATCCTATCCTATCCTCATATCGTCTCCTTTCCTCTATCCTATCCAATCCCCTATCCTATCCTCTATCCTATCCTATACACTACCCTATCCTATCCTCTATCCTATCCTATCCTCTATCCTATCCTATCCTCTATCCTATCCTATCCTCTATCCTATCCTATCCTCTATCCTATCCTATCCTCTATCCTATCCTATCGTATCCTCTATCGTATCCTATCCTCTATCCTATCCTATCCTCTATACTATCCTATCCTCTATCCTATCCTATCCTCTATCCTATCCTATTCTCTATCCTATCCTATCCTCATATCGTCTCCTTTCCTCTATCCTATCCAATCCCCTATCCCATCCTCTAACCTATCGTATCCTCTATCGCATCCTATCCTGTATCTTATCCTATCCTCTATCCTATTCTCTATCCAATCCTATCCTCTTTCGTCTCCTATCCTCTATCCTATCCAACCCCTATCCTATCCTCTATCCAATCCTATCATCTATCCTATCCTATCCTCTATCCTATCCTATCCTCTATCATATCCTATCGTCTATCATATCCTATCCTCTATAATATCCTATCGTATCCTCTATCCTATCCTATACTCTATCCTATCCTCTACCCTATCCTATCCTCTATCCTATCCTCTATCCTATCCTATCCTCTATCCTATCCTATCCTCTATCGTATCCTATCCTCTATCTTATCCTATCCTCTATCCTATCCTATCCTCTATCCTATCCTATCCTCTATCCTATCCTATCCTCTACCCTATCCTATCGTATCCTCTATCCTATCCTATCCTCTATCCTATCCTATCCTCTATCCTATCCTATCCTCTATCCTATCCAATCCCCTATCCTATCCTCTATCCGATCCTATCCTCTATCCTATCCAATCCTCTATCCGATCCTATCCTCTATAATATCCTATCGTATCCTCTATCCTATCCTATCCTCTATCCTATCCTATCCTCTACCCTATCCTATCGTATCCTCTATCCTATCCTATCCTCTATCCTATCCAATCCTCTATCCTATCCGATCCTCTATCATATCCTATCTTCTATCATATCCTATCCTCTATCCTATCCTATCCTCTATCATATCCTATCCTCTATCCTATCCTATCCTCTATCCTATCCTATCCTCTATCCTATCCTATCCTTTATCCTATCCTATCCTCTACCCTATCCTATCGTATCCTCTATCCTGTCCTATCATCTATCCTATCCAATCCTCTATCCTATCCGATCCTCTATCATACCCTATCCTCTTTCCTATCCTCTGTCCTATCCTATCCTATCCTCTATCCTATCCTATTCTCTATCCTATCCTATCCTATCCTCTACCCTCTCCTATCCTGTATCCGATCCAATCCCCTATCGTCTACCGTATCATATTCTCTATCCTATCCTCTATAGTATCGTATTATCTATCCTATCCAATCCTCTATCCTATCCGATCCTCTATCATATCCTATCCTCTTTCCTATAATATCATCTATAATATCCTATTCTCTATCCTATCCTATCCTCATATCGTCTCCTTTCCTCTATCCTATCCAATCCCCTATCCTATCCTCTATCCTATCCTATACACTACCCTATCCTATCCTCTATCCTATCCTATCCTCTATCCTATCCTATCCTCTATCCTATCCTATCCTCTATCCTATCCTATCCTCTATCCTATCCTATCCTCTATCCTATCCTATCCTCTATCCTATCCTATCCTCTATCCTATCCTATCCTCTATCCTATCCTATCGTATCCTCTATCGTATCCTATCCTCTATCCTATCCTATCCTCTATACTATCCTATCCTCTATCCTATCCTATCCTCTATCCTATCCTATTCTCTATCCTATCCTATCCTCATATCGTCTCCTTTCCTCTATCCTATCCAATCCCCTATCCCATCCTCTAACCTATCGTATCCTCTATCGCATCCTATCCTGTATCTTATCCTATCCTCTATCCTATTCTCTATCCAATCCTATCCTCTTTCGTCTCCTATCCTCTATCCTATCCAACCCCTATCCTATCCTCTATCCGATCCTATCCTCTATCCTATCCTATACACTACCCTATCCTATCCTCTATCCTATCCTATCCTCTATCCTATCCTATCCTCTATCCTATCCTATCCTCTACCCTATCCTATCCTCTATCCTATCCTATCCTCTATCCTATCCTATCCTCTATCCTATCCTATCCTCTATCATATCCTATCCTCTATCCTAATCTATCCTCTATCCTATCCTATCCTCTATCCTATCCTATCCTCTATCCTATCCTATCCTCTATCGTATCCTATCCTCTATCCTATCCTATCGTATCCTCTATCGTATCCTATCCTCTATCCTATCCTATCCTCTATACTATCCTATCCTCTATCCTATCCTATCCTCTATCCTATCCTATCCTCTATCCTATCCGATCCCCTATCCTATCCTCTATCCGATCCTATCCTCTATCCTATCCTATCCTCTATCCTATCCTATCCTCTACCCTATCCTATCCTCTATCCTATCCTATCCTCTATCCTAACCTATCCTCTATCCTATGCTATTCTCTATCCTATCATATCGTATCCTCTACCGCCTCCTATCCTGTATCCGATCCAATCCCCTATCGTCTACCGTATCATACTCTCTATCCTATCCAATCCTCTATCCTATCCGCTCCCCTATCATATCCTATCCTCTATCCTATCCTATCCTCTATCCTATCCTATCCTCTATCCTATCCTATCCTCTATCCTATCCTATCCTCTATCCTATCCTATCCTCTATCCTATCCTATCCACTATCCTATCTTATCCTCTATCTTATCCTATCCTCTATCCTATCCTATCCTCTATCCTATCCTATCGTATCCTCTATCGTATCCTATCCTCTATAATATCCTATCCTCTATACTATCCTATCCTCTATCCTATCCTATCCTCTATCCTATCCTATCGTATCCTCTATCGTATCCTATCCTCTATCCTATCCTATCCTCTATACTATCATATCCTCTATCCTATCCTATCCTCTATCCTATCCTATCCTCTATCCTATCCAATCCCCTATCCTATCCTCTATGCGATCCTATCCTCTATCCTATCCTATCCTCTATCCTATCCTATCCTCTACCCTATCCTATCCTCTATCCTATCCTATCCTCTATCCTATCCTATCCTCTATCCTATCCTATCCTCTATCATATCCTATCCTCTATCCTAATCTATCCTCTATCCTATCCTATCCTCTATTCTATCCTATCCTCTATCCTATCCTATCGTATCCTCTATCGTATCCTATCCTCTATCCTATCCTATCCTATATCCTATCCTATCCTCTACCCTATCCTATCCTCTATCCTAACCTATCCTCTATCCTATCCTATTCTCTATCCTATCATATCCTATCCTCTACCGCCTCCTATCCTGTATCCGATCCAATCCCCTATCGTCTACCGTATCACACTCTCTATCCTATCCAATCCTCTATCCTATCCGATCCCCTATCATATCATATCCTCTATCTTATCCTATCCTCTATTCTATCCAATCCTCTATCCTATCCTATCCTCTATCCTATCCTATCCTATCCTCTATACTATCCTATCCTCTATCCTATCATATCCTCTATCCTATCCTATCCTCTATCCTATCCTATCCTCTATCCTATCCTATCCTCTATCCTATCCTATCCTCTATCCTATCCTATCCTATATCCTATCCTATCCTATCCTATATCCTATCCTATCCTCTATCCTATCCTATCCTCTATCCTATCCTATCCTGTATCCTAACCTATCCTCTATCCTATCCTATTCTCTATCCTATCATATCCTATCCTCTACCGCCTCCTATCCTGTATCCGATCCAATCCCCTATCGTCTACCGTATCATACTCTCTATCCTATCCAATCCTCTATCCTATCCTATCGTATCATCTATCCTATCCAATCCTCTATTCTATCCGATCCTCTATCCTATAATATCCTCTATAATATCGTATCCTCTGTCATATCCTATCCTCTTTCCTATAATATCATCTATCCTATCCTATTCCCTATCCTATCCTATCCTCAGTCCTATCCTATCCTCTATTATATTCTATCCTCAACCCTATCCTATCCTCAATTCTATCCTATACTCCATCCTGTCCTATCCGCTATCCTATCCTATCCTCTATCCTATAATATCCTCTATCCTATCCACTATCCTATTCTCTATCATATCCTAGCATCTATCCTATCATTTCCTCCATCCTATTCTATACTCTATCCTATCCTTTCCGCTATCCTATCCTATCCTCTATCTTATCCTATCGCCTATCCTATATAATCCTATCTCCTATCCTGTATCCGATCCTATCCTCTATCCTATCCTATCCTCTACCCTATCCTAACCTCTATCCTATCCTATCCTCTATCCTATCATATCCTCTATGATATCCTATCCTCTATCCTATCCTATCTGCTATCATGTCCTATCCTCTATCCTATCCTATTCTCTATCCTATCCTATCGTATCCTCTATCCTATCCTATCCTCTATCCTATCCTATCCTCTATCCTATGCTATCCTCTATCCTATCCTATCCTCTATCCTATCCTATCCTATCCTCTATACTATCCTATCCTCTATCCTATCATATCCTCTATCCTATCCTATCCTCTATCCTATCCTATCCTCTATCCTATCCTATCCTCTATCCTATCCTATCCTCTATCCTATCCTATCCTATATCCTATCCTATCCTATCCTATATCCTATCCTATCCTCTATCCTATCCTATCCTCTATCCTATCCTATCCTCTATCCTAACCTATCCTCTATCCTATCCTATTCTCTATCCTATCATATCCTATCCTCTACCGCCTCCTATCCTGTATCCGATCCAATCCCCTATCGTCTACCGTATCATACTCTCTATCCTATCCAATCCTCTATCCTATCCGATCCCCTATCATATCCTATCCTCTATCCTATCCTATCCTGTATGCTATCCTATCCTCTATCCTATCCTATCCTCTATCCTATCCTATCCTCTATCCCATCCGATCCTCTATCCTATCCTATCCTCTATCCTATATTATCCTCTATCCTATCCTATCCTCTATCCTATCCTATCCTCTATCCTATCCTATCGTATCCTCTATCCTAACCTATCCTCTATCCTATCCTATTCTCTATCCTATCATATCCTATCCTCTATTTCCTCCTATCCTGTATCCGATCCAATCCCCTATCGTCTACCGTATCATACTCTCTATCCTATCCAATCCTCTATCCTATCCGATCCCCTATCATATCCTATCCTCTATCCTATCCTATCCTCTATGCTATCCTATCCTCTATCCTATCCTATCATCTATCCTATCCTCTATCCTATCCTATCGTATCCTATCCTCTATCATATCCTATCCTCTATCCTATCCTATCCTCTATCCTATCCTATCCTCTATCCTATCCTATCCTCTATCCTATCCTATCGTATCCTCTATCGTACCCTATCCTCTATCCTATCCTCTCCTTTATCCTATCCAATCCCCTATCCTATCCTCTATCCTATCCTATCCTCTATCTTATCCTATCCTCTATCCTATCCTATCCTCTACCCTATCCTATCGTATCCTCTATCCTATCCTATCCTCTATCCTATCCTATCCTCTATCCTATCCTATCCTCTATCCTATCCTATCCTCTACCCTATCCTATCGTATCCTCTATCCTATCCTATCCTCTATCCTATCCTATCCTCTATCCTATCCTATCCTCTATCCTATCCAATCCCCTATCCTATCCTCTATCCGATCCTATCCTCTATCCTATCCAATCCTCTATCCGATCCTATCCTCTATAATATCCTATCGTATCCTCTATCCTATCCTATCCTCTATCCTATCCTATCCTCTACCCTATCCTATCGTATCCTCTATCCTATCCTATCCTCTATCCTATCCAATCCTCTATCCTATCCGATCCTCTATCATATCCTATCTTCTATCATATCCTATCCTCTATCCTATCCTATCCTCTATCATATCCTATCCTCTATCCTATCCTATCCTCTATCCTATCCTATCCTCTATCCTATCCTATCCTTTATCCTATCCTATCCTCTACCCTATCCTATCGTATCCTCTATCCTGTCCTATCATCTATCCTATCCAATCCTCTATCCTGTCCTATCATCTATCCTATCCAATCCTCTATCCTATCCGATCCTCTATCATACCCTATCCTCTTTCCTATCCTCTGTCCTATCCTATCCTATCCTCTATCCTATCCTATTCTCTATCCTATCCTATCCTATCCTCTACCCTCTCCTATCCTGTATCCGATCCAATCCCCTATCGTCTACCGTATCATATTCTCTATCCTATCCTCTATAGTATCGTATTATCTATCCTATCCAATCCTCTATCCTATCCGATCCTCTATCATATCCTATCCTCTTTCCTATAATATCATCTATAATATCCTATTCTCTATCCTATCCTATCCTCATATCGTCTCCTTTCCTCTATCCTATCCAATCCCCTATCCTATCCTCTATCCTATCCTATACACTACCCTATCCTATCCTCTATCCTATCCTATCCTCTATCCTATCCTATCCTCTATCCTATCCTATCCTCTATCCTATCCTATCCTCTATCCTATCCTATCCTCTATCCTATCCTATCCTCTATCCTATCCTATCGTATCCTCTATCGTATCCTATCCTCTATCCTATCCTATCCTCTATACTATCCTATCCTCTATCCTATCCTATCCTCTATCCTATCCTATTCTCTATCCTATCCTATCCTCATATCGTCTCCTTTCCTCTATCCTATCCAATCCCCTATCCCATCCTCTAACCTATCGTATCCTCTATCGCATCCTATCCTGTATCTTATCCTATCCTCTATCCTATTCTCTATCCAATCCTATCCTCTTTCGTCTCCTATCCTCTATCCTATCCAACCCCTATCCTATCCTCTATCCGATCCTATCCTCTATCCTATCCTATACACTACCCTATCCTATCCTCTATCCTATCCTATCCTCTATCCTATCCTATCCTCTATCCTATCCTATCCTCTATCGTATCCTATCCTCTATCCTATCCTATCGTATCCTCTATCGTATCCTATCCTCTATCCTATCCTATCCTCTATACTATCCTATCCTCTATCCTATCCTATCCTCTATCCTATCCTATCCTCTATCCTATCCGATCCCCTATCCTATCCTCTATCCGATCCTATCCTCTATCCTATCCTATCCTCTATCCTATCCTATCCTCTACCCTATCCTATCCTCTATCCTATCCTATCCTCTATCCTAACCTATCCTCTATCCTATGCTATTCTCTATCCTATCATATCGTATCCTCTACCGCCTCCTATCCTGTATCCGATCCAATCCCCTATCGTCTACCGTATCATACTCTCTATCCTATCCAATCCTCTATCCTATCCGCTCCCCTATCATATCCTATCCTCTATCCTATCCTATCCTCTATCCTATCCTATCCTCTATCCTATCCTATCCTCTATCCTATCCTATCCTCTATCCTATCCTATCCTCTATCCTATCCTATCCACTATCCTATCTTATCCTCTATCTTATCCTATCCTCTATCCTATCCTATCCTCTATCCTATCCTATCGTATCCTCTATCGTATCCTATCCTCTATCCTATCCTATCCTCTATACTATCCTATCCTCTATCCTATCCTATCCTCTATCCTATCCTATCGTATCCTCTATCGTATCCTATCCTCTATCCTATCCTATCCTCTATACTATCATATCCTCTATCCTATCCTATCCTCTATCCTATCCTATCCTCTATCCTATCCAATCCCCTATCCTATCCTCTATGCGATCCTATCCTCTATCCTATCCTATCCTCTATCCTATCCTATCCTCTACCCTATTCTATCCTCTATCCTATCCTATCCTCTATCCTATCCTATCCTCTATCCTATCCTATCCTCTATCATATCCTATCCTCTATCCTAATCTATCCTCTATCCTATCCTATCCTCTATTCTATCCTATCCTCTATCCTATCCTATCGTATCCTCTATCGTATCCTATCCTCTATCCTATCCTATCCTATATCCTATCCTATCCTATCCTATATCCTATCCTATCCTCTACCCTATCCTATCCTCTATCCTAACCTATCCTCTATCCTATCCTATTCTCTATCCTATCATATCCTATCCTCTACCGCCTCCTATCCTGTATCCGATCCAATCCCCTATCGTCTACCGTATCACACTCTCTATCCTATCCAATCCTCTATCCTATCCGATCCCCTATCATATCATATCCTCTATCTTATCCTATCCTCTATTCTATCCAATCCTCTATCCTATCCTATCCTCTATCCTATCCTATCCTATCCTCTATACTATCCTATCCTCTATCCTATCATATCCTCTATCCTATCCTATCCTCTATCCTATCCTATCCTCTATCCTATCCTATCCTCTATCCTATCCTATCCTCTATCCTATCCTATCCTATATCCTATCCTATCCTATCCTATATCCTATCCTATCCTCTATCCTATCCTATCCTCTATCCTATCCTATCCTGTATCCTAACCTATCCTCTATCCTATCCTATTCTCTATCCTATCATATCCTATCCTCTACCGCCTCCTATCCTGTATCCGATCCAATCCCCTATCGTCTACCGTATCATACTCTCTATCCTATCCAATCCTCTATCCTATCCGATCCCCTATCATATCCTATCCTCTATCCTATCCTATCCTGTATGCTATCCTATCCTCTATCCTATCCTATCCTCTATCCTATCCTATCCTCTATCCCATCCGATCCTCTATCCTATCCTATCCTCTATCCTATATTATCCTCTATCCTATCCTATCCTCTATCCTATCCTATCGTATCCTCTATCCTAACCTATCCTCTATCCTATCCTATTCTCTATCCTATCATATCCTATCCTCTATTTCCTCCTATCCTGTATCCGATCCAATCCCCTATCGTCTACCGTATCATACTCTCTATCCTATCCAATCCTCTATCCTATCCGATCCCCTATCATATCCTATCCTCTATCCTATCCTATCCTCTATGCTATCCTATCCTCTATCCTATCCTATCATCTATCCTGTCCTCTATCCTATCCTATCGTATCCTATCCTCTATCATATCCTATCCTCTATCCTATCCTATCCTCTATCCTATCCCATCCTCGATCCTATCCTATCCTCTATCCTATCCTATCGTATCCTCTATCGTACCCTATCCTCTATCCTATCCTCTCCTTTATCCTATCCAATCCCCTATCCTATCCTCTATCCTATCCTATCCTCTATCTTATCCTATCCTCTATCCTATCCTATCATCTATCCTATCCTATCCTCTAGCCTATCATATCCTCTATCTTATCCTATCCTCTATTCTATCCAATCCTCTATCCTATCCTATCGTATCATCTATCCTATCCAATCCTCTATTCTATCCGATCCTCTATCCTATAATATCCTCTATAATATCGTATCCTCTGTCATATCCTATCCTCTTTCCTATAATATCATCTATCCTATCCTATTCCCTATCCTATCCTATCCTCAGTCCTATCCTATCCTCTATTATATTCTATCCTCAACCCTACCCTATCCTCAATTCTATCCTATACTCCATCCTATCCTATCCGCTATCCTATCCTATCCTCTATCCTATAATATCCTCTATCCTATCCACTATCCTATTCTCTATCATATCCTAGCATCTATCCTATCATTTCCTCCATCCTATTCTATACTCTATCCTATCCTTTCCGCTATCCTATCCTATCCTCTATCTTATCCTATCGCCTATCCTATATAATCCTATCTCCTATCCTGTATCCGATCCTATCCTCTATCCTATCCTATCCTCTACCCTATCCTAACCTCTATCCTATCCTATCCTCTATCCTATCATATCCTCTATGATATCCTATCCTCTATCCTATCCTATCTGCTATCATGTCCTATCCTCTATCCTATCCTATTCTCTATCCTATCCTATCGTATCCTCTATCCTATCCTATCCTCTATCCTATCCTATCCTCTATCCTATGCTATCCTCTATCCTATCCTATCCTCTATCCTATCCTATCCTATCCTCTATACTATCCTATCCTCTATCCTATCATATCCTCTATCCTATCCTATCCTCTATCCTATCCTATCCTCTATCCTATCCTATCCTCTATCCTATCCTATCCTCTATCCTATCCTATCCTATATCCTATCCTATCCTATCCTATATCCTATCCTATCCTCTATCCTATCCTATCCTCTATCCTATCCTATCCTCTATCCTAACCTATCCTCTATCCTATCCTATTCTCTATCCTATCATATCCTATCCTCTACCGCCTCCTATCCTGTATCCGATCCAATCCCCTATCGTCTACCGTATCATACTCTCTATCCTATCCAATCCTCTATCCTATCCGATCCCCTATCATATCCTATCCTCTATCCTATCCTATCCTGTATGCTATCCTATCCTCTATCCTATCCTATCCTCTATCCTATCCTATCCTCTATCCCATCCGATCCTCTATCCTATCCTATCCTCTATCCTATATTATCCTCTATCCTATCCTATCCTCTATCCTATCCTATCCTCTATCCTATCCTATCGTATCCTCTATCCTAACCTATCCTCTATCCTATCCTATTCTCTATCCTATCATATCCTATCCTCTATTTCCTCCTATCCTGTATCCGATCCAATCCCCTATCGTCTACCGTATCATACTCTCTATCCTATCCAATCCTCTATCCTATCCGATCCCCTATCATATCCTATCCTCTATCCTATCCTATCCTCTATGCTATCCTATCCTCTATCCTATCCTATCATCTATCCTATCCTCTATCCTATCCTATCGTATCCTATCCTCTATCATATCCTATCCTCTATCCTATCCTATCCTCTATCCTATCCTATCCTCTATCCTATCCTATCCTCTATCCTATCCTATCGTATCCTCTATCGTACCCTATCCTCTATCCTATCCTCTCCTTTATCCTATCCAATCCCCTATCCTATCCTCTATCCTATCCTATCCTCTATCTTATCCTATCCTCTATCCTATCCTATCCTCTATCCTATCCTATCCTCTATCCCATCCTATCCTCTATCCTATCCTATCCTCTATCCTATCCTATCCTCTATCCCATCCTATCCTCTATCCTATCCTATCCTCTATCCTATCCTATCCTCTATCCTATCCTATCCTCTATCCTATCCTATCGTATCCTCTATCGTACCCTATCCTCTATCCTATCCTCTCCTTTATCCTATCCAATCCCCTATCCTATCCTCTAGCCTATCCTATCCTCTATCTTATCCTATCCTCTATCCTATCCTATCATCTATCCTATCCTATTCCCTATCCTATCCTATCCTCAGTCCTATCCTATCCTCTATTATATTCTATCCTCAACCCTATCCTATCCTCAATTCTATCCTATACTCCATCCTATCCTATCCGCTATCCTATCCTATCCTCTATCCTATAATATCCTCTATCCTATCCACTATCCTATTCTCTATCCTATCCTATCTGCTATCATGTCCTATCCTCTATCCTATCCTATTCTCTATCCTATCCTATCGTATCCTCTATCCTATCCTATCCTCTATCCTATCCTATCCTCTATCCTATGCTATCCTCTATCCTATCCTATCCTCTATCCTATCCTATCCTCTATCCTCTCCAATCCTCTATTATATCCTATCCTCTATACTATCCTATCCTCTATACAATTCTATCCTCTATCCTATCCTATCCTTTATTCTATCCAATCCCCTATCCTATCCTCTATCCTATCCTATCTTCTATCTTATCCTATCCTCTATCTTATCCTATCCTCTATCCTATCCTATCATCTATCCTATCCTATCCTCTATACTATCCTATCCTCTATCCTATCCTATCCTCTATCCTATCCTATCCTCTATCCTATCCAATCCCCTATCCTATCCTTTATCCGATCCTATCCTCTATCCTATCCTATCCTCTATCCTATCCTATCCTCTACCCTATCCTATCCTCTAGCCTACCCTATCCCCTATCATATCCTATCCTCTATCCTATCCTATCCTCTATCCTATCTTATCCTCTATCTTATCCTATCCTCTATCCTATCCTATCCTCTATCCTATCCTATCCTCTATCCTATCCTATCCACCATCCTATCCAATCCCCTATCCTATCATCTATCCGATCCTATCCTCTATCCTATCCTATCCTCTATCCTATCCTATCCTCTATCCTATCCAATCCCCTATCCTATCCTTTATCCGATCCTATCCTCTATCCTATCCTATCCTCTATCCTATCCTATCCCCTACCCTATCCTATCCTCTATCCTACCCTATCCTCTATCATATCATATCCTCTATCCTATCCTATCCTCTATCCTATCTTATCCTCTATCTTATCCTATCCTCTATCCTATCCTATCCTCTATCCTATCCTATCCTCTATCCTATCCTATCCTCTATCATATCCTATCCTCTATCCTATTCTATCCTCTATCCTATCCTATCCTCTATCCTATCCTATCCTCTATCCTATCCTATCGTATTCTCTATCGTATCCTATCCTCTATCCTATCCTATCCTCTATACGATCCTATCCTCTATCCTATCCTATCCTCTATCCTATCCTATCCACCATCCTATCCAATCCCCTATCCTATCATGTATCCGATTCTATCCTCTATCCTATCCTATCCTCTATCCTATCCTATCCTCTACCCTATCCTATCCTCTATCCTATCCTATCCTCTATCCTAACCTATCCTCTATCCTATCCTATTCTCTATCCAATCATATCCTATCCTCTACCGCCTCCTATCATGTACCCGATCCAATCCCCTATCGTCTACCGTATCATACTCTCTATCCTATCCAATCCTCTATCCTATCCTATCCTCTATCCTATCCTATCCTCTATCCTATCCTATCCTCTATCCTATCCTATCGTATCCTCTATCGTATCCTATCCTCTATCCTATCCTATCCTCTATCCTATCCTATCCTCTATCCTATCTTATCCTCTATCTTATCCTATCCTCTATCCTATCCTATCCTCTATCCTATCCTACCCTCTATCCTATCCTATCCTCTATAATATCCTATCGTATCCTCTATCCTATCCTATCGTATCCTCTATCCTATCCTATCCTCTATCCTATCCTCTATCCTATCCTCTATCCTATCCTCTATCCTATCCTCTATCCTATCCTCTATCCTATCCTATCCTCTATCCTATCCTCTATCCTATCCTATCCTCTATCCTATCCTATCTTCTATCCTATCCTATCCTCTATCATATCCTATCCTCTATCCTATCCTATCCTCTATCCTATCCTATCCTCTATCCTATCCTACCCTCTATCCTATCCTTTCGTATTATCTATCGTATCCTATCCTCTATCCTATCCTATCCTCTATCCTATCCTATCCTTTATCCTATCCAATCCCCTATCCTATCCTCTATCCTATCCTATCTTCTATCTTATCCTATCCTCTATCCTATCCTATCCTCTATCCTATCCTATCCTCCATCTTATCCTATCCTCTATCCTATCCAATCATCTATCCGATCCTATCCTCTATCCTATCCTATCCTCTATCATATCCTATCCTCTATCCTATCCAATCCTCTATCCTATCCTATCCTCTATCCTATCCTATCGTATCCTCTATCGTATCCTATCCTGTATCCTATCCTATCCTCTATCCTATCCTATCCTCCATCTTATCCTATCCTCAATCCTATCCTATCATCTATCCTATCCTATCCTCTATCCTATCCTATCCTCTATCCTATCCTATGCTCTATCCTATCCTATCCTCTATCCTATCCTATACTCTATCCTATCCTATCCTCTATCCGATCCTATCCTCTATCCTATCCTATCCTCTATCCTATCCTATCCCCTATCCGGACCTATCCTCTATCCTATCCTATCCTCTATCCTATCCTATCCTCCATCTTATCCTATCCACTATCCTATCCTATCATCTATCCTATCCTATCCTCTATCCTATCCTATCCTCTATCCTATCCAATCCTCTATCCTATCCTATCCTCTATCCTATCCTATCGTATCCTCTATCGTATCCTATCCTCTATGCTATTCTATCCTCTATCCTATCCTATCCTCTATACTATCCGATCCTCTATCCTATCCTATCCTGTATACTATCCTATCCTCTATCGTATCCTATCCTCTATCCTATCCTATCCTCTATCCTATCCTATCCTCTATCCTATCCTATCCTCTATCCTATCCTATCCTCTATCCTATCCTATCCTCTATCCTATCCTATCCTCTATCCTATCTTATCCTCTATCTTATCCTATCCTATATCCTATCCAATCCTCTATCCTACCCTATCCTCTATCCTATCCTTTCCTCTATCATATCCTATCCTCTATCCTAATCTATCCTCTATCATATCCTATCCTCTATCCTATCCTATCGTATCCTCTATCGTATCCTATCCTCTATCCTATCCTATCCTCTATACTATCCTATCCTCTATACTATCCTATCCTCTATCCTATCCTATCCTGTATACTATCCTATACTCTATCCTATCCTATCCTCTATCCTATCCTATCCTCTACCCTATCCTATCCTCTATACTATCCTATCCTCTATAATATCGTATCCTCTATCATATCCTATCCTCATTCCTATAATATCATCTGTCCTATCCAATCCCCTATCCTATCCTCTATCCGATCCTATCCTCTATCCTATCCTATCCTCTATCCTATCCTATCCTCTATCTTATCCTATCCTGTATCCAATCCTATCATCTATCCTATCCTATCCTCTATCCTATCCTATCCTCTATCATATCCTATCCTCTATCATATCCTATCCTCTATCCTATCCAATCCTCTATCCTATCCTATCCTCTATAATATCCTATCGTATCCTCTATCCTATCCTATCGTATCCTCTATCCTTTCCCATCCTCTATCCTATCCTCTATCCTATCCTATCCTCTATCCTATCCTCTATCCTATCCTCTATCCTATCCTATCCTCTATCCTATCCTATCTTCTATCCTATCCTATCCTCTATCATATCCTATCCTCTATCCTATCCTATCCTCTATCCAATCCTATCCTCTATCCTATCCTACCCTCTATCCTATCCTTTCGTATTATCTATCGTATCCTATCCTCTATCCTATCCTATCCTCTATCCTATCCTATCCTTTATCCTATCCAATCCCCTATCCTATCCTCTATCCTATCCTATCTTCTATCTAATCCTATCCTCTATCCTATCCTATCCTCTATCCTATCCTATCCTCCGTCTTATCCTATCCTCTATCCTATCCAATCATCTATCCGATCCTATCCTCTATCCTATCCTATCCTCTATCATATCCTATCCTCTATCCTATCCAATCCTCTATCCTATCCTATCCTCTATCCTATCCTATCGTATCCTCTATCGTATCCTATCCTCTATCCTATCCTATCCTCTATCCTATCCTATCCTCCATCTTATCCTATCCTCTATCCTATCCTATCCTGTATACTATCCTATCCTCTATCGTATCCTATCCTCTATCCTATCCTATCCTCTATCCTATCCTATCCTCTATCCTATCCTATCCTCTATCCTATCCTATCCTCTACCCTATCCTATCCTCTATCCTACCCTATCCTCTATCATATCCTATCCTCTATCATATCCTATCCTCTATCCTATCCTATCCTCTATCCTATCTTATCCTCTATCTTATCCTATCCTCTATCCTATCGTATCCTATATCCTATCCTATCCTCTATCCTATCCTATCCTCTATCATATCCTATCCTCTATCCTATTCTATCCTCTATCCTATCCTATCCTCTATCCTATCCTATCCCCTATCCGGACCTATCCTCTATCCTATCCTATCCTCTATCCTATCCTATCCTCCATCTTATCCTATCCACTATCCTATCCTATCATCTATCCTATCCTATCCTCTATCCTATCCTATCCTCTATCCTATCCAATCCTCTATCCTATCCTATCCTCTATCCTATCCTATCGTATCCTCTATCGTATCCTATCCTCTATGCTATTCTATCCTCTATCCTATCCTATCCTCTATACTATCCGATCCTCTATCCTATCCTATCCTGTATACTATCCTATCCTCTATCGTATCCTATCCTCTATCCTATCCTATCCTCTATCCTATCCTATCCTCTATCCTATCCTATCCTCTATCCTATCCTATCCTCTATCCTATCCTATCCTCTATCCTATCCTATCCTCTATCCTATCTTATCCTCTATCTTATCCTATCCTATATCCTATCCAATCCTCTATCCTACCCTATCCTCTATCCTATCCTTTCCTCTATCATATCCTATCCTCTATCCTAATCTATCCTCTATCATATCCTATCCTCTATCCTATCCTATCGTATCCTCTATCGTATCCTATCCTCTATCCTATCCTATCCTCTATACTATCCTATCCTCTATACTATCCTATCCTCTATCCTATCCTATCCTGTATACTATCCTATACTCTATCCTATCCTATCCTCTATCCTATCCTATCCTCTACCCTATCCTATCCTCTATACTATCCTATCCTCTATAATATCGTATCCTCTATCATATCCTATCCTCATTCCTATAATATCATCTGTCCTATCCAATCCCCTATCCTATCCTCTATCCGATCCTATCCTCTATCCTATCCTATCCTCTATCCTATCCTATCCTCTATCTTATCCTATCCTGTATCCAATCCTATCATCTATCCTATCCTATCCTCTATCCTATCCTATCCTCTATCATATCCTATCCTCTATCATATCCTATCCTCTATCCTATCCAATCCTCTATCCTATCCTATCCTCTATAATATCCTATCGTATCCTCTATCCTATCCTATCGTATCCTCTATCCTTTCCCATCCTCTATCCTATCCTCTATCCTATCCTATCCTCTATCCTATCCTCTATCCTATCCTCTATCCTATCCTATCCTCTATCCTATCCTATCTTCTATCCTATCCTATCCTCTATCATATCCTATCCTCTATCCTATCCTATCCTCTATCCAATCCTATCCTCTATCCTATCCTACCCTCTATCCTATCCTTTCGTATTATCTATCGTATCCTATCCTCTATCCTATCCTATCCTCTATCCTATCCTATCCTTTATCCTATCCAATCCCCTATCCTATCCTCTATCCTATCCTATCTTCTATCTAATCCTATCCTCTATCCTATCCTATCCTCTATCCTATCCTATCCTCCGTCTTATCCTATCCTCTATCCTATCCAATCATCTATCCGATCCTATCCTCTATCCTATCCTATCCTCTATCATATCCTATCCTCTATCCTATCCAATCCTCTATCCTATCCTATCCTCTATCCTATCCTATCGTATCCTCTATCGTATCCTATCCTCTATCCTATCCTATCCTCTATCCTATCCTATCCTCCATCTTATCCTATCCTCTATCCTATCCTATCCTGTATACTATCCTATCCTCTATCGTATCCTATCCTCTATCCTATCCTATCCTCTATCCTATCCTATCCTCTATCCTATCCTATCCTCTATCCTATCCTATCCTCTACCCTATCCTATCCTCTATCCTACCCTATCCTCTATCATATCCTATCCTCTATCATATCCTATCCTCTATCCTATCCTATCCTCTATCCTATCTTATCCTCTATCTTATCCTATCCTCTATCCTATCGTATCCTATATCCTATCCTATCCTCTATCCTATCCTATCCTCTATCATATCCTATCCTCTATCCTATTCTATCCTCTATCCTATCCTATCCTCTATCCTATCCTATCCTCTATCCTATCCTATCCTCTATCCTATCCTATCGTATTCTCTATCGTATCCTATCCTCTATCCTATCCTATCCTCTATACGATCCTATCCTCTATCCTATCCTATCCTCTATCCTATCCTATCCACCATCCTATCCAATCCCCTATCCTATCATCTATCCGATCCTATCCTCTATCCTATCCTATCCTCTATCTTATCCTATCCTCTACCCTATCCTATCCTCTATCCTATCCTATCCTCTATCCTAACCTATCCTCTATCCTATCCTATTCTCTATCCAATCATATCCTATCCTCTACCGCCTCCTATCATGTACCCGATCCAATTCCCTATCGTCTACCGTATCATACTCTCTATCCTATCCAATCCTCTATCCTATCCTATCCTCTATCCTATCCTATCCTCTATCCTATCCTATCCTCTATCCTATCCTATCGTATCCTCTATCGTATCCTATCCTCTATCCTATCCTATCCTCTATCCTATCCTATCGTATCCTCTATCCTATCCTATCCTCTATACTATCCTATCCTCTATCCTATCCTATCCTGTATACTATCCTATACTCTATCCTATCCTATCCTCTATCCTATCCTATCCTCTACCCTATCCTATCCTCTATACTATCCTATCCTCTATAATATCGTATCCTATATCATATCCTATCCTCATTCCTATAATATCATCTGTCCTATCCAATCCCCTATCCTATCCTCTATCGTATCCTATGCTCTATCCTATCCTATCCTCTATCCTATCCTATTGTAACGCCGAATTCCCCTTCTATCAATCGACATCGATGACGACCGGCAAACCCCAGTGCGTCTCAACACCCACGACATCCCGACCACCCAGGAACACCGTTGGACCCCCTTATCTGCCGTAGACGAAAACCGTTGGCTATCTTTTCGACCACAGTTCCCTTATTATAAACTTATCACCCTAATTTACGATACCTATTCCCGAACAGACAAAAACGCTCATTGACACGAACCAGTATATATAGACCCTCCAAAATCAGCATCCTTAGTCTTATTATAAAAACTTATCACCCTAATTTACGATACCTATTCCCGAACAGACAAAGACGCTCATTGACACGAACCAGTATATATAGACCCTCCAAAATCAGCATCCTTAGTCTTAAGTCTTCTGTTGTACACACGACGTCTGCGCTACGGCCAAGTCAATAAAAGAATATATATAATTTCAACATCTCCTTAATAAACGCTTATTCAGTACGACTCGCGTTTCAAAGTCATAATAAAGTAAAATCAAGAGTATAAAATAATAAGAACGGGCTCTCATCGGTACGCCCTGAGCACCTCTGCCTTTATCTTTGCTCGCTTCGCAACTTTTACGTGACACTATCCTCTATCCTATCCTATCCTATCCTCTATCCTATGCTATCCTCTATCCTATCCTATCCTCTATCCTTTCCTATCCTCTATCCTATTATATCCTCTATCGTATCCTATCCTCTATCCTATCCTATCCTCTATCCTATCCTATCCTCTATCCTATCCTATCCTCTATCCTATCCTATCCTCTATCCTATCTTATCCTCTATCTTATCCTATCCTATATCTTATCCAATCCTCTATCCTACCCTATCCTCTATCCTATCCTATCCTCTATCATATCCTATCCTCTATCCTAATCTATCCTCTATCATATCCTATCCTCTATCCTATCCTATCCTCTATCCTATCCAATCCCCTATCCTATCCTCTATCCGATCCTATCCTCTATCCTATCCTATCCTCTATCCTATCCTATCCTCTATCTTATCCTATCCTGTATCCAATCCTATCATTCTATCCTATCCTATCCTCTATCCTATCCTATCCTCTATCATATCCTATCCTCTATCATATCCTATCCTCTATCCTATCCAATCCTCTATCCTATCCTATCCTCTATAATATCCTACCGTATCCTCTATCCTATCCTATCGTATCCTCTATCCTTTCCCATCCTCTATCCTATCCTCTATCCTATCCTATCCTCTATCCTATCCTCTATCCTATCCTCTATCCTATCCTATCCTCTATCCTATCCTATCTTCTATCCTATCCTATCCTCTATCATATCCTATCCTCTATCCTATCCTATCCTCTATCCAATCCTATCCTCTATCCTATCCTACCCTCTATCCTATCCTTTCGTATTATCTATCGTATCCTATCCTCTATCCTATCCTATCCTCTATCCTATCCTATCCTTTATCCTATCCAATCCCCTATCCTATCCTCTATCCTATCCTATCTTCTATCTAATCCTATCCTCTATCCTATCCTATCCTCTATCCTATCCTATCCACCGTCTTATCCTATCCTCTATCCTATCCAATCATCTATCCGATCCTATCCTCTATCCTATCCTATCCTCTATCATATCCTATCCTCTATCCTATCCAATCCTCTATCCTATCCTATCCTCTATCCTATCCTATCGTATCCTCTATCGTATCCTATCCTCTATCCTATCCTATCCTCTATCCTATCCTATCCTCCATCTTATCCTATCCTCTATCCTATCCTATCCTGTATACTATCCTATCCTCTATCGTATCCTATCCTCTATCCTATCCTATCCTCTATCCTATCCTATCCTCTATCCTATCCTATCCTCTATCCTATCCTATCCTCTATCCTATCCTATCCTCTATCCTATCCTATCCTCTATCCTATCTTATCCTCTATCTTATTCTATCCTATATCCTATCCAATCCTCTATCCTACCCTATCCTCTATCCTATCCTTTCCTCTATCATATCCTATCCTCTATCCTAATCTATCCTCTATCATATCCTATCCTCTATCCTATCCTATCGTATCCTCTATCGTATCCTATCCTCTATCCTATCCTATCCTCTATACTATCCTATCCTCTATCCTATCCTATCCTCTATCCTATCCTATCCTCTATCCTATCCAATCCCCTATCCTATCCTTTATCCGATCCTATCCTCTATCCTATCCTATCCTCTATCCTATCCTATCCTCTACCCTATCCTATCCTCTATCCTACCCTATCCTCTATCATATCCTATCCTCTATCATATCCTATCCTCTATCCTATCCTATCCTCTATCCTATCTTATCCTCTATCTTATCCTATCCTCTATCCTATCCTATCCTCTATCCTATCCTATCCTCTATCCTATCCTATCCTCTATCATATCCTATCCTCTATCCTATTCTATCCTCTATCCTATCCTATCCTCTATCCTATCCTATCCTCTATCCTATCCTAACCTCTATCCTATCCTATCGTATTCTCTATCGTATCCTATCCTCTATCCTATCCTATCCTCTATACGATCCTATCCTCTATCCTATCCTATCCTCTATCCTATCCTATCCACCATCCTATCCAATCCCCTATCCTATCATCTATCCGATCCTATCCTCTATCCTATCCTATCCTCTATCCTATCCTATCCTCTACCCTATCCTATCCTCTATCCTACCCTATCCTCTATCATATCCTATCCTCTATCATATCCTATCCTCTATCCTATCCTATCCTCTATCCTATCTTATCCTCTATCCTATCCTATCCTCTATCCTATCCTATCCTCTATCATATCCTATCCTCTATCCTATTCTATCCTCTATCCTATCCTATCCTCTATCCTATCCTATCCTCTATCCTATCCTATCCTCTATCCTATCCTATCGTATTCTCTATCGTATCCTATCCTCTATCCTATCCTATCCTCTATACGATCCTATCCTCTATCCTATCCTATCCTCTATCCTATCCTATCCACCATCCTATCCAATCCCCTATCCTATCATCTATCCGATCCTATCCTCTATCCTATCCTATCCTCTATCTTATCCTATCCTCTACCCTATCCTATCCTCTATCCTATCCTATCCTCTATCCTAACCTATCCTCTATCCTATCCTATTCTCTATCCAATCATATCCTATCCTCTACCGCCTCCTATCATGTACCCGATCCAATCCCCTATCGTCTACCGTATCATACTCTCTATCCTATCCAATCCTCTATCCTATCCTATCCTCTATCCTATCCTATCCTCTATCCTATCCTATCCTCTATCCTATCCTATCGTATCCTCTATCGTATCCTATCCTCTATCCTATCCTATCCTCTATCCTATCCTATCGTATCCTCTATCCTATCCTATCCTCTATACTATCCTATCCTCTATCCTATCCTATCCTGTATACTATCCTATACTCTATCCTATCCTATCCTCTATCCTATCCTATCCTCTACCCTATCCTATGCTCTATACTATCCTATCCTCTATAATATCGTATCCTCTATCATATCCTATCCTCATTCCTATAATATCATCTGTCCTATCCAATCCCCTATCCTATCCTCTATCGTATCCTATGCTCTATCCTATCCTATCCTCTATCCTATCCTATCCTCTATCCTATCCTATCCTATCCTCTATCCTATGCTATCCTCTATCCTATCCTATCCTCTATCCTTTCCTATCCTCTATCCTATTATATCCTCTATCGTATCCTATCCTCTATCATATCCTATCCTCTATCCTATCCTATCCTCTATCCAATCCTATCCTCTATCCTATCCTACCCTCTATCCTATCCTTTCGTATTATCTATCGTATCCTATCCTCTATCCTATCCTATCCTCTATCCTATCCTATCCTTTATCCTATCCAATCCCCTATCCTATCCTCTATCCTATCCTATCTTCTATCTAATCCTATCCTCTATCCTATCCTATCCTCTATCCTATCCTATCCTCCGTCTTATCCTATCCTCTATCCTATCCAATCATCTATCCGATCCTATCCTCTATCCTATCCTATCCTCTATCATATCCTATCCTCTATCCTATCCAATCCTCTATCCTATCCTATCCTCTATCCTATCCTATCGTATCCTCTATCGTATCCTATCCTCTATCCTATCCTATCCTCTATCCTATCCTATCCTCCATCTTATCCTATCCTCTATCCTATCCTCTCATCTATCCTATCCTATCCTCTATCCTATCCTATCCTCTATTCTATCCTATGCTCTATCCTATCCTATCCTCTATCCTATCCTATCCTCTATCCTATCCTATCCTCTATCCGATCCTATCCTCTATCCTATCCTATCCTCTATCCTATCCTATCCCCTATCCAATCCTATCCTCTATCCTATCCTATCCTCTATCCTATCCTATCCTCCATCTTATCCTATCCACTATCCTATCCTATCATCTATCCTATCCTATCCTCTATCCTATCCTATCATCTCTCATATCCTATCCTCTATCCTATCCAATCCTCTATCCTATCCTATCCTCTATCCTATCCTATCGTATCCTCTATCGTATCCTATCCTCTATGCTATCCTATCCTCTATCCTATCCTATCCTCTATACTATCCGATCCTCTATCCTATCCTATCCTGTATACTATCCTATCCTCTATCGTATCCTATCCTCTATCCTATCTTATCCTCTATCTTATCCTATCCTCTATCCTATCCTATCCTCTATCCTACCCTATCCTCTATCATATCCTATCCTCTATCCTATTCTATCCTCTATCCTATCTTATCCTCTATCTTATCCTATCCTCTATCCAATCCTATCCTCTATCCTATCCTATCCTCTATTCTATCCTATCCTCTATCATATCCTATCCTCTATCCTATTCTATCCTCTATCCTATCCTATCGTCTATCCTATCCTATCCTCTATCCTATCCTATCGTATTCTCTATCGTATCCTATCCTCTATCCTATCCTATCCTCTATACGATCCTATCCTCTATCCTATCCTATCCTCTATCCTATCCTATCCTCCATCCTATCCAAACCCCTATCCTATCATCTATCCGATCCTATCCTCTATCCTATCCTATCCTCTATCCTATCCTATCCTCTACCCTATCCTATCCTCTATCGTATCCTATCCTCTATCCTAACCTATCCTCTATCCTATCCTATTCTCTATCCAATCATATCCTATTCTCTACCGCCTCCTATCAAGTACCCGATCCAATCCCCTATCGTCTACCGTATCATACTCTCTATCCTATCCAATCCTCTATCCTATCCTATCCTCTATCCTATCCAATCCTCTATCCTATCCTATCCTCTATCCTATCCTATCGTATCCTCTATCGTATCCTATCCTCTATCCTATCCTATCCTCTATCCTATCCTATCGTATAATCTATCGTATCCTATCCTCTATGCTATCCTATCCTCTATCCTATCCTATCCTCTATACTATCCTATCCTCTATCCTATCATATCCTCTATCCAATCCTATCCTCTATCCTATCCTATCCTTTATCCTATCCTATCGTATCCTCTATCCTATCCTATCCTCTATCCTGTCCAATCCCCTATCCTATCCTCTATCCGATCCTATCCTCTATCCTATCCTATCGTCTATCCTATCCTATCCTCTATCCTATCCTATCCTCTACCCTATCCTATCCTCTATCATATCCTATCCTCTATCCTATCCTATCCTCTATCCTATCCTATCATCTATCATATCCTATCCTCTATCCTATTCTATCCTCTATCCTATCGTATCCTCTATCCTATCCTATCCTCTATCCTATCCTATCCTCTATCATATCCTATCCTCTATCCTATTCTATCCTCTATCCTATCCTATCCTCTATCCTATCCTATCCTCTATCCTATCCTATCGTATTCTCTATCGTATCCTATCCTCTATCCTATCCTATCCTCTATACGATCCTATCCTCTATCCTATCCTATCCTCTATCCTATCCTATCCTCCATCCTATCCAATCCCCTATCCTATCATCTATCCGATCCTATCCTCTATCCTATCCTATCCTCTATCCTATCCTATCCTCTACCCTATCCTATCCTCTATCCTATCCTATCCTCTATCCTAACCTATCCTCTATCCTATCCTATCCTCTATCCTATCCTATCGTATCCTCTATCGTACCCTATCATCTATCCTATCCTATCCTCTATCCTACCCTATCCTATATCATATCCTATCCTCTATCCTATCCTATCCTCTATCCTATCATATCCTCTATCTTATCCTATCCTCTATCCTATCCTATCCTCTTTCCTATCCTATCCTCTATCCTATCCTATCCTCTATCATATCCTATCCTCTATCCTATCCTATCCTCTATCCTATCATATCCTCTATCCTATCCAATCCTCTATCCTATCCTATCCTCTATCCTATCCTATCGTATCCTCTATCGTATCCTATCCTCTATGCTATCCTATCCTCTATCCTATCCTATCCTCTATACTATCCGATCCTCTATCCTATCCTATCCTGTATACTATCCTATCCTCTATCGTATCCTATCCTCTATCCTATCTTATCCTCTATCTTATCCTATCCTCTATCCTATCCTCTATCCTATCCTATCCTCTATCCTATCCTATCCTCTATCCTATCCTATCCTCTATCATATCCTATCCTCTACCCTATCCTATCCTCTATCCTACCCTATCCTCTATCATATCCTATCCTCTATCCTATCCTATCCTCTATCCTATCTTATCCTCTATCTTATCCTATCCTCTATCCTATCCTATGCTCTATCCTATCCTATCCTCTATTCTATCCTATCCTCTATCATATCCTATCCTCTATCCTATTCTATCCTCTATCCTATCCTATCCTCTATCCTATCCTATCCTCTATCCTATCCTATCGTATTCTCTATCGTATCCTATCCTCTATCCTATCCTATCCTCTATACGATCCTATCCTCTATCCTATCCTATCCTCTATCCTATCCTATCCTCCATCCTATCCAATCCCCTATCCTATCATCTATCCGATCCTATCCTCTATCCTATCCTATCCTCTATCCTATCCTATCCTCTACCCTATCCTATCCTCTATCGTATCCTATCCTCTATCCTAACCTATCCTCTATCCTATCCTATTCTCTATCCAATCATATCCTATCCTCTACCGCCTCCTATCATGTACCCGATCCAATCCCCTATCGTCTACCGTATCATACTCTCTATCCTATCCAATCCTCTATCCTATCCTATCCTCTATCCTATCCAATCCTCTATCCTATCCTATCCTCTATCCTATCCTATCGTATCCTCTATCGTATCCTATCCTCTATCCTATCCTATCCTCTATCCTATCCTATCGTATCCTCTATCGTATCCTATCCTCTATGCTACCCTATACTCTATCCTATCCCATCCTCTATACTATCCTATCCTCTATCCTATCATATCCTCTATCCTATCCTATCCTCTATCCTATCCTATCCTGTATCCTATCCTATCGTATCCTGTATCCTATCCTATCCTCTATCCTGTCCAATCCCCTATCCTGTCCAATCCCCTATCCTATCCTCTATCCGATCCTATCCTCTATCCTATCCTATCAGCTATCCTATCCTATCCTCTATCCTATCCTATCCTCTACCCTATCCTATCCTCTATCATATCCTATCCTCTATCCTATCCTATCCTCTATCCTATCCTATCATCTATCATATCCTATCCTCTATCCTATTCTATCCTCTATCCTATCGTATCCTCTATTCTATCCTATCCTTTATCCTATCCTATCCTCTATCCTATCCTATCCTCTATCCTATCCTATCCTCTATCCTATCCTTTATCCGATCCTATCCTCTATCCTATCCTATCCTCTATCCTATCCTATCCTCTACCCTATCCTATCCTCTATCCTACCCTATCCTCTATCATATCCTATCCTCTATCCTATCCTATCCTCTATCCTATCCTATCCTCTTTCCTATCCTATCCTCCATCCTATCCAATCCCCTATCCTATCATCTATCCGATCCTATCCTCTATCCTATCCTATCCTCTACCCTATCCTATCCTCTATCGTATCCTATCCTCTATCCTAACCTATCCTCTATCCTATGCTATTCTCTATCCAATCATATCCTATCCTCTACCGCCTCCTATCATGTACCCGATCCAATCCCCTATCGTCTACCGTATCATACTCTCTATCCTATCCAATCCTCTATCCTATCCTATCCTCTATCCTATCCAATCCTCTATCCTATCCTATCCTCTATCCTATCCTATCGTATCCTCTATCGTATCCTATCCTCTATCCTATCCTATCGTATCCTCTATCGTATCCTATCCTCTATGCTACCCTATACTCTATCCTATCCTATCCTCTATACTATCCTATCCTCTATCCTATCATATCCTCTATCCTATCCTATCCTCTATCCTATCCTATCCTCTATCCTATCCTATCCTATCCTCTATCCTATCCTATCCTCTATCATATCCTATCCTCTATCCTATTCTATCCTCTATCCTATCCTATCCTCTATCCTATCCTATCCTCTATCCTATCCTATCGTATTCTCTATCGTATCCTATCCTCTATCCTATCCTATCCTCTATACGATCCTATCCTCTATCCTATCCTATCCTCTATCCTATCCTATCCTCCATCCTATCCAATCCCCTATCCTATCATCTATCCGATCCTATCCTCTATCCTATCCTATCCTCTATCCTATCCTATCCTCTACCCTATCCTATCCTCTATCCTATCCTATCCTCTATCCTAACCTATCCTCTATCCTATCCTATCCTCTATCCTATCCTATCGTATCCTCTATCGTACCCTATCATCTATCCTATCCTATCCTCTATCCTACCCTATCCTATATCATATCCTATCCTCTATCCTATCCTATCCTCTATCCTATCATATCCTCTATCTTATCCTATCCTCTATCCTATCCTATCCTCTTTCCTATCCTATCCTCTATCCTATCCTATCCTCTATCATATCCTATCCTCTATCCTATCCTATCCTCTATCCTATCATATCCTCTATCCTATCCAATCCTCTATCCTATCCTATCCTCTATCCTATCCTATCGTATCCTCTATCGTATCCTATCCTCTATGCTATCCTATCCTCTATCCTATCCTATCCTCTATACTATCCGATCCTCTATCCTATCCTATCCTGTATACTATCCTATCCTCTATCGTATCCTATCCTCTATCCTATCTTATCCTCTATCTTATCCTATCCTCTATCCTATCCTCTATCCTATCCTATCCTCTATCCTATCCTATCCTCTATCCTATCCTATCCTCTATCATATCCTATCCTCTACCCTATCCTATCCTCTATCCTACCCTATCCTCTATCATATCCTATCCTCTATCCTATCCTATCCTCTATCCTATCTTATCCACTATCTTATCCTATCCTCTATCCTATCCTATGCTCTATCCTATCCTATCCTCTATTCTATCCTATCCTCTATCATATCCTATCCTCTATCCTATTCTATCCTCTATCCTATCCTATCCTCTATCCTATCCTATCCTCTATCCTATCCTATCGTATTCTCTATCGTATCCTATCCTCTATCCTATCCTATCCTCTATACGATCCTATCCTCTATCCTATCCTATCCTCTATCCTATCCTATCCTCCATCCTATCCAATCCCCTATCCTATCATCTATCCGATCCTATCCTCTATCCTATCCTATCCTCTATCCTATCCTATCCTCTACCCTATCCTATCCTCTATCGTATACTATCCTCTATCCTAACCTATCCTCTATCCTATCCTATTCTCTATCCAATCATATCCTATCCTCTACCGCCTCCTATCATGTACCCGATCCAATCCCCTATCGTCTACCGTATCATACTCTCTATCCTATCCAATCCTCTATCCTATCCTATCCTCTATCCTATCCAATCCTCTATCCTATCCTATCCTCTATCCTATCCTATCGTATCCTCTATCGTATCCTATCCTCTATCCTATCCTATCCTCTATCCTATCCTATCGTATCCTCTATCGTATCCTATCCTCTATGCTACCCTATACTCTATCCTATCCTATCCTCTATACTATCCTATCCTCTATCCTATCATATCCTCTATCCTATCCTATCCTCTATCCTATCCTATCCTGTATCCTATCCTATCGTATCCTGTATCCTATCCTATCCTCTATCCTGTCGAATCCCCTATCCTGTCCAATCCCCTATCCTATCCTCTATCCGATCCTATCCTCTATCCTATCCTATCAGCTATCCTATCCTATCCTCTATCCTATCCTATCCTCTACCCTATCCTATCCTCTATCATATCCTATCCTCTATCCTATCCTATCCTCTATCCTATCCTATCATCTATCATATCCTATCCTCTATCCTATTCTATCCTCTATCCTATCGTATCCTCTATTCTATCCTATCCTTTATCCTATCCTATCCTCTATCCTATCCTATCCTCTATCCTATCCTATCCTCTATCCTATCCTTTATCCGATCCTATCCTCTATCCTATCCTATCCTCTATCCTATCCTATCCTCTACCCTATCCTATCCTCTATCCTACCCTATCCTCTATCATATCCTATCCTCTATCCTATCCTATCCTCTATCCTATCCTATCCTCTTTCCTATCCTATCCTCCATCCTATCCAATCCCCTATCCTATCATCTATCCGATCCTATCCTCTATCCTATCCTATCCTCTACCCTATCCTATCCTCTATCGTATCCTATCCTCTATCCTAACCTATCCTCTATCCTATCCTATTCTCTATCCAATCATATCCTATCCTCTACCGCCTCCTATCATGTACCCGATCCAATCCCCTATCGTCTACCGTATCATACTCTCTATCCTATCCAATCCTCTATCCTATCCTATCCTCTATCCTATCCAATCCTCTATCCTATCCTATCCTCTATCCTATCCTATCGTATCCTCTATCGTATCCTATCCTCTATCCTATCCTATCGTATCCTCTATCGTATCCTATCCTCTATGCTACCCTATACTCTATCCTATCCTATCCTCTATACTATCCTATCCTCTATCCTATCATATCCTCTATCCTATCCTATCCTCTATCCTATCCTATCCTCTATCCTATCCTATCGTATCCTCTATCCTATCCTATCCTCTATCCTGTCCAATCCCCTATCCTGTCCAATCCCCTATCCTATCCTCTATCCGATCCTATCCTCTATCCTATCCTATCGTCTATCCTATCCTATCCTCTATCCTATCCTATCCTCTACCCTATCCTATCCTCTATCATATCCTATCCTCTATCCTATCCTATCCTCTATCCTATCCTATCATCTATCATATCCTATCCTCTATCCTATTCTATCCTCTATCCTATCGTATCCTCTATTCTATCCTATCCTTTATCCTATCCTATCCTCTATCCTATCCTATCCTCTATCCTATCCTATCCTCTATCCTATCCTATCCTCTATCCTATCCTTTATCCGATCCTATCCTCTATCCTATCCTATCCTCTATCCTATCCTATCCTCTACCCTATCCTATCCTCTATCCTACCCTATCCTCTATCATATCCTATCCTCTATCCTATCCTATCCTCTATCCTATCCTATCGTATCCTCTATCCTATCCTATCCTCTATCTTATCCTATCCTCTATCCTATCCTATCATCTATCCTATCCTATCCTCTATCCTATCCTATCCTCTATCCTATCCTATCCTCTATCCTATCCTATCGTATCCTCTATCCTATCCTATCCTCTATCCTATCCTATCGTATCCTATCCTCTATCCTATCCTATCGTATCCTATCCTCTATCCTATCCTATCCTCTATACTATCCTATCCTCTATCCTATCCTATCATCTATCATATCCTATCCTCTATCCTATTCTATCCTCTATCCTATCGTATCCTCTATCCTATCCTATCCTTTATCCTATCCTATCCTCTATCCTATCCTATCCTCTATCCTATCCTATCCTCTATCCTATCCTATCTTCTATCCTAACCTATCCTCTATCCTATCCTATTCTCTATCCAATCATATCCTATCCTCTACCGCCTCCTATCATGTATCCGATCCAATCCCCTATCGTCTACCGCATCATACTCTCTATCCTATCCAATCCTCTATCCTATCCTATCCTCTATCCTATCCTATCTTCTATCCTATCCTATCGTATCCTCTATCGTATCCTATCCTCTATCCTATCCTATCCTCTATCCTATCCTATCGTATCCTCTATCGTATCCTATCCTCTATGCTATCCTATCCTCTATCCTATCCTATCCTCTATCCTATCCTATCCTCTATCCTATCCTATCCTGTATACTATCCTATCCTCTATCCTATCCTATCCTCTATCCTATCCTATCCTCTATCCTATCCTATCCTCTATACTATCCTATCCTCTATAATATCGTATCCTCTATCATATCCTATCCTCATTCCTATAATATCATCTGTCCTATCCAATCCCCTATCCTATCCTCTATCGTATCCTATGCTCTATCCTATCCTATCCTCTATCCTATCCTATCCTATCCTCTATCCTATCCTATCCTCTATCCTATCCTATCCTCTATCCTATCTTATCCTCTATCTTATCCTATCCTATATCCTATCCAATCCTCTATCCTACCCTATCCTCTATCCTATCCTATCCTCTATCATATCCTATCCTCTATCCTAATCTATCCTCTATCATATCCTATCCTCTATCCTATCCTATCGTATCCTCTATCGTATCCTATCCTCTATCCTATCCTATCCTCTATACTATCCTATCCTCTATCCTATCTTATCCTCTATCTTATCCTATCCTATATCCTATCCAATCCTCTATCCTACCCTATCCTCTATCCTATCCTTTCCTCTATCATATCCTATCCTCTATCCTAATCTATCCTCTATCATATCCTATCCTCTATCCTATCCTATCGTATCCTCTATCGTATCCTATCCTCTATCCTATCCTATCCTCTATACTATCCTATCCTCTATCCTATCCTATCCTCTATCCTATCCTATCCTCTATCCTATCCAATCCCCTATCCTATCCTTTATCCGATCCTATCCTCTATCCTATCCTATCCTCTATCCTATCCTATCCTCTACCCTATCCTATCCTCTATACGATCCTATCCTCTATCCTATCCTATCCTGCATCCTATCCAATCCCCTATCCTATCATCTATCCGATCCTATCCTCTATCCTATCCTATCCTCTATCCTATCCTATCCTCTACCCTATCCTATCCTCTATCCTATCCTATCCTCTATCCTAACCTATCCTCTATCCTACCCTATCCTCTATCATATCCTATCCTCTATCCTATCCTATCCTCTATCCTATCTTATCCTCTATCTTATCCTATCCTCTATCCTATCCTATCCTCTATCCTATCCTATCCTCTATCCTATCCTATCCTCTATCATATTCTATGCTCTATCCTATTCTATCCTCTATCCTATCCTATCCTCTATCCTATCCTATCCTCTATCCTATCCTATCGTATTCTCTATCGTATCCTATCCTCTATCCTATCCTATCCTCTATACAATCCTATCCTCTATCCTATCCTATCCTCTATCCTATCCTATCCTCCATCCTATCCAATCCCCTATCCTATCATCTATCCGATCCTATCCTCTATCCTATCCTATCCTCTACCGACTCCTATCATGTATCCGATCCAATCCCCTATCGTCTACCGTATCATACTCTCTATCCTATCCAATCCTCTATCCTATCCTATCCTCTATCCTATCCTATCCTCTATCCTATCCTATCCTCTATCCTATCCTATCGTATCCTCTATCGTATCCTATCCTCTATCCTATCCTATCCTCTGTCCTATCCTATCGTATCCTCTATCGTATCGTATCCTCTATGCTATCCTATCCTCTATCCTATCCTATCCTCTATCCTATCCTATCCTCTATCCTATCCTATCCTGTATACTATCCTATCCTCTATCCTATCCTATCCTCTATCCTATCCTATCCTCTATCCTATCCTATCCTCTATACTATCCTATCCTCTATAATATCGTATCCTCTATCATATCCTATCCTCATTCCTATAATATCATCTGTCCTATCCAATCCCCTATCCTATCCTCTATCGTATCCTATGCTCTATCCTATCCTATCCTCTATCCTATCCTATCCTCTATCCTATCCTATCCTATCCTCTATCCTATCCTATCCTCTATCCTATCCTATCCTCTATCCTATCTTATCCTCTATCTTATCCTATCCTATATCCTATCCAATCCTCTATCCTACCCTATCCTCTATCCTATCCTATCCTCTATCATATCCTATCCTCTATGCTAATCTATCCTCTATCATATCCTATCCTCTATCCTATCCTATCGTATCCTCTATCGTATCCTATCCTCTATCCTATCCTATCCTCTATACTATCCTATCCTCTATCCTATCCTATCCTCTATCCTATTCTATCCTCTATCCTATCCAATCCCCTATCCTATCCTTTATCCGATCCTATCCTCTATCCTATCCTATCCTCTATCCTATCCTATCCTCTACCCTATCCTATCCTCTATCCTACCCTATCCTCTATCATATCCTATCCCCTATCCTATCCTATCCTCTATCCTATCTTATCCTCTATCTTATCCTATCCTCTATCCTATCCTATCCTCTATCCTATCCTATCCTCTATCCTATCCTATCGTATCCTCTATCGTATCCTATCCTCTATCCTATCCTATCCTCTATCCTATCCTATCGTATCCTCTATCGTATCCTATCCTCTATGCTATCCTATCCTCTATCCTATCCTATCCTCTATCCTATCCTATCCTCTATCCTATCCTATCCTGTATACTATCCTATCCTCTATCCTATCCTATCCTCTATCCTATCCTATCCTCTATCCTATCCTATCCTCTATACTATCCTATCCTCTATAATATCGTATCCTCTATCATATCCTATCCTCATTCCTATAATATCATCTGTCCTATCCAATCCCCTATCCTATCCTCTATCGTATCCTATACTCTATCCTATCCTATCCTCTATCCTATCCTATCCTCTATCCTATCCTATCCTATCCTCTATCCTATCCTATCCTCTATCCTATCCTATCCTCTATCCTATCTTATCCTCTATCTTATCCTATCCTATATCCTATCCAATCCTCTATCCTACCCTATCCTCTATCCTATCCTATCCTCTATCATATCCTATCCTCTATCCTAATCTATCCTCTATCATATCCTATCCTCTATCCTATCCTATCGTATCCTCTATCGTATCCTATCCTCTATCCTATCCTATCCTCTATACTATCCTATCCTATATCCTATCCTATCCTCTATCCTATTCTATCCTCTATCCTATCCAATCCCCTATCCTATCCTTTATCCGATCCTATCCTCTATCCTATCCTATCCTCTATCCTATCCTATCCTCTACCCTATCCTATCCTCTATCCTACCCTATCCTCTATCATATCCTATCCCCTATCCTATCCTATCCTCTATCCTATCTTATCCTCTATCTTATCCTATCCTCTATCCTATCCTATCCTCTATCCTATCCTATCCTCTATCCTATCCTATCCTCTATCAAATCCTATCCTCTATCCTATTCTATCCTCTATCCTATCCTATCCTCTATCCTATCCTATCCTCTATCCTATCCTATCCTCTATCCTATCCTATCGTATTCTCTATCCTATCCTATCCTCTATCCTATCCTATCCTCTGTACGATCCTATCCTCTATCCTATCCTATCCTCTATCCTATCCTATCCTCCATCCTATCCAATCCCCTATCCTATCATCTATCCGATCCTATCCTCTATCCTATCCTATCCTCTATCCTATCCTATCCTCTACCCTATCCTATCCTCTATCCTATCCTATCCTCTATCCTAACCTATCCTCTATCCTACCCTATCCTCTATCATATCCTATCCTCTATCCTATCCTATCCTCTATCCTATCTTATCCTCTATCCTATCCTATCCTCTATCCTATCCTATCCTCTCTCCTATCCTATCCTCTATCCTATCCTATCCTCTATCATATTCTATCCTCTATCCTATTCTATCCTCTATCCTATCCTATCCTCTATCCTATCCTATCCTCTATCCAGCCTATCGTATTCTCTATCGTATCCTATCCTCTATCCTATCCTATCCTCTATACGATCCTATCCTCTATCCTATCCTATCCTCTATCCTATCCTATCCTCCATCCTATCCAATCCCCTATCCAATCATCTATCCGATCCTATCCTCTATCCTATCCTATCCTCTACCGCCTCCTATCATGTATCCGATCCAATCCCCTATCGTCTACCGTATCATACTCTCTATCCTATCCAATCCTCTATCCTATCCTATCCTCTATCCTATCCTATCCTCTATCCTATCCTATCCTCTATCCTATCCTATCGTATCCTCTATCGTCTCCTATCCTCTATCCTATCCTATCCTCTATCCTATCCTATCGTATCCTCTATCGTATCCTATCCTCTATGCTATCCTATCCTCTATCCTATCCTATCCTCTATCCTATCCTATCCTCTATCCTATCCTATCCTGTATACTATCCTATCCTCTATCCTATCCTATCCTCTATCCTATCCTATCCTCTATCCTATCCTATCCTCTATACTATCCTATCCTCTATAATATCGTATCCTCTATCATATCCTATCCTGATTCCTATAATATCATCTGTCCTATCCAATCCCCTATCCTATCCTCTATCGTATCCTATGCTCTATCCTATCCTATCCTCTATCCTATCCTATCCTCTATCCTATCCTATCCTATCCTCTATCCTATCCTATCCTCTATCCTATCCTATCCTCTATACTATCCTATCCTCTATCCTATCCTATCCTCTATCCTATTCTATCCTCTATCCTATCCAATCCCCTATCCTATCCTTTATCCGATCCTATCCTCTATCCTATCCTATCCTCTATCCTATCCTATCCTCTACCCTATCCTATCCTCTATCCTACCCTATCCTCTATCATATCCTATCCTCTATCCTATCCTATCCTCTATCCTATCTTATCCTCTATCTTATCCTATCCTCTATCCTATCCTATCCTCTATCCTATCCTATCCTCTATCCTATCCTATCCTCTATCAAATCCTATCCTCTATCCTATTCTATCCTCTATCCTATCCTATCCTCTATCCTATCCTATCCTCTATCCTATCCTATCGTATTCTCTATCGTATCCTATCCTCTATCCTATCCTATCCTCTATACGATCCTATCCTCTATCCTATCCTATCCTCTATCCTATCCTATCCTCTATCCTATCCTATCCTGCATCCTATCCAATCCCCTATCCAATCATCTATCCGATCCTATCCTCTATCCTATCCTATCCTCTATCCTATCCTATCCTCTACCCTATCCTATCCTCTATCCTATCCTATCCTCTATCCTAACCTATCCTCTATCCTACCCTATCCTCTATCATATCCTATCCTCTATCCTATCCTATCCTCTATCCTATCTTATCCTCTATCTTATCCTATCCTCTATCCTATCCTATCCTCTATCCTATCCTATCCTCTATCCTATCCTATCCTTTATCATATTCTATCCTCTATCCTATTCTATCCTCTATCCTATCCTATCCTCTATCCTATCCTATCCTCTATCCTATCCTATCGTATTCTCTATCGTATCCTATCCTCTATCCTATCCTATCCTCTATACGATCCTATCCTCTATCCTATCCTATCCTCTATCCTATCCTATCCTCCATCCTATCCAATCCCCTATCCTATCATCTATCCGATCCTATCCTCTATCCTATCCTATCCTCTACCGTCTCCTATCCTGTATACGATCGAATCCCCTATCGTCTACCGTATCATATTCTCTATCCTATCCTCTATAGTATCGTATCCTCTATCCTATCCCATCCTCTATCCTATCCGATCCTCTATCCTATCCTATCCTATCCTCTATAATATCGTATGCTCTATCATATCCAATCCTCTTTCCTATAATATCATCTACCTTATCCTATTCTCTATCCTATCCTATCCTCATATCGTCTCCTATCCTCTATCCTATCCTCTACCCTATCCTATCCTCTATCCTATCCTATCCTCTACCCTATCCTATCCTCTATCCTATCCTATCCTCTATCCTATCCTATTCTCTATCCTATCCTATCATCTATCATATCCTATCCTCTATCCTATCCTATCCTCTATCCTATCCTATCGTATCCTCTATCCTATCCTATCCTCTATCCTATCCAATCCCCTATCCTATCCTCTATCCTATTCTATCCTCTATCCTATCGTATCCTCTATCCGATCCTATCCTCTATCCTATCCTATCCTCTATCCTATCCTATCCTCTACCCTATCCTATCCTCTATCCTATCCTATCCTCTATCCTATCCTATCCTCTATCCTATCCTATCATCTATCATATCCTATCCTCTATCCTATTCTATCCTCTATCCTCTCGTATCCTCTATCCTATCCTATCCTTTATCCTTTCCTATCCTCTATCCTATCCTATCCTCTATCCTATCCTATCCTCTATCCTATCCTATCCTCTATCCTATCCTATCCTCTATCCTATCCTATCCTCTATCCTATCCTATCCTCTATACTATCCTATCCTCTATAATATCGTATCCTCTATCATATCCTATCCTCATTCCTATAATATCATCTGTCCTATCCAATCCCCTATCCTATCCTCTATTGTATCCTATCCTCTATCCTACGCTATCCTCTATCCTATCCTATCCTCTATCCTTTCCTATCCTCTATCCTATTATATCCTCTATCGTATCCTATCCTCTATCCTATCCTATCCTCTATCCTATCCTATCCTCTATCCTATCCTATCATCTATCCTATCCTATCCTGTATACTATCCTATCCTGTATACTATCCTATCCTCTATCCTATCCTATCCTCTATCCTATTCTAACCTCTATCCTATCCTATCCTCTATACTATCCTATCCTCTATAATATCGTATCCTCTATCATATCCTATCCTCATTCCTATAATATCATCTGTCCTATCCAATCCCCTATCCTATCCTCTATCATATCCTATCCTCTATCCTATCCTATCGTATCCTCTATCGTATCCTATCCTCTATCCTATCCTATCCTCTATACTATCCTATCCTCTATCCTATCCTATCCTCTATCCTATCCTATCCTCTATCCTATCCAATCCCCTATCCTATCCTTTATCCGATCCTATCCTCTATCCTATCCTATCCTCTATCCTATCCTATCTTCTACCCTATCCTATCCTCTATCCTACCCTATCCTCTATCATATCCTATCCTCTATCCTATCCTATCCTCTATCCTATCTTATCCTCTATCCTATCCTATCCTCTATACTATCCTTTCCTCTATAATATCGTATCCTCTATCATATCCTATCCTCATTCCTATAATATCATCTGTCATATCCAATCCCCTATCCTATCCTCTATCGTATCCTATGTTCTATCCTATCCTATCCTCTATCCTATCCTATCCTCTATCCTATCCTATCCTATCCTCTATCCTATGCTATCCTCTATCCTATCCTATCCTCTATCCTTTCCTATCCTCTATCCTATTATATCCTCTATCGTATCCTATCCTCTATCCTATCCTATCCTCTATAATATCCTATCCTCTATCCTATCCTATCCTCTATCCTATCCTATCCTCTATCCTATCCTATCCTCTATCCTATCTTATCCTCTATCTTATCCTATCCTATATCCTATCCAATCCTCTATCCTACCCTATCCTCTATCCTATCCTATCCTCTATCCTATCCTATCGTATCCTCTATCGTATCCTATCCTCTATGCTATCCTATCCTCTATCCTATCCTATCCTCTATACTATCCTATCCTCTATCCTATCCTATCCTGTATACTATCCTATCCTCTATCCGATCCTATCCTCTATCCTATCCTATCCTCTATCCTATCCTATCCTCTACCCTATCCTATCCTCTATCCTATCCTATCCTCTATCCTATCCTATCCTCTATCCTATCCTATCATCTATCATATCCTATCCTCTATCCTATTCTATCCTCTATCCTCTCGTATCCTCTATCCTATCCTATCCTTTATCCTTTCCTATCCTCTATCCTATCCTATCCTCTATCCTATCCTATCCTCTATCCTATCCTATCCTCTATCCTATCCTATCCTCTATCCTATCCTATCCTCTATCCTATCCTATCCTCTATCCTATCCTATCCTCTATCCTATCCTATCCTCTATACTATCCTATCCTCTATAATATCGTATCCTCTATCATATCCTATCCTCATTCCTATAATATCATCTGTCCTATCCAATCCCCTATCCTATCCTCTATCGTATCCTATCCTCTATCCTACGCTATCCTCTATCCTATCCTATCCTCTATCCTTTCCTATCCTCTATCCTATTATATCCTCTATCGTATCCTATCCTCTATCCTATCCTATCCTCTATCCTATCCTATCCTCTATCCTATCCTATCATCTATCCTATCCTATCCTGTATACTATCCTATCCTGTATACTATCCTATCCTCTATCCTATCCTATCCTCTATCCTATTCTAACCTCTATCCTATCCTATCCTCTATACTATCCTATCCTCTATAATATCGTATCCTCTATCATATCCTATCCTCATTCCTATAATATCATCTGTCCTATCCAATCCCCTATCCTATCCTCTATCATATCCTATCCTCTATCCTATCCTATCGTATCCTCTATCGTATCCTATCCTCTATCCTATCCTATCCTCTATACTATCCTATCCTCTATCCTATCCTATCCTCTGTCCTATCCTATCCTCTATCCTATCCAATCCCCTATCCTATCCTTTATCCGATCCTATCCTCTATCCTATCCTATCCTCTATCCTATCCTATCTTCTACCCTATCCTATCCTCTATCCTACCCTATCCTCTATCATATCCTATCCTCTATCCTATCCTATCCTCTATCCTATCTTATCCTCTATCCTATCCTATCCTCTATACTATCCTATCCTCTATAATATCGTATCCTCTATCATATCCTATCCTCATTCCTATAATATCATCTGTCCTATCCAATCCCCTATCCTATCCTCTATCGTATCCTACGTTCTATCCTATCCTATCCTCTATCCTATCCTATCCTCTATCCTATCCTATCCTCTATCCTATCCTATCCTCTACCCTATCCTATCCTCTATCCTATCATATCCTCTATCCTATCCTATCCTCTACCCTATCCTATCCTCTATCCTATCCTATCGTATCCTCTATCCTATCCTATCCTCTATCCTGTCCAATCCCCTATCCTATCCTCTATCCGATCCTATCCTCTATCCTATCCTATCGTCTATCCTATCCTATCCTCTATCCTATCCTATCCTCTACCCTATCCTATCCTCTATAATATCCTATCCTCTATCCTATCCTATCCTCTATCCTATCCTATCATCTATCATATCCTATCCTCTATCCTATTCTATCCTCTATCCTATCGTATCCTCTATCCTATCCTATCCTTTATCCTATCCTATCCTCTATCCTATCCTATCCTCTATCCTATCCTATCCTCTATCCTATCCTTTATCCGATCCTATCCTCTATCCTATCCTATCCTCTATCCTATCCTATCCTCTATCCTATCCTATTCTCTATCCTATCCTATCATCTATCATATCCTATCCTCTATCCTATCCTATCCTCTATCCTATCCTATCGTATCCTCTATCCTATCCTATCCTCTATCCTATCCAATCCCCTATCCTATCCTCTATCCTATTCTATCCTCTATCCTATCGTATCCTCTATCCGATCCTATCCTCTATCCTATCCTATCCTCTATCCGATCCTATCCTCTATCCTATCCTATCCTCTATACTATCCTATCCTCTATAATATCGTATCCTCTATCATATCCTATCCTCATTCCTATAATATCATCTGTCCTATCCAATCCCCTATCCTATCCTCTATCATATCCTATCCTCTATCCTATCCTATCGTATCCTCTATCGTATCCTATCCTCTATCCTATCCTATCCTCTATACTATCCTATCCTCTATCCTATCCTATCCTCTATCCTATCCTATCATCTATCCTATCCAATCCCCTATCCTATCCTTTATCCGATCCTATCCTCTATCCTATCCTATCCTCTATCCTATCCTATCTTCTACCCTATCCTATCCTCTATCCTACCCTATCCTCTATCATATCCTATCCTCTATCCTATCCTATCCTCTATCCTATCTTATCCTCTATCCTATCCTATCCTCTATACTATCCTATCCTCTATAATATCGTATCCTCTATCATATCCTATCCTCATTCCTATAATATCATTTGTCCTATCCAATCCCCTATCCTATCCTCTATCGTATCCTATGTTCTATCCTATCCTATCCTCTATCCTATCCTATCCTCTATCCTATCCTATCCTATCCTCTATCCTATGCTATCCCCTATCCTATCCTATCCTCTATCCTTTCCTATCCTCTATCCTATTATATCCTCTATCGTATCCTATCCTCTATCCTATCCTATCCTCTATAATATCCTATCCTCTATCCTATCCTATCCTCTATCCTATCCTATCCTCTATCCTATCCTATCCTCTATCCTATCTTATCCTCTATCTTATCCTATCCTATATCCTGTCCAATCCTCTATCCTACCCTATCCTCTATCCTATCCTATCCTCTATCCTATCCTATCGTATCCTCTATCGTATCCTATCCTCTATGCTATCCTATCCTCTATCCTATCCTATCCTCTATACTATCCTATCCTCTATCCTATCCTATCCTGTATACTATCCTATCCTCTATCCTATCCTATCCTCTATCCTATCCTATCCTCTACCCTATCCTATCCTCTATCCTATCATATCCTCTATCCTATCCTATCCTCTACCCTATCCTATCCTCTATCCTATCCTATCGTATCCTCTATCCTATCCTATCCTCTATCCTGTCCAATCCCCTATCCTATCCTCTATCCGATCGTATCCTCTATCCTATCCTATCGTCTATCCTATCCTATCCTCTATCCTATCCTATCCTCTACCCTATCCTATCCACTATCATATCCTATCCTCTATCCTATCCTATCCTCTATCCTATCCTATCATCTATCATATCCTATCCTCTATCCTATTCTATCCTCTATCCTATCGTATCCTCTATCCTATCCTATCCTTTATCCTATCCTATCCTCTATCCTATCCTATCCTCTATCCTATCCTATCCTCTATCCTATCCTTTATCCGATCCTATCCTCTATCCTATCCTATCCTATCCTCTACCCTATCCTATCCTCTATCCTACCCTATCCTCTATCATATCCTATCCTCTATCCTATCCTATCCTCTATCCTATCTTATCCTCTATCTTATCCTATCCTCTATCCTATCCTATCCTCTATCCTATCCTATCCTCTATCCTATCCTATCCTCTATCCTATCCTATCGTATCCACTATCGTATCCTATCCTCTATCCTATCCTATCCTCTATCCTATCCTATCGTATCCTCTATCGTATCCTATCCTCTATGCTATCCTATCCTCTATCCTATCCTATCCTCTATCCTATCCTATCCTCTATCCTATCCTATCCTGTATACTATCCTATCCTCTATCCTATCCTATCCTCTATCCTATCCTATCCTCTATCCTATCCTATCCTCTATACTATCCTATCCTCTATAATATCGTATCCTCTATCATATCCTATCCTCTATCCTATCCTATCCTCTATAATATCCTATCCTCTATCCTATCCTATCCTCTATCCTATCCTATCCTCTATCCTATCTTATCCTCTATCTTATCCTATCCTATATCCTATCCAATCCTCTATCCTACCCTATCCTCTATCCTATCCTATCCTCTATCCTATCCTATCGTATCCTCTATCGTATCCTATCCTGTATGCTATCCTATCCTCTATCCTATCCTATCCTCTATACTATCCTATCCTCTATCCTATCCTATCCTGTATACTATCCTATCCTCTATCCTATCCTATCCTCTATCCTATCCTATCCTCTACCCTATCCTATCCTCTATCCTATCATATCCTCTATCCTATCCTACCCTCTACCCTATCCTATCCTCTATCCTATCCTATCGTATCCTCTATCCTATCCTATCCTCTATCCTGTCCAATCCCCTATCCTATCCTCTATCCGATCCTATCCTCTATCCTATCCTATCGTCTATCCTATCCTATCCTCTATCCTATCCTATCCTCTACCCTATCCTATCCTCTATCATATCCTATCCTCTATCCTATCCTATCCTCTATCCTATCCTATCATCTATCATATCCTATCCTCTATCCTATTCTATCCTCTATCCTATCGTATTCTCTATCCTATCCTATCCTTTATCCTATCCTATCCTCTATCCTATCCTATCCTCTATCCTATCCTATCCTCTATACTATCCTATCCTCTATAATATCGTATCCTCTATCATATCCTATCCTCATTCCTATAATATCATCTGTCCTATCCAATCCCCTATCCTATCCTCTATCGTATCCTATGTTCTATCCTATCCTATCCTCTATCCTATCCTATCCTCTATCCTATCCTATCCTATCCTCTATCCTATGCTATCCTCTATCCTATCCTATCCTCTATCCTTTCCTATCCTCTATCCTATTATATCCTCTATCGTATCCTATCCTCTATCCTATCCTATCCTCTATAATATCCTATCCTCTATCCTATCCTATCCTCTATCCTATCCTATCCTCTATCCTATCTTATCCTCTGTCTTATCCTATCCTATATCCTATCCAATCCTCTATCCTACCCTATCCTCTATCCTATCCTATCCTCTATCCTATCCTATCGTATCCTCTATCGTATCCTATCCTCTATGCTATCCTATCCTCTATCCTATCCTATCCTCTATACTATCCTATCCTCTATCCTATCCTATCCTGTATACTATCCTATCCTCTATCCTATCCTATCCTCTATCCTATCCTATCCTCTACCCTATCCTATCCTCTATCCTATCATATCCTCTATCCTATCCTATCCTCTACCCTATCCTATCCTCTATCCTATCCTATCGTATCCTCTATCCTATCCTATCCTCTATCCTGTCCAATCCCCTATCCTATCCTCTATCCGATCCTATCCTCTATCCTATCCTATCGTCTATCCTATCCTATCCTCTATCCTATCCTATCCTCTACCCTATCCTATCCTCTATCACATCCTATCCTCTATCCTATCCTATCCTCTATCCTATCCTATCATCTATCATATCCTATCCTCTATCCTATTCTATCCTCTATCCTATCGTATCCTCTATCCTATCCTATCCTTTATCCTATCCTATCCTCTATCCTATCCTATCCTCTATCCTATCCTATCCTCTATCCTATCCTTTATCCGATCCTATCCTCTATCCTATCCTATCCTCTATCCTATCCTATCCTCTACCCTATCCTATCCTCTATCCTACCCTATCCTCTATCATATCCTATCCTCTATCCTATCCTATCCTCTATCCTATCTTATCCTCTATCTTATCCTCTATCTTATCCTATCCTCTATCCTATCCTATCCTCTATCCTATCCTATCCTCTATCCTATCCTATCCTCTATCCTATCCTATCCTCTATCCTATCCTATCCTCTATCCTATCCTATCGTATCCACTATCGTATCCTATCCTCTATCCTATCCTATCCTCTATCCTATCCTATCGTATCCTCTATCGTATCCTATCCTCTATGCTATCCTATCCTCTATCCTATCCTATCCTCTATCCTATCCTATCCTCTATCCTATCCTATCCTGTATACTATCCTATCCTCTATCCTATCCTATCCTCTATCCTATCCTATCCTCTATCCTATCCTATCCTCTATACTATCCTATCCTCTATAATATCGTATCCTCTATCATATATTATCCTCATTCCTATAATATCATCTGTCCTATCCAATCCCCTATCCTATCCTCTATCGTATCCTATGCTCTATCCTATCCTATCCTCTATCCTATCCTATCCTCTATCCTATCCTATCCTATCCTCTATCCTATGCTATCCTCTATCCTATCCTATCCTCTATCCTATCCTATCCTATCCTCTATCCTATGCTATCCTCTATCCTATCCTATCCTCTATCCTATCCTATCCTCTATCCTATCTTATCCTCTACCCTATCCTATCCTCTATCCTATCATATCCTCTATCCTATCCTATCCTCTACCCTATCCTATCCTCTATCCTATCCTATCGTATCCTCTATCCTATCCTATCCTCTATCCTGGCCAATCCCCTATCCTATCCTCTATCCGATCCTATCCTCTATCCTATCCTATCGTCTATCCTATCCTATCCTCTATCCTATCCTATCCTCTATCCTATCCTATCATCTATCATATCCTATCCTCTATCCTATTCTATCCTCTATCCTATCGTATCCTCTATCCTATCCTATCCTTTATCCTATCCTATCCTCTATCCTATCCTATCCTCTATCCTATCCTATCCTCTATCCTATCCTATCCTCTATCCTATCCTTTATCCGATCCTATCCTCTATCCTATCCTATCCTCTATCCTATCCTATCCTCTACCCTATCCTATCCTCTATCCTACCCTATCCTCTATCATATCCTATCCTCTATCCTATCCTATCCTCTATCCTATCTTATCCTCTATCTTATCCTATCCTCTATCCTATCCTACCCTCTATCCTATCCTATCCTCTATCCTATCCTATCCTCTATCATATCCTATCCTCTATCCTATTCTATCCTCTATCCTATCCTATCCTCCATCCTATCCAATCCCCTATCCTATCATCTATCCGATCCTATCCTCTATCCTATCCTATCCTCTATCCTATCCTATCCTCTACCCTATCCTATCCTCTATCCTAACCTATCCTCTATCCTATCCTATTCTCTATCCAATCATATCCTATCCTCTACCGCCTCATATCATGTATCCGATCCAATCCCCTATCGTCTACCGTATCATACTCTCTATCCTATCCAATCCTCTATCCTATCCTATCCTGTATCCTATCCTATCCTCTATCCTATCCTATCCTCTATCCTATCCTATCGTATCCTCTATCGTATCCTGTCATCTATCCTATCCTATCCTCTATCCTACCCTATCCTCTATCATATCCTATCCTCTATCCTATCCTATCCTCTATCCTATCATATCCTCTATCTTATCCTATCCTCTATCCTATCCTATCCTCTGTCCTATCCTATCCTCTATCCTATCCTATCCTCTACCCTATCCTATCCTCTATCCTATCCTATCATCTATCCTATCCTATTTTCTAACCTATCCTATCGTATCCTGTATCCTATCCTATCCTCTATCTTATCCTATCCTCTATCCTATCCTATCATCTATCCTATCCTATCCTCTATCCTATCCTATCCTCTATCCTATCCTATCCTCTATCCTATCCTATCCTCTATCCTATCCTATCGTATCCTCTATCCTATCCTATGCTCTATCCTATCCTATCGTATCCTATCCTCTATCCTATCCTATCCTCTATACTATCCTATCCTCTATCCTATCCTATCATCTATCATATCCTATCCTCTATCCTATTCTATCCTCTATCCTATCGTATCCTCTATCCTATCCTATCCTTTATCCTATCCTATCCTCTATCCTATCCTATCCTCTATCCTATCCTATCCTCTATCCTATCCTATCCTCTATCCTATCCTATCGTATCCACTATCGTATCCTATCCTCTATCCTATCCTATCCTCTATCCTATCCTATCGTATCCTCTATCGTATCCTATCCTCTATGCTATGCTATCCTCTATCCTATCCTATCCTCTATCCTATCCTATCCTCTATCCTATCCTATCCTGTATACTATCCTATCCTCTATCCTATCCTATCCTCTATCCTATCCTATCCTCTATCCTATCCTATCCTCTATACTATCCTATCCTCTATAATATCGTATCCTCTATCATATATTATCCTCATTCCTATAATATCATCTGTCCTATCCAATCCCCTATCCTATCCTCTATCGTATCCTATGCTCTATCCTATCCTATCCTCTATCCTATCCTATCCTCTATCCTATCCTATCCTATCCTCTATCCTATGCTATCCTCTATCCTATCCTATCCTCTATCCTATCCTATCCTATCCTCTATCCTATGCTATCCTCTATCCTATCCTATCCTCTATCCTATCCTATCCTCTATCCTATCTTATCCTCTACCCTATCCTATCCTCTATCCTATCATATCCTCTATCCTATCCTATCCTCTACCCTATCCTATCCTCTATCCTATCCTATCGTATCCTCTATCCTATCCTATCCTCTATCCTGTCCAATCCCCTATCCTATCCTCTATCCGATCCTATCCTCTATCCTATCCTATCGTCTATCCTATCCTATCCTCTATCCTATCCTATCCTCTATCCTATCCTATCATCTATCATATCCTATCCTCTATCCTATTCTATCCTCTATCCTATCGTATCCTCTATCCTATCCTATCCTTTATCCTATCCTATCCTCTATCCTATCCTATCCTCTATCCTATCCTATCCTCTATCCTATCCTATCCTCTATCCTATCCTTTATCCGATCCTATCCTCTATCCTATCCTATCCTCTATCCTATCCTATCCTCTACCCTATCCTATCCTCTATCCTACCCTATCCTCTATCATATCCTATCCTCTATCCTATCCTATCCTCTATCCTATCTTATCCTCTATCTTATCCTATCCTCTATCCTATCCTACCCTCTATCCTATCCTATCCTCTATCCTATCCTATCCTCTATCCTATCCTATCCTCTATCCTATTCTATCCTCTATCCTATCCTATCGTATCCTCTATCGTATCCTGTCATCTATCCTATCCTATCCTCTATCCTACCCTATCCTCTATCATATCCTATCCTCTATCCTATCCTATCCTCTATCCTATCATATCCTCTATCTTATCCTATCCTCTATCCTATCCTATCCTCTGTCCTATCCTATCCTCTATCCTATCCTATCCTCTACCCTATCCTATCCTCTATCCTATCCTATCCTCTATCCTATCCTATCTTCTAACCTATCCTATCGTATCCTGTATCCTATCCTATCCTCTATCTTATCCTATCCTCTATCCTATCCTATCATCTATCCTATCCTATCCTCTATCCTATCCTATCCTCTATCCTATCCTATCCTCTATCCTATCCTATCCTCTATCCTATCCTATCGTATCCTCTATCCTATCCTATGCTCTATCCTATCCTATCGTATCCTATCCTCTATCCTATCCTATCCTCTATACTATCCTATCCTCTATCCTATCCTATCATCTATCATATCCTATCCTCTATCCTATTCTATCCTCTATCCTATCGTATCCTCTATCCTATCCTATCCTTTATCCTATCCTATCCTCTATCCTATCCTATCCTCTATCCTATCCTATCCTCTATCCTATCCTATCCTCTATCCTATCCTTTATCCGATCCTATCCTCTATCCTATCCTATCCTCTACCCTATCCTATCCTCTATCCTACCCTATCCTCTATCATATCCTATCCTCTATCCTATCCTATCCTCTATCCTATCTTATCCTCTATCTTATCCTCTATCTTATCCTATCCTCTATCCTATCCTATCCTCTATCCTATCCTATCCTCTATCCTATCCTATCCTCTATCCTATCCTATCCTCTATCCTATCCTATCGTATCCACTATCGTATCCTATCCTCTATCCTATCCTATCCTCTATCCTATCCTATCGTATCCTCTATCGTATCCTATCCTCTATGCTATCCTATCCTCTATCCTATCCTATCCTCTATCCTATCCTATCCTCTATCCTATCCTATCCTGTATACTATCCTATCCTCTATCCTATCCTATCCTCTATCCTATCCTATCCTCTATCCTATCCTATCCTCTATACTATCCTATCCTCTATAATATCGTATCCTCTATCATATATTATCCTCATTCCTATAATATCATCTGTCCTATCCAATCCCCTATCCTATCCTCTATCGTATCCTATGCTCTATCCTATCCTATCCTCTATCCTATCCTATCCTCTATCCTATCCTATCCTATCCTCTATCCTATGCTATCCTCTATCCTATCCTATCCTCTATCCTATCCTATCCTATCCTCTATCCTATGCTATCCTCTATCCTATCCTATCCTCTATCCTATCCTATCCTCTATCCTATCTTATCCTCTACCCTATCCTATCCTCTATCCTATCATATCCTCTATCCTATCCTATCCTCTACCCTATCCTATCCTCTATCCTATCCTATCGTATCCTCTATCCTATCCTATCCTCTATCCTGTCCAATCCCCTATCCTATCCTCTATCCGATCCTATCCTCTATCCTATCCTATCGTCTATCCTATCCTATCCTCTATCCTATCCTATCCTCTATCCTATCCTATCATCTATCATATCCTATCCTCTATCCTATTCTATCCTCTATCCTATCGTATCCTCTATCCTATCCTATCCTTTATCCTATCCTATCCTCTATCCTATCCTATCCTCTATCCTATCCTATCCTCTATCCTATCCTATCCTCTATCCTATCCTTTATCCGATCCTATCCTCTATCCTATCCTATCCTCTATCCTATCCTATCCTCTACCCTATCCTATCCTCTATCCTACCCTATCCTCTATCATATCCTATCCTCTATCCTATCCTATCCTCTATCCTATCTTATCCTCTATCTTATCCTATCCTCTATCCTATCCTACCCTCTATCCTATCCTATCCTCTATCCTATCCTATCCTGTATCCTATCCTATCCTCTATCCTATCCTATCCTCTATCCTATCCTATCGTATCCTCTATCGTATCCTGTCATCTATCCTATCCTATCCTCTATCCTACCCTATCCTCTATCATATCCTATCCTCTATCCTATCCTATCCTCTATCCTATCATATCCTCTATCTTATCCTATCCTCTATCCTATCCTATCCTCTGTCCTATCCTATCCTTTATCCGATCCTATCCTCTATCCTATCCTATCCTCTATCCTATCCTATCCTCTACCCTATCCTATCCTCTATCCTACCCTATCCTCTATCATATCCTATCCTCTATCCTATCCTATCCTCTATCCTATCTTATCCTCTATCTTATCCTATCCTCTATCCTATCCTACCCTCTATCCTATCCTATCCTCTATCCTATCCTATCCTGTATCCTATCCTATCCTCTATCCTATCCTATCCTCTATCCTATCCTATCGTATCCTCTATCGTATCCTGTCATCTATCCTATCCTATCCTCTATCCTACCCTATCCTCTATCATATCCTATCCTCTATCCTATCCTATCCTCTATCCTATCATATCCTCTATCTTATCCTATCCTCTATCCTATCCTATCCTCTGTCCTATCCTATCCTCTATCCTATCCTATCCTCTACCCTATCCTATCCTCTATCCTATCCTATCCTCTATCCTATCCTATCTTCTAACCTATCCTATCGTATCCTGTATCCTATCCTATCCTCTATCTTATCCTATCCTCTATCCTATCCTATCATCTATCCTATCCTATCCTCTATCCTATCCTATCCTCTATCCTATCCTATCCTCTATACTATCCTATCCTCTATAATATCGTATCCTCTATCATATATTATCCTCATTCCTATAATATCATCTGTCCTATCCAATCCCCTATCCTATCCTCTATCGTATCCTATGCTCTATCCTATCCTATCCTGTATCCTATCCTATCCTCTATCCTATCCTATCCTATCCTCTATCCTATGCTATCCTCTATCCTATCCTATCCTCTATCCTATCCTATCCTATCCTCTATCCTATGCTATCCTCTATCCTATCCTATCCTCTATCCTATTCTATCCTCTATCCTATCTTATCCTCTACCCTATCCTATCCTCTATCCTATCATATCCTCTATCCTATCCTATCCTCTACCCTATCCTATCCTCTATCCTATCCTATCGTATCCTCTATCCTATCCTATCCTCTATCCTGTCCAATCCCCTATCCTATCCTCTATCCGATCCTATCCTCTATCCTATCCTATCGTCTATCCTATCCTATCCTCTATCCTATCCTATCCTCTATCCTATCCTATCATCTATCATATCCTATCCTCTATCCTATTCTATCCTCTATCCTATCGTATCCTCTATCCTATCCTATCCTTTATCCTATCCTATCCTCTATCCTATCCTATCCTCTATCCTATCCTATCCTCTATCCTATCCTATCCTCTATCCTATCCTATCTTCTAACCTATCCTATCGTATCCTGTATCCTATCCTATCCTCTATCTTATCCTATCCTCTATCCTATCCTATCATCTATCCTATCCTATCCTCTATCCTATCCTATCCTCTATCCTATCCTATCCTCTATCCTATCCTATCCTCTATCCTATCCTATCGTATCCTCTATCCTATCCTATGCTCTATCCTATCCTATCGTATCCTATCCTCTATCCTATCCTATCCTCTATACTATCCTATCCTCTATCCTATCCTATCATCTATCATATCCTATCCTCTATCCTATTCTATCCTCTATCCTATCGTATCCTCTATCCTATCCTATCCTTTATCCTATCCTATCCTCTATCCTATCCTATCCTCTATCCTATCCTATCCTCTATCCTATCCTATCCTCTATCCTATCCTTTATCCGATCCTATCCTCTATCCTATCCTATCCTCTACCCTATCCTATCCTCTATCCTACCCTATCCTCTATCATATCCTATCCTCTATCCTATCCTATCCTCTATCCTATCTTATCCTCTATCTTATCCTCTATCTTATCCTATCCTCTATCCTATCCTATCCTCTATCCTATCCTATCCTCTATCCTATCCTATCCTCTATCCTATCCTATCGTATCCACTATCGTATCCTATCCTCTATCCTATCCTATCCTCTATCCTATCCTATCGTATCCTCTATCGTATCCTATCCTCTATGCTATCCTATCCTCTATCCTATCCTATCCTCTATCCTATCCTATCCTCTATCCTATCCTATCCTGTATACTATCCTATCCTCTATCCTATCCTATCCTCTATCCTATCCTATCCTCTATCCTATCCTATCCTCTATACTATCCTATCCTCTATAATATCGTATCCTCTATCATATATTATCCTCATTCCTATAATATCATCTGTCCTATCCAATCCCCTATCCTATCCTCTATCGTATCCTATGCTCTATCCTATCCTATCCTCTATCCTATCCTATCCTCTATCCTATCCTATCCTATCCTCTATCCTGTGCTATCCTCTATCCTATCCTATCCTCTATCCTATCCTATCCTATCCTCTATCCTATGCTATCCTCTATCCTATCCTATCCTCTATCCTATCCTATCCTCTATCCTATCTTATCCTCTACCCTATCCTATCCTCTATCCTATCATATCCTCTATCCTATCCTATCCTCTACCCTATCCTATCCTCTATCCTATCCTATCGTATCCTCTATCCTATCCTATCCTCTATCCTGTCCAATCCCCTATCCTATCCTCTATCCGATCCTATCCTCTATCCTATCCTATCGTCTATCCTATCCTATCCTCTATCCTATCCTATCCTCTATCCTATCCTATCATCTATCATATCCTATCCTCTATCCTATTCTATCCTCTATCCTATCGTATCCTCTATCCTATCCTATCCTTTATCCTATCCTATCCTCTATCCTATCCTATCCTCTATCCTATCCTATCCTCTATCCTATCCTATCCTCTATCCTATCCTTTATCCGATCCTATCCTCTATCCTATCCTATCCTCTATCCTATCCTATCCTCTACCCTATCCTATCCTCTATCCTACCCTATCCTCTATCATATCCTATCCTCTATCCTATCCTATCCTCTATCCTATCTTATCCTCTATCTTATCCTATCCTCTATCCTATCCTACCCTCTATCCTATCCTATCCTCTATCCTATCCTATCCTCTATCATATCCTATCCTCTATCCTATTCTATCCTCTATCCTATCCTATCCTCCATCCTATCCAATCCCCTATCCTATCATCTATCCGATCCTATCCTCTATCCTATCCTATCCTCTAACCTATCCTATCCTCTACCCTATCCTATCCTCTATCCTAACCTATCCTCTATCCTATCCTATTCTCTATCCAATCATATCCTATCCTCTACCGCCTCATATCATGTATCCGATCCAATCCCCTATCGTCTACCGTATCATACTCTCTATCCTATCCAATCCTCTATCCTATCCTATCCTGTATCCTATCCTATCCTCTATACTATCCTATCCTCTATAATATCGTATCCTCTATCATATATTATCCTCATTCCTATAATATCATCTGTCCTATCCGATCCCCTATCCTATCCTCTATCGTATCCTATGCTCTATCCTATCCTATCCTCTATCCTATCCTATCCTCTATCCTATCCTATCCTATCCTCTATCCTATGCTATCCTCTATCCTATCCTATCCTCTATCCTATCCTATCCTATCCTCTATCCTATGCTATCCTCTATCCTATCCTATCCTCTATCCTATCCTATCCTCTATCCTATCTTATCCTCTACCCTATCCTATCCTCTATCCTATCATATCCTCTATCCTATCCTATCCTCTACCCTATCCTATCCTCTATCCTATCCTATCGTATCCTCTATCCTATCCTATCCTCTATCCTGTCCAATCCCCTATCCTATCCTCTATCCGATCCTATCCTCTATCCTATCCTATCGTCTATCCTATCCTATCCTCTATCCTATCCTATCCTCTATCCTATCCTATCATCTATCATATCCTATCCTCTATCCTATTCTATCCTCTATCCTATCGTATCCTCTATCCTATCCTATCCTTTATCCTATCCTATCCTCTATCCTATCCTATCCTCTATCCTATCCTATCCTCTATCCTATCCTATCCTCTATCCTATCCTATCTTCTAACCTATCCTATCGTATCCTGTATCCTATCCTATCCTCTATCTTATCCTATCCTCTATCCTATCCTATCATCTATCCTATCCTATCCTCTATCCTATCCTATCCTCTATCCTATCCTATCCTCTATCCTATCCTATCCTCTATCCTATCCTATCGTATCCTCTATCCTATCCTATGCTCTATCCTATCCTATCGTATCCTATCCTCTATCCTATCCTATCCTCTATACTATCCTATCCTCTATCCTATCCTATCATCTATCATATCCTATCCTCTATCCTATTCTATCCTCTATCCTATCGTATCCTCTATCCTATCCTATCCTTTATCCTATCCTATCCTCTATCCTATCCTATCCTCTATCCTATCCTATCCTCTATCCTATCCTATCCTCTATCCTATCCTTTATCCGATCCTATCCTCTATCCTATCCTATCCTCTACCCTATCCTATCCTCTATCCTACCCTATCCTCTATCATATCCTATCCTCTATCCTATCCTATCCTCTATCCTATCTTATCCTCTATCTTATCCTCTATCTTATCCTATCCTCTATCCTATCCTATCCTCTATCCTATCCTATCCTCTATCCTATCCTATCCTCTATCCTATCCTATCGTATCCACTATCGTATCCTATCCTCTATCCTATCCTATCCTCTATCCTATCCTATCGTATCCTCTATCGTATCCTATCCTCTATGCTATCCTATCCTCTATCCTATCCTATCCTCTATCCTATCCTATCCTCTATCCTATCCTATCCTGTATACTATCCTATCCTCTATCCTATCCTATCCTCTATCCTATCCTATCCTCTATCCTATCCTATCCTCTATACTATCCTATCCTCTATAATATCGTATCCTCTATCATATATTATCCTCATTCCTATAATATCATCTGTCCTATCCAATCCCCTATCCTATCCTCTATCGTATCCTATGCTCTATCCTATCCTATCCTCTATCCTATCCTATCCTCTATCCTATCCTATCCTATCCTCTATCCTGTGCTATCCTCTATCCTATCCTATCCTCTATCCTATCCTATCCTATCCTCTATCCTATGCTATCCTCTATCCTATCCTATCCTCTATCCTATCCTATCCTCTATCCTATCTTATCCTCTACCCTATCCTATCCTCTATCCTATCATATCCTCTATCCTATCCTATCCTCTACCCTATCCTATCCTCTATCCTATCCTATCGTATCCTCTATCCTATCCTATCCTCTATCCTGTCCAATCCCCTATCCTATCCTCTATCCGATCCTATCCTCTATCCTATCCTATCGTCTATCCTATCCTATCCTCTATCCTATCCTATCCTCTATCCTATCCTATCATCTATCATATCCTATCCTCTATCCTATTCTATCCTCTATCCTATCGTATCCTCTATCCTATCCTATCCTTTATCCTATCCTATCCTCTATCCTATCCTATCCTCTATCCTATCCTATCCTCTATCCTATCCTATCCTCTATCCTATCCTTTATCCGATCCTATCCTCTATCCTATCCTATCCTCTATCCTATCCTATCCTCTACCCTATCCTATCCTCTATCCTACCCTATCCTCTATCATATCCTATCCTCTATCCTATCCTATCCTCTATCCTATCTTATCCTCTATCTTATCCTATCCTCTATCCTATCCTACCCTCTATCCTATCCTATCCTCTATCCTATCCTATCCTCTATCATATCCTATCCTCTATCCTATTCTATCCTCTATCCTATCCTATCCTCCATCCTATCCAATCCCCTATCCTATCATCTATCCGATCCTATCCTCTATCCTATCCTATCCTCTAACCTATCCTATCCTCTACCCTATCCTATCCTCTATCCTAACCTATCCTCTATCCTATCCTATTCTCTATCCAATCATATCCTATCCTCTACCGCCTCATATCATGTATCCGATCCAATCCCCTATCGTCTACCGTATCATACTCTCTATCCTATCCAATCCTCTATCCTATCCTATCCTGTATCCTATCCTATCCTCTATCCTATCCTATCCTCTATCCTATCCTATCGTATCCTCTATCGTATCCTGTCATCTATCCTATCCTATCCTCTATCCTACCCTATCCTCTATCATATCCTATCCTCTATCCTATCCTATCCTCTATCCTATCATATCCTCTATCTTATCCTATCCTCTATCCTATCCTATCCTCTGTCCTATCCTATCCTCTATCCTATCCTATCCTCTACCCTATCCTATCCTCTATCCTATCCTATCCTCTATCCTATCCTATCTTCTAACCTATCCTATCGTATCCTGTATCCTATCCTATCCTCTATCTTATCCTATCCTCTATCCTATCCTATCATCTATCCTATCCTATCCTCTATCCTATCCTATCCTCTATCCTATCCTATCCTCTATCCTATCCTATCCTCTATCCTATCCTATCGTATCCTCTATCCTATCCTATGCTCTATCCTATCCTATCGTATCCTATCCTCTATCCTATCCTATCCTCTATACTATCCTATCCTCTATCCTATCCTATCATCTATCATATCCTATCCTCTATCCTATTCTATCCTGTATCCTATCGTATCCTCTATCCTATCCTATCCTTTATCCTATCCTATCCTCTATCCTATCCTATCCTCTATCCTATCCTATCCTCTATCCTATCCTATCTTCTATCCTAACCTATCCTCTATCCTATCCTATTCTCTATCCAATCATATCCTATCCTCTACCGCCTACTATCATGTATCCGATCCAATCCCCTATCGTCTACCGTATCATACTCTCTATCCTATCCAATCCTCTATCCTATCCTATCCTGTATCCTATCCTATCCTCTATCCTATCCTATCCTCTATCCTATCCTATCCTCTATCCTATCCTATCCTCTATCCTATCCTATCGTATCCTCTATCGTATCCTATCCTCTATGCTATCCTATCCTCTATTCTATCCTATCCTCTATCCTATCCTATCCTCTATCCTATCCTATCCTGTATACTATCCTATCCTCTATCCTATCCTATCCTCTATCCTATCCTATCCTCTATCCTATCCTATCCTCTATACTATCCTATCCTCTATAATATCGTATCCTCTATCATATCCTATCCTCATTCCTATAATATCATCTGTCGTATCCAATCCCCTATCCTATCCTCTATCGTATCCTATGCTCTATCCTATCCTATCCTCTATCCTATCCTATTCTCTATCCTATCCTATCCTATCCTCTATCCTATGCTATCCTCTATCCTATCCTATCCTCTATCCTTTCCTATCCTCTATCCTATTATATCCTCTATCGTATCCCATCCTCTATCCTATCCTATCCTCTATCCTATCCTATCCTATCCTCTATCCTATCCTATCCTCTATCCTATCCTATCCTCTATCCTATCTTATCCTCTATCTTATCCTATCCTATATCCTATCCAATCCTCTACCCTACCCTATCCTCTATCCTATCCTATCCTCTATCATATCCTATCCTCTATCCTAATCTATCCTCTATCATATCCTATCCTCTATCCTATCCTATCGTATCCTCTATCGTATCCTATCCTCTATCCTATCCTATCCTCTACACTATCCTATCCTCTATCCTATCCTATCCTCTATCCTATCCTATCCTCTATCCTATCCAATCCCCTATCCTATCCTTTATCCGATCCTATCCTCTATCCTATCCTATCCTCTATCCTATCCTATCCTCTACCCTATCCTATCCTCTATCCTACCCTATCCTCTATCATATCCTATCCTCTATCCTATCCTATCCTCTATCCTATCTTATCCTCTATCTTATCCTATCCTCTATCCTATCCTATCCTCTATCCTATCCTATCCTCTATCCTATCCTATCCTCTATCAAATCCTATCCTCTATCCTATTCTATCCTCTATCCTATCCTATCCTCTATCCTATCCTATCCTCTATCCTATCCTATCCTGCATCCTATCGAATCCCCTATCCTATCATCTATCCGATCCTATCCTCTATCCTATCCTATCCTCTATCCTATCCTATCCTCTACCCTATCCTATCCTCTATCCTATCCTATCCTCTATCCTAACCTATCCTCTATCCTACCCTATCCTCTATCATATCCTATCCTCTATCCTATCCTATCCTCTATCCTATCTTATCCTCTATCTTATCCTATCCTCTATCCTATCCTATCCTCTATCCTATCCTATCCTCTATCCTATCCTATCCTCTATCATATTCTATCCTCTATCCTATCCTATCCTTTATCCTATCCTATCCTCTATCCTATCCTATCCTCTATCCTATCCTATCGTATCCTATCCTCTATCCTATCCTATCCTCTATACTATCCTATCCTCTATCCTATCCTATCATCTATCATATCCTATCCTCTATCCTATCCTATCCTCTATCCTATCCTATCCTCTATCCTATCCTATCCTCTATCCTATCCTATCCTCTATCCTATCCTATCCTGTATACTATCCTATCCTCTATCCTATCCTATCCTCTATCCTATCCTATCGTATCCTATCCTCTATCCTATCCTATCCTCTATACTATCCTATCCTCTATCCTATCCTATCATCTATCATATCCTATCCTCTATCCTATTCTATCCTGTATCCTATCGTATCCTCTATCCTATCCTATCCTTTATCCTATCCTATCCTCTATCCTATCCTATCCTCTATCCTATCCTATCCTCTATCCTATCCTATCTTCTATCCTAACCTATCCTCTATCCTATCCTATTCTCTATCCAATCATATCCTATCCTCTACCGCCTACTATCATGTATCCGATCCAATCCCCTATCGTCTACCGTATCATACTCTCTATCCTATCCAATCCTCTATCCTATCCTATCCTCTATCCTATCCTATCCTCTATCCTATCCTATCCTCTATCCTATCCTATCCTCTATCCTATCCTATCCTCTATCCTATCCTATCCTCTATCCTATCCTATCGTATCCTCTATCGTATCCTATCCTCTATCCTATCCTATCCTCTATCCTATCCTATCGTATCCTCTATCGTATCCTATCCTCTATGCTATCCTATCCTCTATCCTATCCTATCCTCTATCCTATCCTATCCTCTATCCTATCCTATCCTGTATACTATCCTATCCTCTATCCTATCCTATCCTCTATCCTATCCTATCCTCTATCCTATCCTATCCTCTATCAAATCCTATCCTCTATCCTATTCTATCCTCTATCCTATCCTATCCTCTATCCTATCCTATCCTCTATCCTATCCTATCGTATTCTCTATCGTATCCTATCCTCTATCCTATCCTATCCTCTATACGATCCTATCCTCTATCCTATCCTATCCTCTATCCTATCCTATCCTGCATCCTATCCAATCCCCTATCCTATCATCTATCCGATCCTATCCTCTATCCTATCCTATCCTCTATCCTATCCTATCCTCTACCCTATCCTATCCTCTATCCTATCCTATCCTCTATCCTAACCTATCCTCTATCCTACCCTATCCTCTATCATATCCTATCCTCTATCCTATCCTATCCTCTATCCTATCTTATCCTCTATCTTATCGTATCCTCTATCCTATCCTATCCTCTATCCTATCCTATCCTCTATCCTATCCTATCCTCTATCATATTCTATCCTCTATCCTATCCTATCCTTTATCCTATCCTATCCTCTATCCTATCCTATCCTCTATCCTATCCTATCCTCTATCCTATCCTATCCTCTATCCTATCCTATCCTCTATCCTATCCTATAGTATCCTCTATCGTATCCTATCCTCTATCCTATCCTATCCTCTATCCTATCCTATCGTATCCTCTATCGTATCCTATCCTCTATGCTATCCTATCCTCTATCCTATCCTATCCTCTATCCTATCCTATCCTCTATCCTATCCTATCCTGTATACTATCCTATCCTCTATCCTATCCTATCCTCTATCCTATCCTATCCTCTATCCTATCCTATCCTCTATACTATCCTATCCTCTATAATATCGTATCCTCTATCATATCCTATCCTCATTCCTATAATATCATCTGTCCTATCCAATCCCCTATCCTATCCTCTATCGTATCCTATGCTCTATCCTATCTTATCCTCTATCCTATCCTATCCTCTATCCTATCCTATCCTATCCTCTATCCTATGCTATCCTCTATCCTATCCTATCCTCTATCCTTTCCTATCCTCTATCCTATTATATCCTCTATCGTATCCTATCCTCTATCCTATCCTATCCTCTATCCTATCCTATCCTCTATCCTATCCTATCCTCTATCCTATCCTATCCTCTATCCTATCTTATCCTCTATCTTATCCTATCCTATATCCTATCCAATCCTCTATCCTACCCTATCCTCTATCCTATCCTATCCTCTATACTATCCTATCCTCTATCCTATCCTATCCTCTATCCTATCCTATCCTCTATCCTATCCAATCCCCTATCCTATCCTTTATCCGATCCTATCCTCTATCCTATCCTATCCTCTATCCTATCCTATCCTCTACCCTATCCTATCCTCTATCCTACCCTATCCTCTATCATATCCTATCCTCTATCCTATCCTATCCTCTATCCTATCCTATCGTATTCTCTATCGTATCCTATCCCCTATCCTATCCTATCCTCTATACGATCCTATCCTCTATCCTATCCTATCCTCTATCCTATCCTATCCTGCATCCTATCTAATCCCCTATCCTATCATCTATCCGATCCTATCCTCTATCCTATCCTCTATCCTATCCTATCCTCTATCCTAACCTATCCTCTATCCTACCCTATCCTCTATCATATCCTATCCTCTATCCTATCCTATCCTCTATCCTATCTTATCCTCTATCTTATCGTATCCTCTATCCTATCCTATCCTCTATCCTATCCTATCCTCTATCCTATCCTATCCTCTATCATATTCTATCCTCTATCCTATCCTATCCTTTATCCTATCCTATCCTCTATCCTATCCTATCCTCTATCCTATCCTATCCTCTATCCTATCCTATCTTCTATCCTAACCTATCCTCTATCCTATCCTATTCTCTATCCAATCATATCCTATCCTCTACCGCCTCCTATCATGTATCCGATCCAATCCCCTATAGTCTACCGTATCATACTCTCTATCCTATCTAATCCTCTATCCTATCCTATCCTCTATCCTATCCTATCCTCTATCCTATCCTATCCTCTATCCTATCCTATCCTCTATCCTATCCTATCGTATCCTCTATCGTATCCTATCCTCTATGCTATCCTATCCTCTATCCTATCCTATCCTCTATCCTATCCTATCCTCTATCCTATCCTATCCTGTATACTATCCTATCCTCTATCCTATCCTATCCTCTATCCTATCCTATCCTCTATCCTATCCTATCCTCTATACTATCCTATCCTCTATAATATCGTATCCTCTATCATATCCTATCCTCATTCCTATAATATCATCTGTCCTATCCAATCCCCTATCCTATCCTCTATCGTATCCTATGCTCTATCCTATCTTACCCTCTATCCTATCCTATCCTCTATCCTATCCTATCCTATCCTCTATCCTATGCTATCCTCTATCCTATCCTATCCTCTATCCTTTCCTATCCTCTATCCTATTATATCCTCTATCGTACTCTATCCTCTATCCTATCCTATCCTCTATCCTATCCTATCCTCTATCCTATCCTATCCTCTATCCTATCCTATCCTCTATCCTATCTTATCCTCTATCTTATCCTATCCTATATCCTATCCAATCCTCTATCCTACCCTATCCTCTATCCTATCCTATCCTCTATACTATCCTATCCTCTATCCTATCCTATCCTCTATCCTATCCTATCCTCTATCCTATCCAATCCCCTATCCTATCCTTTATCCGATCCTATCCTCTATCCTATCCTATCCTCTATCCTATCCTATCCTCTACCCTATCCTATCCTCTATCCTACCCTATCCTCTATCATATCCTATCCTCTATCCTATCCTATCCTCTATCCTATCTTATCATCTATCTTATCCTATCCTCTATCTTATCCTATCCTCTATCCTATCCTATCCTCTATCCTATCCTATCCTCTATCAAATCCTATCCTCTATCCTATTCTATCCTCTATCCTATCCTATCCTCTATCCTATCCTATCCTCTATCCTATCCTATCGTATTCTCTATCGTATCCTATCCTCTATCCTATCCTATCCTCTATACGATCCTATCATCTATCCTATCCTATCCTCTATCCTATCCTATCCTGCATCCTATCCAATCCCCTATCCTATCATCTATCCGATCCTATCCTCTATCCTATCCTATCCTCTATCCTATCCTATCCTCTACCCTATCCTATCCTCTATCCTATCCTATCCTCTATCCTTACCTATCCTCTATCCTACCCTATCCTCTATCATATCCTATCCTCTATCCTATCCTATCCTCTATCCTATCCTATCCTCTATCCTAACGTATCCTCTATCCTATCCTATCCTCTATCATATTCTATCCTCTATCCTATTCTATCCTCTATCCTATCCTATCCTCTATCCTATCCTATCCTCTATCCTATCCTATCCTCCATCCTATCCAATCCCCTATCCTATCATCTATCCGATCCTATCCTCTATCCTATCCTATCCTCTATCCTATCCTATCCTCTACCCTATCCTATCCTCTATCCTATCCTATCCTCTATCCTAACCTATCCTCTATCCTATCCTATTCTCTATCCAATCATATCGTATCCTCTACCGCCTCCTATCATGTATCCGATCCAATCTCCTATCGTCTACCGTATCATACTCTCTATCCTATCCAATCCTCTATCCTATCCTATCCTCTATCCTATCCTATCCTCTATCCTATCCTATCCTCTATCCTATCCTATCCTCTATCCTATCCTATCCTCTATCCTATCCTATCCTCTATCCTATCCTATCCTCTATCCTATCCTATCGTATCCTCTATCGTATCCTATCATCTATCCTATCCTATCCTCTATCCTACTCTATCCTCTATCATATCCTATCCTCTATCCTATCCTATCCTCTATCCTATCATATCCTCTATCTTATCCTATCCTCTATCCTATCCTATCCTCTTTCCTATCCTATCCTCTATCCTATCCTATCCTCTATCATATGCTATCCTCTATCCTATCCTATCCTCTATCCTATCATATCCTCTATCCTATTCTATCCTCTATCCTATCCTATCCTCTATCCTATCCTATCGTATCCTCTATCCTATCCTATCCTCTATCCTGTCCAATCCCCTATCCTATGCTCTATCCGATCCTATCCTCTATCCTATCCTATCCTCTATCCTATCCTATCCTCTACCCTATCCTATCCTCTATCCTATCCTATCCTCTATCCTATCCTATCCTCTAACCTATCCTATCATCTATCATATCCTATCCTCTATCCTATTCTATCCTCTATCCTATCGTATCCTCTATCCTATCCTATCCTTTATCCTATCCTATCCTCTATCCTATCCTATCCTCTATCCTATCCTATCTTCTATCCTAACCTATCCTCTATCCTATCCTATTCTCTATCCTATCCTATCCTATCCTCTACCGTCTCCTATCCTGTATACGATCCAATCCCCTATCGTCTACCGTATCATATTCTCTATCCTATCCTCTATAGTATCGTATCCTCTATCCTATCCCATCCTCTATCCTATCCGATCCTCTATCCTATCCTATCCTCTATCCTATCCTATCCTCTACCCTATCCTATCCTCTATCCTATCCTATCCTCTATCCTATCCTATCCTCTATCCTATAATATCATCTGTCGTATCCAATCCCCTATCCTATCCTCTATCGTATCCTATGCTCTATCCTATCCTATCCTCTATCCTATCCTATCCTCTATCCTATCCTATCCTATCCTCTATCCTATGCTATCCTCTATCCTATCCTATCCTCTATCCTATCCTATCTTCTATCCTAACCTATCCTCTATCCTATCCTATTCTCTATCCAATCATATCCTATCCTCTACCGCCTCCTATCATGTATCCGATCCAATCCCCTATAGTCTACCGTATCATACTCTCTATCCTATCCAATCCTCTATCCTATCCTATCCTCTATCCTATCCTATCCTCTATCCTATCCTATCCTCTATCAAATCCTATCCTCTATCCTATTCTATCCTCTATCCTATCCTATCCTCTATCCTATCCTATCCTCTATCCTATCCTATCGTATTCTCTATCGTATCCTATCCTCTATCCTATCCTATCCTCTATACGATCCTATCCTCTATCCTATCCTATCCTCTATCCTATCCTATCCTGCATCCTATCCAATCCCCTATCCTATCATCTATCCGATCCTATCCTCTATCCTATCCTATCCTCTATCCTATCCTATCCTCTACTCTATCCTATCCTCTATCCTATCCTATCCTCTATCCTAACCTATCCTCTATCCTACCCTATCCTCTATCATATCCTATCCTCTATCCTATCCTATCCTCTATCCTATCTTATCCTCTATCTTATCGTATCCTCTATCCTATCCTATCCTCTATCCTATCCTATCCTCTATCCTATCCTATCCTCTATCATATTCTATCCTCTATCCTATCCTATCCTTTATCCTATCCTATCCTCTATCCTATCCTATCCTCTATCCTATCCTATCCTCTATCCTATCCTATCTTCTATCCTAACCTATCCTCTATCCTATCCTATTCTCTATCCAATCATATCCTATCCTCTACCGCCTCCTATCATGTATCCGATCCAATCCCCTATAGTCTACCGTATCATACTCTCTATCCTATCCAATCCTCTATCCTATCCTATCCTCTATCCTATCATATCCTCTATCCTATCCTATCCTCTATCCTATCCTATCGTATCCTCTATCGTATCCTATCCTCTATCCTATCCTATCCTCTATCCTATCCTATCGTATCCTCTATCGTATCCTATCCTCTATGCTATCCTATCCTCTATCCTATCCTATCCTCTATCCTATCCTATCCTCTATCCTATCCTATCCTGTATACTATCCTATCCTCTATCCTATCCTATCCTCTATCCTATCCTATCCTCTATCCTATCCTATCCTCTATACTATCCTATCCTCTATAATATCGTATCCTCTATCATATCCTATCCTCATTCCTATAATATCATCTGTCCTATCCAATCCCCTATCCTATCCTCTATCGTATCCTATGCTCTATCCTATCTTATCCTCTATCCTATCCTATCCTCTATCCTATCCTATCCTATCCTCTATCCTATGCTATCCTCTATCCTATCCTATCCTCTATCCTATCCTATCCTCTATCCTATCTTATCATCTATCTTATCCTATCCTCTATCTTATCCTATCCTCTATCCTATCCTATCCTCTATCCTATCCTATCCTCTATCAAATCCTATCCTCTATCCTATTCTATCCTCTATCCTATCCTATCCTCTATCCTATCCTATCCTCTATCCTATCCTATCGTATTCTCTATCGTATCCTATCCTCTATCCTATCCTATCCTCTATACGATCCTATCCTCTATCCTATCCTATCCTCTATCCTATCCTATCCTGCATCCTATCCAATCCCCTATCCTATCATCTATCCGATCCTATCCTCTATCCTATCCTATCCTCTATCCTATCCTATCCTCTACCCTATCCTATCCTCTATCCTATCCAATCCTCTATCCTTACCTATCCTCTATCCTACCCTATCCTCTATCATATCCTATCCTCTATCCTATCCTATCCTCTATCCTATCCTATCCTCTATCCTAACGTATCCTCTATCCTATCCTATCCTCTATCATATTCTATCCTCTATCCTATTCTATCCACTATCCTATCCTATCCTCTATCCTATCCTATCCTCTATCCTATCCTATCCTCCATCCTATCCAATCCCCTATCCTATCATCTATCCGATCCTATCCTCTATCCTATCCTATCCTCTATCCTATCCTATCCTCTACCCTATCCTATCCTCTATCCTATCCTATCCTCTATCCTAACCTATCCTCTATCCTATCCTATTCTCTATCCAATCATATCGTATCCTCTACCGCCTCCTATCATGTATCCGATCCAATCTCCTATCGTCTACCGTATCATACTCTCTATCCTATCCAATCCTCTATCCTATCCTATCCTCTATCCTATCCTATCCTCTATCCTATCCTATCCTCTATCCTATCCTATCCTCTATCCTATCCTATCCTCTATCCTATCCTATCCTCTATCCTATCCTATCGTATCCGCTATCGTATCCTATCATCTATCCTATCCTATCCTCTATCCTACTCTATCCTCTATCATATCCTATCCTCTATCCTATCCTATCCTCTATCCTATCATATCCTCTATCTTATCCTATCCTCTATCCTATCCTATCCTCTTTCCTATCCTATCCTCTATCCTATCCTATCCTCTATCATATCCTATCCTCTATCCTATCCTATCCTCTATCCTATCATATCCTCTATCCTATTCTATCCTCTATCCTATCCTATCCTCTATCCTATCCTATCCTCTATCCTATCCTATCCTCTATCCTATCCTATCCTGTATACTATCCTATCTTCTATCCTATCCTATCCTCTATCCTATCCTATCCTCTATCCTATCCTATCATCTATCATATCCTATCCTCTATCCTATTCTATCCTCTATCCTATCGTATCCTCTATCCTATCCTATCCTTTATCCTATCCTATCCTCTATCCTATCCTATCCTCTATCCTATCCTATCTTCTATCCTAACCTATCCTCTATCCTATCCTATTCTCTATCCTATCCTATCCTATCCTCTACCGTCTCCTATCCTGTATACGATCCAATCCCCTATCGTCTACCGTATCATATTCTCTATCCTATCCTCTATAGTATCGTATCCTCTATCCTATCCCATCCTCTATCCTATCCGATCCTCTATCCTATCCTATCCTCATATCGTCTCCTATCCTCTATCCTATCCTATCCTCTACCCTATCCTATCCTCTATCCTATCCTATCCTCTATCCTATCCTATCCTCTATCCTATCCTATCATCTATCATATCCTATCCTCTATCCTATCCTATCCTCTATCCTATCCTGTCGTGTCCTCTATCCTATCCTATCCTCTATCCTATCCAATCCCCTATCCTATCCTCTATCCTATTCTATCCTCTATCCTATCGTATCCTCTATCCGATCCTATCCTCTATCCTATCCTATCCTCTATCCTATCCTATCCTGTATACTATCCTATCCTCTATCCTATCCTATCCTCTATCCTATCCAATCCTCTATCCTATCCTATCCTCTATACTATCCTATCCTCTATAATATCGTATCCTCTATCATATCCTATCCTCATTCCTATAATATCATCTGTCCTATCCAATCCCCTATCCTATCCTCTATCGTATCCTATGCTCTATCCTATCCTATCCTCTATCCTATCCAATCCTCTATCCTATCCTATCCTATCCTCTATCCTATCCTATCCTCTATCCTATCCTATCCTCTATCCTATCTTATCCTCTATCTTATCCTATCCTATATCCTATCCAATCCTCTATCCTACCCTATCCTCTATCCTATCCTATCCTCTATCATATCCTATCCTCTATCCTAATCTATCCTCTATCATATCCTATCCTCTATCCTATCCTATCGTATCCTCTATCGTATCCTATCCTCTATCCTATCCTATCCTCTATACTATCCTATCCTCTATCCTATCCTATCCTCTATCCTATTCTATCCTCTATCCTATCCAATCCCCGATCCTATCCTTTATCCGATCCTATCCTCTATCCTATCCTATCCTCTATCCTATCCTATCCTCTACCCTATCCTATCCTCTATCCTACCCTATCCTCTATCATATCCTATCCTCTATCCTATCCTATCCTCTATCCTATCTTATCCTCTATCTTATCCTATCCTCTATCCTATCCTATCCTCTATCCTATCCTATCCTCTATCCTATCCTATCCTCTATCAAATCCTATCCTCTATCCTATTCTATCCTCTATCCTATCCTATCCTCTATCCTATCCTATCCTCTATCCTATCCTATCGTATTCTCTATCGTATCCTATCCTCTATCCTATCCTATCCTCTATACGATCCTATCCTCTATCCTATCCTATCCTCTATCCTATCCTATCCTGCATCCTATCCAATCCCCTATCCTATCATCTATCCGATCCTATCCTCTATCCTATCCTATCCTCTATCCTATCCTATCCTCTACCCTATCCTATCCTCTATCCTATCCTATCCTCTATCCTAACCTATCCTCTATCCTACCCTATCCTCTATCATATCCTATCCTCTATCCTATCCTATCCTCTATCCTATCCTATCCTCTACCCTATCCTATCCTCTATCCTACCCTATCCTCTATCATATCCTATCCTCTATCCTATCCTATCCTCTATCCTATCTTATCCTCTATCTTATCCTATCCTCTATCCTATCCTATCCTCTATCCTATCCTATCCTCTATCCTATTCTATCCTCTATCCTATCCTATCGTATTCTCTATCGTATCCTATCCTCTATCCTATCGTATCCTCTATACGGTCCTATCCTCTATCCTATCCTATCCTCTATCCTATCCTATCCTCCATCCTATCCAATCCCCTATCCTATCATCTATCCGATCCTATCCTCTATCCTATCCTATCCTCTACCGTCTCCTATCCTGTATACGATCCAATCCCCTATCGTCTACCGTATCATATTCTCTATCCTATCCTCTATAGTATCGTATCCTCTATCCTATCCCATCCTCTATCCTATCCGATCCTCTATCCTATCCTATCCTATCCTCTATAATATCGTATGCTCTATCATATCCAATCCTCTTTCCTATAATATCATCTACCTTATCCTATTCTCTATCCTATCCTATCCTCATATCGTCTCCTATCCTCTATCCTATCCTCTACCCTATCCTATCCTCTATCCTATCCTATCCTCTACCCTATCCTATCCTCTATCCTATCCTATCCTCTATCCTATCCTATTCTCTATCCTATCCTATCCTCTATCCTATCCTATCCTCTACCCTATCCTATCCTCTATCCTATCCTATCCTCTATCCTATCCTATCCTCTATCCTATCCTATCATCTATCATATCCTATCCTCTATCCTATTCTATCCTCTATCCTATCGTATCCTCTATCCTATCCTATCCTTTATCCTATCCTATCCTCTATCCTATCCTATCCTCTATCCTATCCTATCCTCTATCCTATCCTATCTTCTATCCTAACCTATCCTCTATCCTATCCTATTCTCTATCCTATCCTATCCTATCCTCTACCGTCTCCTATCCTGTATACGATCCAATCCCCTATCGTCTACCGTATCATATTCTCTATCCTATCCTCTATAGTATTGTATCCTCTATCCTATCCCATCCTCTATCCTATCCGATCCTCTATCCTTTCCTATCCTCATATCGTCTCCTATCCTCTATCCTATCCTATCCTCTACCCTATCCTATCCTCTATCCTATCCTATCCTCTATCCTATCCTATCCTCTATCCTATCCTATCATCTATCATATCCTATCCTCTATCCTATCCTATCCTCTATCCTATCCTATCGTTTCCTCTATCCTATCCTATCCTCTATCCTATCCAATCCCCTATCCTATCCTCTATCCTATTCTATCCTCTATCCTATCGTATCCTCTATCCGATCCTATCCTCTATCCTATCCTATCCTCTATCCTATCCTATCGTATCCTCTATCGTATCCTATCCTCTATCCTATCCTATCCTCTATCCTATCCTATCGTATCCTCTATCGTATCCTATCCTCTATGCTATCCTATCCTCTATCCTATCCTATCCTCTATCCTATCCTATCCTCTATCCTATCCTATCCTGTATACTATCCTATCTTCTATCCTATCCTATCCTCTATCCTATCCTATCCTCTATCCTATCCTATCCTCTATACTATCCTATCCTCTATAATATCGTATCCTCTATCATATCCTATCCTCATTCCTATAATATCATCTGTCCTATCCAATCCCCTATCCTATCCTCTATCGTATCCTATGCTCTATCCTATCCTATCCTCTATCCTATCCTATCCTCTATCCTATCCTATCCTCTATCATATCCTATCCTCTATCCTAATCTATCCTCTATCATATCCTATCCTCTATCCTATCCTATCCTCTACCGTCTCCTATCCTGTATACGATCCAATCCCCTATCGTCTACCGTATAATATTCTCTATCCTATCCTCTATAGTATCGTATCCTCTATCCTATCCCATCCTCTATCCTATCCGATCCTCTATCCTATCCTATCCTATCCTCTATAATATCGTATGCTCTATGATATCCAATCCTCTTTCCTATAATATCATCTACCTTATCCTATTCTCTATCCTATCCTATCCTCATATCGTCTCCTATCCTCTATCCTATCCTCTACCCTATCCTATCCTCTATCCTATCCTATCCTCTACCCTATCCTATCCTCTAGCCTATCATATCCTCTATCCTATCCTATTCTCTATCCTATCCTATCATCTATCATATCCTATCCTCTATCCTATCCTATCCTCTATCCTATCCTATCCTCTACCCTATCCTATCCTCTATCCTATCCTATCCTCTATCCTATCCTATCCTCTATCCTATCCTCTATCCTGTCCTATACACTATCCTATCCTATCCTCTATCCTATCCTATCCTTTATCCTATAATATCCTCTATCCTATCCAATCCTCTATCCTATCCTATCCTCTATCCGATCCTCTGTCCTATCCTGTCCTCTATCCTATCATATCGCCTATAATATCGTATCCTCTATCCTATCCTATCCTCTATCCTATCCTATACTCTATCCTATACTATCCTCTGTCCTATCCTATTTTCTATCCTATCCTATCCTCCATCCTATCCTGTCCTCTATCCTATCCTATCCTCTATCCTATCCTATCCCCTATCCTATCCTATCCTCTATCCTATCCTATCCTCTATCCTATCCTATCCTCTATCCTATCCTATCCTCTATCCTATCCTATCCTCTATCCTATGCTATCCTCTATCCTATCCTATCCTCTATCCTATCCTATCCTCTATCCTATCCCATCCTCTATCCTATCCTATCGTATCCTCTATCGTATCCTATCCTGTATCCTATCCTATCCTCTATCCTATCCTATCGTATCCTCTATCGTATCCTATCCTCTATGCTATCCTATCCTCTATACTATCCTATCCTCTATACTATCCTATCTTCTATCCTATCCTATCCTGTATACTATCCTATCCTCTATCCTATCCTATCCTCTATCCTATCCTATCCTCTATACTATCCTATCCTCTATAATATCGTATCCTCTATCATATCCTATCCTCATTCCTATAATATCATCTGTCCTATCCAATCCCCTATCCTATCCTCTATCGTATCCTATCCTCTATCCTACGCTATCCTCTATCCTATCCTATCCTCTATCCTTTCCTATCCTCTATCCTATTATATCCTCTATCGTATCCTATCCTCTATCCTATCCTATCCTCTATCCTATCCTATCCTCTATCCTATCCTATCCTCTATCCTATCCTATCCTGTATACTATCCTATCCTTTATACTATCCTATCCTCTATCCTATCCTATCCTCTATCCTATCCTATCCTCAATCCTATCCTATCCTCTATACTATCCTATCCTCTATAATATCGTATCCTCTATGATATCCTATCCTCATTCCTATAATATCATCTGTCCTATCCAATCCCCTATCCTATCCTCTATCATATCCTATCCTCTATCCTATCCTATCGTATCCTCTATCGTATCCTATCCTCTATCCTATCCTATCCTCTATACTATCCTATCCTCTATCCTGTCCTATCCTCAATCCTATCCTATCCTCTATCCTATCCAATCCCCTATCCTATCCTTTATCCGATCCTATCCTCTATCCTATCCTATCCTCTATCCTATCCTATCCTCTACCCTATCCTATCCTCTATCCTACCCTATCCTCTATCATATCCTATCCTCTATCCTATCCTATCCTCTATCCTATCTTATCCTCTATCTTATCCTATCCTCTATCCTATCCTATCCTCTATCCTATCCTATCCTCTATCATATCCTATCCTCTATCCTATTCTATCCTCTATCCTATCCTATCCTGTATACTATCCTATCCTCTATCCTATCCTATCCTCTATCCTATCCTATCCTCTATCCTATCCTATCCTCTATACTATCCTATCCTCTATAATATCGTATCCTCTATCATATCCTATCCTCATTCCTATAATATCATCTGTCCTATCCAATCCCCTATCCTATCCTCTATCCTATCCTATCCGCTATCCTATCCTATCCTATCCTCTATCCTATGCTATCCTCTATCCTATCCTATCCTCTATCCTTTCCTATCCTCTATCCTATTATATCCTCTATCGTATCCTATCCTCTATCCTATCTTATCCTCTATCTTATCCTATCCTATATCCTATCCCATCCTCTATCCTATCCTATCCTCTATCCTATCATATCCTCTATCTTATCCTATCCTCTATCCTATCTTATCCTCTATCTTATCCTATCCTATATCCTATCCCATCCTCTATCCTATCCTATCCTCTATCCTATCCCATCCTCTATCCTATCCTATCCTCTATCCTATCATATCCTCTATCTTATCCTATACTCTATCCTATCCTATCCTCTATCCTATCCTATCCTCTATCCTATCCTATCCTCTATCATATCCTATCCTCTATCCTATCCTATCCTCTATCCTATCCTATCCGCTATCCTATCGTATCCTCTATCCTATCCCATCCTCTATCCTATCCGATCCTCTATCCTATCCTATCCTATCCTCTATAATATCGTATGCTCTATCATATCCAATCCTCTTTCCTATAATATCATCTACCTTATCCTATTCTCTATCCTATCCTATCCTCATATCGTCTCCTATCCTCTATCCTATCCTCTACGATATCCTATCCTCTATCCTATCCTATCCTCTACCCTATCCTATCCTCTATCCTATCCTATCCTCTATCCTATCCTATTCTCTATCCTATCCTATCATCTATCATATCCTATCCTCTATCCTATCCTATCCTCTATCCTATCCTATCGTATCCTCTATCCTATCCTATCCTCTATCCTATCCAATCCCCTATCCTATCCTCTATCCTATTCTATCCTCTATCCTATCGTATCCTCTATCCGATCCTATCCTCTATCCTATCCTATCCTCTATCCTATCCTATCCTCTACCCTATCCTATCCTCTATCCTATCCTATCCTCTATCCTATCCTATCCTCTATCCTATCCTATCATCTATCATATCCTATCCTCTATCCTATTCTGTCCTCTATCCTATCGTATCCTCTATCCTATCCTATCCTCTATCCTATCCTATCCTCTATCCTATCCTATCCTCTATCCTATCCTATCGTATCCTCTATCGTATCCTATCCTGTATCCTATCCTATCCTCTATCCTATCCTATCGTATCCTCTATCGTATCCTATCCTCTATGCTATCCTATCCTCTATCCTATCCTATCCTCTATACTATCCTATCCACTATCCTATCCTATCCTGTATACTATCCTATCCTCTATCATATCCTATCCTCTATCCTATCGTATCCTCTATCCTATCCTATCCTCTATACTATCCTATCCTCTATAATATCGTATCCTCTATCATATCCTATCCTCATTCCTATAATATCATCTGTCCTATCCAATCCCCTATCCTATCCTCTATCGTATCCTATCCTCTATCCTACGCTATCCTCTATCCTATCCTATCCTCTATCCTTTCCTATCCTCTATCCTATTATATCCTCTATCGTATCCTATCCTCTATCCTATCCTATCCTCTATCCTATCCTATCCTCTATCCTATCCTGTCCTCTATCCTATCCTATCCTGTATACTATCCTATCCTGTATACTATCCTATCCTCTATCCTATCCTATCCTCTATCCTATCCTATCCTCTATACTATCCTATCCTCTATAATATCGTATCCTCTATCATATCCTATCCTCATTCCTATAATATCATCTGTCCTATCCAATCCCCTATCCTATCCTCTATCATATCCTATCCTCTATCCTATCCTATCGTATCCTCTATCGTATCCTATCCTCTATCCTATCCTATCTTCTATACTATCCTATCCTCTATCCTATCCTATCCTCTATCCTATCCTATCCTCTATCCTATCCAATCCCCTATCCTATCCTTTATCCGATCCTATCCTCTATCCTATCCTATCCTCTACCCTATCCTATCCTCTACCCTATCCTATCCTCTATCCTACCCTATCCTCTATCATATCCTATCCTCTATCCTATCCTATCCTCTATCCTATCTTATCCTCTATCTTATCCTATCCTCTATCCTATCCTATCCTCTATCCTATCCTATCCTCTATCATATCCTATCCTCTATCCTATTCTATCCTCTATCCTATCCTATCCTGTATACTATCCTATCCTCTATCCTATCCTATCCTCTATCCTATCCTATCCTCTATCCTATCCTATCCTCTATACTATCCTATCCTCTATAATATCGTATCCTCTATCATATCCTATCCTCATTCCTATAATATCATCTGTCCTATCCAATCCCCTATCCTATCCTCTATCCTATCCTATCCGCTATCCTATCCTATCCTATCCTCTATCCTATGCTATCCTCTATCCTATCCTATCCTCTATCCTTTCCTATCCTCTATCCTATTATATCCTCTATCGTATCCTATCCTCTATCCTATCCTATCCTCTATCCTATCCTATCCCCTATCCTATCCTATCCTCTATCCTATCCTATCCTCTATCCTATCTTATCCTCTATCTTATCCTATCCTATATCCTATCCAATCCTCTATCCTACCCTATCCTCTATCCTATCCTATCCTCTATCCTATCCCATCCTCTATCCTATCCTATCCTCTATCCTATCATATCCTCTATCTTATCCTATACTCTATCCTATCCTATCCTCTATCCTATCCTATCCTCTATCCTATCCTATCCTCTATCATATCCTATCCTCTATCCTATCCTATCCTCTATCCTATCCTATCCTCTATCCTATCCTATCCTCTATCCTATCCTATCCTCTATCCTATCCTATCCTCTATCCTATCCTATCCTCTATCCTATCCTATCGTATCCTCTATCGTATCCTATCCTGTATCCTATCCTATCCTCTATCCTATCCTATCGTATCCTCTATCGTATCCTATCCTCTATGCTATCCTATCCTCTATCCTATCCTATCCTCTATACTATCCTATCCTCTATCCTATCCTATCCTGTATACTATCCTATCCTCTATCCTATCCTATCCTCTATCCTATCGTATCCTCTATCCTATCCTATCCTCTATACTATCCTATCCTCTATAATATCGTATCCTCTATCATATCCTATCCTCATTCCTATAATATCATCTGTCCTATCCAATCCCCTATCCTATCCTCTATCGTATCCTATCCTCTATCCTACGCTATCCTCTATCCTATCCTATCCTCTATCCTTTCCTATCCTCTATCCTATTATATCCTCTATCGTATCCTATCCTCTATCCTATCCTATCCTCTATCCTATCCTATCCTCTATCCTATCCTATCCTCTATCCTATCCTATCCTGTATACTATCCTATCCTGTATACTATCCTATCCTCTATCCTATCCTATCCTCTATCCTATCCTATCCTCTATCCTATCCTATCCTCTATACTATCCTATCCTCTATAATATCGTATCCTCTATCATATCCTATCCTCATTCCTATAATATCATCTGTCCTATCCAATCCCCTATCCTATCCTCTATCATATCCTATCCTCTATCCTATCCTATCGTATCCTCTATCGTATCCTATCCTCTATCCTATCCTATCCTCTATACTATCCTATCCTCTATCCTATCCTATCCTCTATCCTATCCTATCCTCTATCCTATCCAATCCCCTATCCTATCCTTTATCCGATCCTATCCTCTATCCTATCCTATCCTCTATCCTATCCTATCCTCTACCCTATCCTATCCTCTATCCTACCCTATCCTCTATCATATCCTATCCTCTATCCTATCCAATCCTCTATCCTATCTTATCCTCTATCTTATCCTATCCTCTATCCTATCCTATCCTCTATCCTATCCTATCCTCTATCATATCCTATCCTCTATCCTATTCTATCCTCTATCCTATCCTATCCTGTATACTATCCTATCCTCTATCCTATCCTATCCTCTATCCTATCCTATCCTCTATCCCATCCTATCCTCTATACTATCCTATCCTCTATAATATCGTATCCTCATTCCTATAATATCATCTGTCCTATCCAATCCCCTATCCTATCCTCTATCCTATCCTATCCGCTATCCTATCCTATCCTATCCTCTATCCTATGCTATCCTCTATCCTATCCTATCCTCTATCCTTTCCTATCCTCTATCCTATTATATCCTCTATCGTATCCTATCCTCTATCCTATCCTATCCTCTATCCTATCCTATCCCCTATCCTATCCTATCCTCTATCCTATCCTATCCTCTATCCTATCTTATCCTCTATCTTATCCTATCCTATATCCTATCCAATCCTCTATCCTACCCTATCCTCTATCCTATCCTATCCTCTATCCTATCCCATCCTCTATCCTATCCTATCCTCTATCCTATCATATCCTCTATCTTATCCTATACTCTATCCTATCCTCTATCCTATCCTATCCTCTATCCTATCCTATCCTCTATCATATCCTATCCTCTATCGTATCCTATCCTATTCTCTATCCTATCCTATCCTATCCTATCCTCTACCCTCTCCTATCCTGTATCCGATCCAATCCCCTATCGCCTACCGTATCATATTCTCTATCCTATCCTCTATAGTATCGTATCCTCTATCCTATCCAATCCTCTATCCTATCCAATCCTCTATCATATCCTATCCTCTTTCCTATAATATCATCTATAATATCCTATTCTCTATCCTATCCTATCCTCATATCGTCTCCTATCCTCTATGCTATCCAATCCCCTATCCCATCCTCTATCCTATCCTATCCTCTATCCTATCCAATCCTCTATCCTATCCTATCCTCTATCCTATCATATCCTCTATCTTATCCTATCCTCTATCGTATCCTATCCTCTATCCTATCCTATCCTCTATCCTATCCCATCCTATCGTCTAACGTCTCCTATCCTGTATCCGATCCAATCCCCTATCCTCTATCCTATCCTCTATCGTATCGTATCCTCTATCCTATCCAATCCTCTATCCTATCCGATCCTCTATCCTATCCTATCCTCTATAATATCGTATCCTCTATCATATCCTATCCTCATTCCTATAATATCATCTGTCCTGTCCTATCCTCTATCCTATCCAATCCCCTATCCTATCCTCTATCGTATCCTATGCTCTATCCTATCCTATCCCCTATCCTATCCTACCCTGTATCCTATCCTTTCGTATCCTCTTTCGTATCCTATCCTCTATCGTATCCTATCCTCTATCCTATCCTATTCTCTATCCTATCCTATCCTGCATCCTATCCAATCCCCTATCCTATCATCTATCCGATCCTATCCTCTATCCTATCCTATCCTCTATCCTATCCTATCCTCTACCCTATCCTATCCTCTATCCTATCCTATCCTCTATCCTAACCTATCCTCTATCCTACCCTATCCTCTATCATATCCTATTCTCTATCCTATCCTATCCTCATATCGTCTCCTATCCTCTATGCTATCCAATCCCCTATCCCATCCTCTATCCTATCCTATCCTCTATCCTATCCTATCCTCTACCCTATCCTATCCTCTATCCTACCCTATCCTCTATCATATCCTATCCTCTATCCTATCCTATCCTCTATCCTATCTTATCCTCTATCTTATCCTATCCTCTATCCTATCCTATCCTCTATCCTATCCTATCCTCTATCATATCCTATCCTCTATCCTATTCTATCCTCTATCCTATTATATCCTCTATCGTATCCTATCCTCTATCGTATCCTATCCTCTATCCTATCCTATCCTCTATCCTATCCTATCCCCTATCCTATACTATCCTCTATCCTATCCTATCCTCTATCCTATCTTATCCTCTATCTTATCCTATCCTATATCCTATCCAATCCTCTATCCTACCCTATCCTCTATCCTATCCTATCCTCTATCCTATCCCATCCTCTATCCTATCCTATCCTCTATCCTATCATATCCTCTATCTTATCCTATACTCTATCCTATCCTATCCTCTATCCTATCCTATCCTCTATCCTATCCTATCCTCTACCATATCCTATCCTCTATCCTATCCTATCCTCTATCCTATCCTATCCTCTATCCTATCGTATCCTCTATCCTATCCTATCCTCTATCCTATCCAATCCTCTATCCTATCCGATCCTCTATCATATCCTATCGTCTTTCCTATAATATCATCTATAATATCGTATTCTCTATGCTATCCTATCCTCATATCGTCTCCTATCCTCTATCCTATCCAATCCCCTATCCTCTATCCTATCCAATCCCCTATCCTATCCTCTATCCTATCCTATCCTCTATCGTATCCTATCCTCTATCCTATCCTATTCTCTATCCTATCCTATCCTATCCTCTACCCTCTCCTATCCTGTATCCGATCCAATCCCCTATCGCCTACCGTATCATATTCTCTATCCTATCCTCTATAGTATCGTATCCTCTATCCTATCCAATCCTCTATCCTATCCAATCCTCTATCATATCCTATCCTCTTTCCTATAATATCATCTATAATATCCTATTCTCTATCCTATCCTATCCTCATATCGTCTCCTATCCTCTATGCTATCCAATCCCCTATCCCATCCTCTATCCTATCCTATCCTCTATCCTATCCAATCCTCTATCCTATCCTATCCTCTATCCTATCATATCCTCTATCTTATCCTATCCTCTATCGTATCCTATCCTCTATCCTATCCTATCCTCTATCCTATCCCATCCTATCGTCTAACGTCTCCTATCCTGTATCCGATCCAATCCCCTATCCTCTATCCTATCCTCTATCGTATCGTATCCTCTATCCTATCCAATCCTCTATCCTATCCGATCCTCTATCCTATCCTATCCTCTATAATATCGTATCCTCTATCATATCCTATCCTCATTCCTATAATATCATCTGTCCTGTCCTATCCTCTATCCTATCCAATCCCCTATCCTATCCTCTATCGTATCCTATGCTCTATCCTATCCTATCCCCTATCCTATCCTACCCTGTATCCTATCCTTTCGTATCCTCTTTCGTATCCTATCCTCTATCGTATCCTATCCTCTATCCTATCCTATTCTCTATCCTATCCTATCCTGCATCCTATCCAATCCCCTATCCTATCATCTATCCGATCCTATCCTCTATCCTATCCTATCCTCTATCCTATCCTATCCTCTACCCTATCCTATCCTCTATCCTATCCTATCCTCTATCCTAACCTATCCTCTATCCTACCCTATCCTCTATCATATCCTATTCTCTATCCTATCCTATCCTCATATCGTCTCCTATCCTCTATGCTATCCAATCCCCTATCCCATCCTCTATCCTATCCTATCCTCTATCCTATCCTATCCTCTACCCTATCCTATCCTCTATCCTACCCTATCCTCTATCATATCCTATCCTCTATCCTATCCTATCCTCTATCCTATCTTATCCTCTATCTTATCCTATCCTCTATCCTATCCTATCCTCTATCCTATCCTATCCTCTATCATATCCTATCCTCTATCCTATTCTATCCTCTATCCTATCCTATCCTGTATACTATCCTATCCTCTATCCTATCCTATCCTCTATCCTATCCTATCCTCTATCCTATCCTATCCTCTATACTATCCTATCCTCTATAATATCGTATCCTCTATCATATCCTATCCTCATTCCTATAATATCATCTGTCCTATCCAATCCCCTATCCTATCCTCTATCTTATCCTATCCGCTATCCTATCCTATCCTATCCTCTATCCTATGCTATCCTCTATCCTATCCTATCCTCTGTCCTTTCCTATCCTCTATCCTATTATATCCTCTATCGTATCCTATCCTCTATCCTATCCTATCCTCTATCCTATCCTATCCCCTATCCTATCCTATCCTCTATCCTATCCTATCCTCTATCCTATCTTATCCTCTATCTTATCCTATCCTATATCCTATCCAATCCTCTATCCTACCCTATCCTCTATCCTATCCTATCCTCTATCCTATCCCATCCTCTATCCTATCCTATCCTCTATCCTATCATATCCTCTATCTTATCCTATACTCTATCCTATCCTATCCTTTATCCTATCCTATCCTCTATCCTATCCTATCCTCTATCATATCCTATCCTCTATCCTATCCTATCCTCTATCCTATCCTATCCTCTATCCTATCGTATCCTCTATCCTATCCTATCCTCTATCCTATCCAATCCTCTATCCTATCCGATCCTCTATCATATCCTATCGTCTTTCCTATAATATCATCTATAATATCGTATTCTCTATGCTATCCTATCCTCATATCGTCTCCTATCCTCTATCCTATCCAATCCCCTATCCTACCCTATCCTCTATCCTATCCTATCCTCTATCGTATCCTATCCTCTATCCTATCCTATTCTCTATCCTATCCTATCCTATAATCTACCCTCTCCTATCCTGTATCCGATCCAATCCCCTATCGCCTACCGTATCATATTCTCTATCCTATCCTCTATAGTATCGTATCCTCTATCCTATCCAATCCTCTATCCTATCCAATCCTCTATCATATCCTATCCTCTTTCCTATAATATCATCTATAATATCCTATTCTCTATCCTATCCTATCCTCATATCGTCTCCTATCCTCTATGCTATCCAATCCCCTATCCCATCCTCTATCCTATCCTATCCTCTATCCTATCCAATCCTCTATCCTATCCTATCCTCTATCCTATCATATCCTCTATCTTATCCTATCCTCTATCGTATCCTATCCTCTATCCTATCCTATCCTCTATCCTATCCCATCCTATCGTCTAACGTCTCCTATCCTGTATCCGATCCAATCCCCTATCCTCTATCCTATCCTCTATCGTATCGTATCCTCTATCCTATCCAATCCTCTATCCTATCCGATCCTCTATCCTATCCTATCCTCTATAATATCGTATCCTCTATCATATCCTATCCTCATTCCTATAATATCATCTGTCCTGTCCTATCCTCTATCCTATCCAATCCCCTATCCTATCCCCTATCCTATCCTACCCTGTATCCTATCCTTTCGTATCCTCTTTCGTATCCTATCCTCTATCCTATCCTATCCTCTATCCTATCCTATCCTCTATCCTATCCTATCCTCTATCCTATCCAATCCCCTATCCAATCCTCTATCCGATCCTATCCTCTATCCTATCCTATCCTCTAACCTATCCTATCCTCTACCCTATCCTATCCTCTATCCTATCCTCTATCCGATCCTATCCTCTATCCTAACCTATCCTCTATCCTATCCTATCATCTATCATATCCTATCCTCTATCCTATTCTATCCTCTATCCTATCCTATCCTCTATCCTATCCTATCCTCTATCCTATCCTATCCTCTATCCTATCCCATCCTCTATCCTATCCTATCCTCTATCCTATCCTATCGTATTCTCTATCGTATCCTATCCTCTATCCTATCCTATCCTCTATCCTATCCTATCCTCTATCCTATCCTATCGTATTCTCTATCGTATCCTATCCTCTATCCTATCCTATCCTCTATACGATCCTATCCTCTATCCTATCCTATTCTCTATCCTATCCTATCCTGCATCCTATCCAATCCCCTATCCTATCATCTATCCAATCCTATCCTCTATCCTATCCTATCCTCTATCCTATCCTATCCTCTACCCTATCCTATCCTCTATCCTATCCTATCCTCTATCCTAACCTATCCTCTATCCTACCCTATCCTCTATCATATCCTATCCTCTATCCTATCCTATCCTCTATCCTATCTTATCCTCTATCTTATCATATCCTCTATCCTATCCTATCCTCTATCCTATCCTATCCTCTATCCTATCCTATCCTCTATCATATTCTATCCTCTATCCTATCCTATCCTTTATCCTATCCTATCCTCTATCCTATCCTATCCTCTATCCTATCCTATCCTCTATCCTATCCTATCTTCTACCCTAACCTATCCTCTATCCTATCCTATTCTCTATCCAATCATATCCTATCCTCTACCGCCAACTATCATGTATCCGATCCAATCCCCTATCGTCTACCGTATCATACTCTCTATCTTATCCAATCCTCTATCCTATCCTATCCTCTATCCTATCCTATCCTCTATCCTATCCTATCCTCTATCCTATCCTATCCTCTATCCTATCCTATCGTATCCTCTATCGTATCCTATCCTCTATGCTATCCTATCCTCTATCCTATCCTATCCTCTATCCTATCCTATCCTCTATCCTATCCTATCCTGTATACTATCCTATCCTCTATCCTATCCTATCCTCTATCCTATCCTATCCTCTATCCTATCCTATCCTCTATACTATCCTATCCTCTATAATATCGTATCCTCTATCATATCCTATCCTCATTCCTATAATATCATCTGTCCTATCCAATCCCCTATCCTATCCTCTATCGTATCCTATGCTCTATCCTATCCTATCCTCTATCCTATCCTATCCTGTATACTATCCTATCCTCTATCCTATCCTATCCTCTATCCTATCCTATCCTCTACCCTATCCTATCCTCTATCCTATCATATCCTCTATCCTATCCTATCCTCTATCCTATCCTATCCTCTATCCTATCCTATCGTATCCTCTATCCTAGCCTATACTCTATCCTGTCCAATCCCCTATCCTATCCTCTATCCGATCCTATCCTCTATCCTATCCTATCGTCTATCCTATCCTATCCTCTATCCTATCCTATCCTCTACCCTATCCTATCCTCTATCATATCCTATCCTCTATCCTATCCTATCCTCTATCCTATCCTATCGTCTATCATATCCTATCCTCTATCCTATTCTATCCTCTATCCTATCGTATCCTCTATCCTATCCTATCCTTTATCCTATCCTATCCTCTATCCTATCCTATCCTCTATCCTATCCTATCCTCTATCCTATCCTATCCTCTATCCTATCCTTTATCCGATCCTATCCTCTATCCTATCCTATCCTCTATCCTATCCTATCCTCTACCCTATCCTATCCTCTATCCTACCCTATCCTCTATCATATCCTATCCTCTATCCTATCCTATCCTCTATCCTATCTTATCCTCTATCTTATCCTATCCTCTATCCTATCCTATCCTCTATCCTATCCTATCCTGTATACTATCCTATCCTCTATCATATCCTATCCTCTATCCTATTCTATCCTCTATCCTATCCTATCCTCTATCCTATCCTATCCTCTATCCTATCATATCCTCTATCTTATCCTATCCTCTATCCTATCCTATCCTCTTTCCTATCCTATCCTCTATCCCATCCTATCCTCTATCATATCCTATCCTCTATCCTATCCTATCCTCTATCCTATCATATCCTCTATCCTATCCTATCCTCTATCCTATCCTATCCTCTATCCTATCCTATCGTATCCTCTATCCTATCCTATCCTCTATCCTGTCCAATCCCCTATCCTATCCTCTATCCGATCCTATCCTCTATCCTATCCTATCCTCTATCCTATCCTATCCTCTATCCTATCCTATCCTCTACCCTATCCTATCCTCTATCCTATCCTATCCTCTATCCTATCCTATCATCTATCATATCCTATCCTCTATCCTATTCTATCCTCTATCCTATCGTATCCTCTATCCTATCCTATCCTTTATCCTATCCTATCCTCTATCCTATCCCATCCTCTATCCTATCCTATCCTCTATCCTATCCTATCTTCTATCCTAACCTATCCTCTATCCTATCCTATTCTCTATCCTATCCTATCCTATCCTCTACCGTCTCCTATCCTGTATACGATCCAATCCCCTATCGTCTACCGTATCATATTCTCTATCCTATCCTCTATAGTATCGTATCCTCTATCCTATCCCATCCTCTATCCTATCCGATCCTCTATCCTATCCTATCCTATCCTCTATAATATCGTATGCTCTATCATATCCTATCCTCTTTCCTATAATATCATCTACCTTATCCTATTCTCTATCCTATCCTATCCTCTATCCTATCCTATCGTATCCTCTATCCTATCCTATCCTCTATCCTATCCTATCGTATCCTATCCTCTATCCTATCCTATCCTCTATACTATCCTATCCTCTATCCTATCCTATCATCTATCATATCCTATCCTCTATCCTATCCTATCCTCTATCCTATCCTATCCTCTATCCTATCCTATCCTCTATCCTATCCTATCCTCTATCCTATCCTATCCTCTATCCTATCCTATCCTCTATCCTATCCTATCGTATCCTCTATCGTATCCTATCCTCTATCCTATCCTATCCTCTATCCTATCCTATCGTATCCTCTATCGTATCCTATCCTCTATGCTATCCTATCCTCTATCCTATCCTATCCTCTATCCTATCCTATCCTCTATCCTATCCTATCCTGTATACTATCCTATCCTCTATCCTATCCTATCCTCTATCCTATCCTATCCTCTATCCTATCCTATCCTCTATATTATCCTATCCTCTATAATATCGTATCCTCTATCATATCCTATCCTCATTCCTATAATATCATCTGTCGTATCCAATCCCCTATCCTATCCTCTATCGTATCCTATGCTCTATCCTATCCTATCCTCTATCCTATCCTATCCTCTATCCTATCCTATCCTATCCTCTATCCTATGCTATCCTCTATCCTATCCTATCCTCTATCCTTTCCTATCCTCTATCCTATTATATCCTCTATCGTATCCTATCCTCTATCCTATCCTATCCTCTATAATATCCTATCCTCTATCCTATCCTATCCTCTATACTATCCTATCCTCTATCCTATCCTATCCTGTATACTATCCTATCCTCTATCCTATCCTATCCTCTATCCTATCCTATCCTCTACCCTATCCTATCCTCTATCCTATCATATCCTCTATCCTATCCTATCCTCTATCCTATCCTATCCTCTATCCTATCCTATCGTATCCTCTATCCTAGCCTATACTCTATCCTGTCCAATCCCCTATCCTATCCTCTATCCGATCCTATCCTCTATCCTATCCTATCGTCTATCCTATCCTATCCTCTATCCTATCCTATCCTCTACCCTATCCTATCCTCTATCATATCCTATCCTCTATCCTATCCTATCCTCTATCCTATCCTATCGTCTATCATATCCTATCCTCTATCCTATTCTATCCTCTATCCTATCGTATCCTCTATCCTATCCTATCCTTTATCCTATCTTATCCTCTATCCTATCCTATCCTCTATCCTATCCTATCCTCTATCCTATCCTATCCTCTATCCTATCCTTTATCCGATCCTATCCTCTATCCTATCCTATCCTCTATCCTATCCTATCCTCTACCCTATCCTATCCTCTATCCTACCCTATCCTCTATCATATCCTATAATCTATCCTATCCTATCCTCTATCCTATCTTATCCTCTATCTTATCCTATCCTCTATCCTATCCTATCCTCTATCCTATCCTATCCTGTATACTATCCTATCCTCTATCATATCCTATCCTCTATCCTATTCTATCCTCTATCCTATCCTATCCTCTATCCTATCCTATCCTCTATCCTATCATATCCTCTATCTTATCCTATCCTCTATCCTATCCTATCCTCTTTCCTATCCTATCCTCTATCCCATCCTATCCTCTATCATATCCTATCCTCTATCCTATCCTATCCTCTATCCTATCATATCCTCTATCCTATCCTATCCTCTATCCTATCCTATCCTCTATCCTATCCTATCGTATCCTCTATCCTATCCTATCCTCTATCCTGTCCAATCCCCTATCCTATCCTCTATCCGATCCTATCCTCTATCCTATCCTATCCTCTATCCTATCCTATCCTCTATCCTATCCTATCCTCTACCCTATCCTATCCTCTATCCTATCCTATCCTCTATCCTATCCTATCATCTATCATATCCTATCCTCTATCCTATTCTATCCTCTATCCTATCGTATCCTCTATCCTATCCTATCCTTTATCCTATCCTATCCTCTATCCTATCCTATCCTCTATCCTATCCTATCCTCTATCCTATCCTATCTTCTATCCTAACCTATCCTCTATCCTATCCTATTCTCTATCCTATCCTATCCTATCCTCTACCGTCTCCTATCCTGTATACGATCCAATCCCCTATCGTCTACCGTATCATATTCTCTATCCTATCCTCTATAGTATCGTATCCTCTATCCTATCCCATCCTCTATCCTATCCGATCCTCTATCCTATCCTATCCTATCCTCTATAATATCGTATGCTCTATCATATCCTATCCTCTTTCCTATAATATCATCTACCTTATCCTATTCTCTATCCTATCCTATCCTCATATCGTCTCCTATCCTCTATCCTATCCTCTGTCCTATCCTATCCTCTATCCTATCCTATCCTCTACCCTATCCTATCCTCTATCCTATCCTATCCTCTATCCTATCCTATCCTCTATCCTATCCTATCGTATCCTCTATTCTATCCTATCCTCTATCTTATCCTATCCTCTATCCTATCCTATCATCTATCCTATCCTATCCTCTATCCTATCCTATCCTCTATCCTATCCTATCGTATCCTCTATCCTATCCTATCCTCTATCCTATCCTATCGTATCCTATCCTCTATCCTATCCTATCCTCTATACTATCCTATCCTCTATCCTATCCTATCATCTATCATATCCTATCCTCTATCCTATTCTATCCTGTATCCTATCGTATCCTCTATCCTATCCTATCCTTTATCCTATCCTATCCTCTATCCTATCCTATCCTCTATCCTATCCTATCCTCTATCCTATCCTATCTTCTATCCTAACCTATCCTCTATCCTATCCTATTCTCTATCCAATCATATCCTATCCTCTACCGCCTCCTATCATGTATCCGATCCAATCCCCTATCGTCTACCGTATCATACTCTCTATCCTATCCAATCCTCTATCCTATCCTATCCTCTATCCTATCCTATCCTCTATCCTATCCTATCCTCTATCCTATCCTATCCTCTATCCTATCCTATCCTCTATCCTATCCTATCCTCTATCCTATCCTATCGTATCCTCTATCGTATCCTATACTCTATCCTATCCTATCCTCTATCCTATCCTATCGTATCCTCTATCGTATCCTATCCTCTATGCTATCCTATCCTCTATATTATCCTATCCTCTATAATATCGTATCCTCTATCATATCCTATCCTCATTCCTATAATATCATCTGTCGTATCCAATCCCCTATCCTATCCTCTATCGTATCCTATGCTCTATCCTATCCTATCCTCTATCCTATCCTATCCTCTATCCTATCCTATCCTCTATATTATCCTATCCTCTATAATATCGTATCCTCTATCATATCCTATCCTCATTCCTATAATATCATCTGTCGTATCCAATCCCCTATCCTATCCTCTATCGTATCCTATGCTCTATCCTATCCTATCCTCTATCCTATCCTATCCTCTATCCTATCCTATCCTATCCTCTATCCTATGCTATCCTCTATCCTATCCTATCCTCTATCCTTTCCTATCCTCTATCCTATTATATCCTCTATCGTATCCTATCCTCTATCCTATCCTATCCTCTATCCTATCCTATTCTCTATCCTATCCTATCCTCTATCCTATCCTATCCTCTATCCTATCCTCTATCCTATCCTATCCTCTATCGTATCCTATCCTCTATCCTACGCTATCCTCTATCCTATCCTACCCTCTATCCTTTCCTATCCTCTATCCTATTATATCCTCTATCGTATCCTATCCTCTATCCTATCCTATCCTCTATCCTATCCTATCCTCTATCCTATCCTATCCTCTATCCTATCCTATCCTGTATACTATCCTATCCTGTATACTATCCTATCCTCTATCCTATCCTATCCTCTATCCTATCCTATCCTCTATCCTATCCTATCCTCTATACTATCCTATCCTCTATAATATCGTATCCTCTATCATATCCTATCCTCATTCCTATAATATCATCTGTCCTATCCAATCCCCTATCCTATCCTCTATCATATCCTATCCTCTATCCTATCCTATCGTATCCTCTATCGTATCCTATCCTCTATCCTATCCTATCCTCTATACTATCCTATCCTCTATCCTGTCCTATCCTCAATCCTATCCTATCCTCTATCCTATCCAATCCCCTATCCTATCCTTTATCCGATCCTATCCTCTATCCTATCCTATCCTCTATCCTATCCTATCCTCTACACTATCCTATCCTCTATCCTACCCTATCCTCTATCATATCCTATCCTCTATCCTATCCTATCCTCTATCCTATCGTATCCTCTATCTTATCCTATCCTCTATCCTATCCTATCCTCTATCCTATCCTATCCTCTATCATATCCTATCCTCTATCCTATCCTATCCTGTATACTATCCTATCCTCTATCCTATCCTATCCTCTATCCTATCCTATCCTCTATCCTATCCTATCCTCTATACTATCCTATCCTCTATAATATCGTATCCTCTATCATATCCTATCCTCATTCCTATAATATCATCTGTCCTATCCAATCCCCTATCCTATCCTCTATCCTATCCTATCCGCTATCCTATCCTATCCTATCCTCTATCCTATGCTATCCTCTATCCTATCCTATCCTCTATCCTTTCCTACCCTCTATCCTATTATATCCTCTATCGTATCCTATCCTCTATCCTATCCTATCCTCTATCCTATCCTATCCCCTATCCTATCCTATCCTCTATCCTATCCTATACTCTATCCTATCTTATCCTCTATCTTATCCTATCCTATATCCTATCCAATCCTCTATCCTATCCTCTATCCTATCCCATCCTCTATCCTATCCTATCCTCTATCCTATCATATCCTCTATCTTATCCTATACTCTATCCTATCCTATCCTCTATCCTATCCTATCCTCTATCCTATCCTATCCTCTATCATATCCTATCCTCTATCCTATCCTATCCTCTATCCTATCCTATCCTCTATCCTATCGTATCCTCTATCCTATCCCATCCTCTATCCTATCCGATCCTCTATCCTATCCTATCCTATCCTCTATAATATCGTATGCTCTATCATATCCAATCCTCTTTCCTATAATATCATCTACCTTATCCTATTCTCTATCCTATCCTATCCTCATATCGTCTCCTATCCTCTATCCTATCCTCTACCCTATCCTATCCTCTATCCTATCCTATCCTCTACCCTATCCTATCCTCTATCCTATCCTATCCTCTATCCTATCCTATTCTCTATCCTATCCTATCATCTATCATATCCTATCCTCTATCCTATCCTATCCTCTATCCTATCCTATCGTATCCTCTATCCTATCCTATCCTCTACCCTATCCAATCCCCTATCCTATCCTCTATCCTATTCTATCCTCTATCCTATCGTATCCTCTATCCGATCCTATCCTCTATCCTATCCTATCCTCTATCCTATCCTATCCTCTACCCTATCCTATCCTCTATCCTATCCTATCCTCTATCCTATCCTATCCTCTATCCTATCCTATCATCTATCATATCCTATCCTCTATCCTATTCTATCCTCTATCCTATCGTATCCTCTATCCTATCCTATCCTTTATCCTTTCCTATCCTCTATCCTATCCTATCCTCTATCCTATCCTATCCTCTATCCTATCCTATCCTCTATCCTATCCTATCCTCTACCCTATCGTATCCTCTATCCTATCCTATCCTCTATCCTATCCAATCCTCTATCCTATCCGATCCTCTATCATATCCTATCGTCTTTCCTATAATATCATCTATAATATCGTATTCTCTATGCTATCCTATCCTCATATCGTCTCCTATCCTCTATCCTATCCAATCCCCTATCCTATCCTCTATCCTATCCTATCCTCTATCGTATCCTATCCTCTATCCTATCCTATTCTCTATCCTATCCTATCCTATCCTCTACCCTCTCCTATCCTGTATCCGATCCAAACCCCTTTCGTCTACCGTATCATATTCTGTATCCTATCCTCTATAGTATCGTATCCTCTATCCTATCCAATCCTCTATCCTATCCAATCCTCTATCATATCCTATCCTCTTTCCTATAATATCATCTATAATATCCTATTCTCTATCCTATCCTATCCTCATATCGTCTCCTATCCTCTATGCTATCCAATCCCCTATCCCATCCTCTATCCTATCCTATCCTCTATCCTATCCAATCCTCTATCCTATCCTATCCTCTATCCTATCATATCCTCTATCTTATCCTATCCTCTATCGTATCCTATCCTCTATCCTATCCTATCCTCTATCCTATCCTATCCTCTATCCTATCCCATCCTATCGTCTAACGTCTCCTATCCTGTATCCGATCCAATCCCCTATCCTCTATCCTATCCTCTATCGTATCGTATCCTCTATCCTATCCAATCCTCTATCCTATCCGATCCTCTATCCTATCCTATCCTCTATAATATCGTATCCTCTATCATATCCTATCCTCATTCCTATAATATCATCTGTCCTGTCCTATCCTCTATCCTATCCAATCCCCTATCCTATCCTCTATCGTATCCTATGCTCTATCCTATCCTATCCCCTATCCTATCCTACCCTGTATCCTATCCTTTCGTATCCTCTTTCGTATCCTATCCTCTATCCTATCCTATCCTCTATCCTATCCTATCCTCTATCCTATCCTATCCTCTATCCTATCCAATCCCCTATCCAATCCTCTATCCGATCCTATCCTCTATCCTATCCTATCCTCTATCCTATCCTATCCTCTACCCTATCCTATCCTCTATCCTATCCTCTATCCGATCCTATCCTCTATCCTAACCTATCCTCTATCCTATCCTATCATCTATCATATCCTATCCTCTATCCTATTCTATCATCTATCCTATCCTATCCTCTATCCTATCCTATCCTCTATCCTATCCTATCCTCTATCCTATCCTATCGTATCCTCTATCGTATCCTATCCTCTATGCTATCCTATCCTCTATCCTATCCTATCCTCTATCCTATCCTATCCTCTATCCTATCCTATCCTGTATACTATCCTATCCTCTATCCTATCCTATCCTCTATCCTATCCTATCCTCTATCCTATCCTATCCTCTATACTATCCTATCCTCTTTAATATCGTATCCTCTATCATATCCTATCCTCATTCCTATAATATCATCTGTCCTATCCAATCCCCTATCCTATCCTCTATCCTATCCTATCCTCTATCCTATCCTATCCTATCCTCTATCCTATGCTATCCTCTATCCTATCCTATCCTCTATCCTTTCCTATCCTCTATCCTATTATATCCTCTATCGTATCCTATCCTCTATCCTATCCTATCCTCTATAATATCCTATCCTCTATCCTATCCTATCCTCTATCCTATCCTATCCTCTATCCTATCTTATCCTCTATCTTATCCTATCCTATATCCTATCCAATCCTCTATCCTACCCTATCCTCTATCCTATCCTATCCTCTATCCTATCCTATCGTATCCTCTATCGTATCCTATCCTCTATGCTATCCTATCCTCTATCCTATCCTATCCTCTATACTATCCTATCCTCTATCCTATCCTATCCTGTATACTATCCTATCCTCTATCCTATCCTATCCTCTATCCTATCCTATCCTCTATCCTATCCTATCGTATCCTCTATCGTATCCTATCCTCTATGCTATCCTATCCTCTATCCTATCCTATCCTCTATCCTATCCTATCCTCTATCCTATCCTATCCTGTATACTATCCTATCCTCTATCCTATCCTATCCTCTATCCTATCCTATCCTCTATCCTATCCTATCCTCTATACTATCCTATCCTCTTTAATATCGTATCCTCTATCATATCCTATCCTCATTCCTATAATATCATCTGTCCTATCCAATCCCCTATCCTATCCTCTATCCTATCCTATCCTCTATCCTATCCTATCCTATCCTCTATCCTATGCTATCCTCTATCCTATCCTATCCTCTATCCTTTCCTATCCTCTATCCTATTATATCCTCTATCGTATCCTATCCTCTATCCTATCCTATCCTCTATAATATCCTATCCTCTATCCTATCCTATCCTCTATCCTATCCTATCCTCTATTCTATCTTATCCTCTATCTTATCCTATCCTATATCCTATCCAATCCTCTATCCTACCCTATCCTCTATCCTATCCTATCCTCTATCCTATCCTATCGTATCCTCTATCGTATCCTATCCTCTATGCTATCCTATCCTCTATCCTATCCTATCCTCTATACTATCCTATCCTCTATCCTATCCTATCCTGTATACTATCCTATCCTCTATCCTATCCTATCCTCTATCCTATCCTATCCTCTACCCTATCCTATCCTCTATCCTATCATATCCTCTATCCTATCCTATCCTCTATCCTATCCTATCCTCTATCCTATCCTATCGTATCCTCTATCCTATCCTATCCTCTATCCTGTCCAATGCCCTATCCTATCCTCTATCCGATCCTATCCTCTATCCTATCCTATCGTCTATATTATCCTATCCTCTATCCTATCCTATCCTCTGCCCTATCCTATCCTCTATCATATCCTATCCTCTATCCTATCCTATCCTCTATCCTATCCTATCATCTATCATATCCTATCCTCTATCCTATTCTATCCTCTATCCTATCGTATCCTCTATCCTATCCTATCCTTTATCCTATCCTATCCTCTATCCTATCCTATCCTCTATCCTATCCTATCCTCTATCCTATTCTATCCTATATCCTATCCTATGCAATCCCCTATCCAATCCTCTATCCTATCCTATCATCTATCCTATCCCATCCTCTATCCTATCCTATCCTCTATCCTATCCTATCCTCTATCCTATCCTATCATCTATCCTATCCTATCCTCTATCCTATCCTCTATCCTATCCTCTATCCTATCCTCTCTTCTATCCTAACCTATCCTCTATCCTATCCTATCCTCTACCCTATGCTATCCTCTATCCTATCCTATCCTCTATCCTATCCTATCCTCTATCCTATCCTATCCTCTATCCTATCCAATCCCCTATCCTATCCTCTATCCTATCCTATCCTCTATCTTATCCTATCCTCTATCCTATCCGATCCTCTATCATATCCTATCCTCTTTCCTATAATATCATCTATAATATCCTATTCTCTATCCTATCCTACCCTCATATCGTCTCCTATCCTCTATCCTATCCTATCCTCTATCCTATCCAACCCCTATCCTATCTTGTACCCTATCCTATCCTCTATCCTATCCTCTCCTCTACCCTATCCTATCCTCTATCATATCCTATCCTCTATCCTATCCTATCCTCTATCCTATCCTATCCTCTATCCCATCCTATCCTCTATCCTATCCTATCCTCTATTCTATCCTACCCTCTGTCCTGTCCTATCCTCTATCCTATCCTATTCTATATCCTATCCTATCGAATCCTCTATCCTATCCTATCCTCTATCCTATCCTATCCTCTATCCTATCCTATCTTCTATCCTAACCTATCCTCTATCCTATCCTATTCTCTATCCTATCCTATCCTATCCTCTACCGTCTCCTATCCTGTATACGATCCGATCCCCTATCGTCTACCGTATCATATTCTCTATCCTATCCTCTATAGTATCGTATCCTCTATCCTATCGCATCCTCTATCCTATGCGATCCTCTATCCTATCCTATTCTATCCTCTATAATATCGTATGCTCTATCCTATCCCATCCTCTATCCTATCCGATCCTCTATCCTATCCTATTCTATCCTCTATAATATCGTATGCTCTATCATATCCTATCCTCTTTCCTATAATATCATCTACCTTATCCTATTCTCTATCCTATCCTATCCTCATATCGTCTCCTATCCTCTATCCTATCCTCTATCCTATCCTATCCTCTATCCTATCCTATCCTCTATCCTATCCTATCATCTATCATATCCTATCCTCTATCCTATCCTATCCTCTATCCTATCCTATCGTATCCTCTATCGTATCCTATCCTCTATCCTATCCTATCCTCTATCCTATCCAATCCCCTATCCTATCCTCTATCCTATCCTATCCTCTATCCTATCCTACCCTCTATCCTATCCTATCGTATCCTATCCTATCGTATCCTCTATCGTATCCTATCCTCTATCCTATCCTATCCTCTATCCTATCCTATCATCTATCCTATCCTATCCTCTATCCTATCCAATCCTCTATCCTATCCGATCCTCTATCATATCCTATCCTCTTTCCTATAATATCATCTATAATAACATATTCTCTATCCTATCCTATCCTCATATCGTCTCCTATCCTCTATGCTATCCAATCCCCTATCCCATCCTCTATCCTATCCTATCCTCTATCCTATCCTATCCTCTATCCTCTATCCTATCCTATCCTCTATCCTATCCTATCCTCTATCCTATCCTATCCTCTATCATATCCTATCCTCTATCCGATCCTATCTTCTATCCTATCCTATCCTCTATCCTATCCTTTCGTGTATCCTATCCAATCCTCTATCCTATCCTGTCCTCTATCCTATCCTATCCTCTATCCTATCCTATCCTCTATCCTATCCTATCCTCTATCCTATCCTATCCTCTATCATATCCTATCCTCTATCCTATCCTATCCTCTATCCTATCCTATCCTCTATCCTATCCAATTCCCTATCCAATCCTCTATCCTATCCTATCATCTATCCTATCCCATCCTCTATCCTATCCTATCCTCTATCCTATCCTATCCTCTATCCTATCCTATCCTCTATCCTATCCTATCATCTATCCTATCCTATACTCTATCCTATCCTCTACCGTCTCCTATCCTGTATCCGATCCAATCCCCAATCGTCTACCGTATCATATTCTCTATCCTATCAAATCCTCTATCCTATCCGATCCTCTATCATATCCTATCCTCTTTCCTATAATATCATCTATCCTATCCTATTCTCTATCCTATCCTATCCTCATATCGTCTCCTATCCTCTATCCTATGCAATCCCCTATCCTATCCTCTATCCTATCCTATCCTCTATCGTATCCTATCCTCTATCCTATTCTATCCTCTATCCTATCCTATCCTCTATCCTGTCCTGTCCTCTATCCTATCCTATTCTCTATCCTTTCCTATCGTATCCTCTGTCCTATCCTATCCTCTACCCTATCCTATCCTCTATCCTATCCTATCATCTATCCTAACCTATCCTCTATCCTATCCTATTCTCTATCCTATCCTATCCTCTATCCTATCCTATCCACTATCCTATCCTATCCTCTACCCTATCCTAACCTCTATCCTATCCTATCCTCTATCCTATCATATCCTCTATGATATCCTATCCTCTATCCTATCCTATCCGCTATCATGTCCTATCCTCTATCCTATCCTATTCTCTATCCTATCCTATCCTCTATCCTATCCTCTCTTCTATCCTAACCTATCCTCTATCCTATCCTATCCTTTATCCTATCCTATCCTCTATCCTATCCTACCCTCTATCCTATCCTATCGTATCCTCTATCGTATCCTATCCTATCCTCTATCCTATCCTATTCTCTATCCTATCCTATCGTATCCTCTATCCTATCCTATCCTCTATCCTATCCTATCCTCTATCCTATCCTATCCTCTATCCTATCCTATCCTCTATCCTATCCTATTCTCTATCCTATCCTATCCTCTATCCTATCCTCTCTTCTATCCTAACCTATCCTCTATCCTATCCTATCCTTTATCCTACCCTATCCTCTATCCTATCCTACCCTCTATCCTATCCTATCGTATCCTCTATCGTATCCTATCCTCTATCCTATCCTATCCTCTATAGTATCCTACCCTCTATCCTATCCTATCGTATCCTCTATCGTATCCTATCCTATCCTCTATTATATCCTATCCTCTATACTATCCTATCCTCTATCTTATCCTATCCTCTATCCAATCCTATCATCTATCCTATCCTATCCTCTATCCTATCCTATCCTCTATCATATCCTATCCTCTATCCTATCCTATCCTCTATCCTATCCTATCCTCTATCCTATCCTATCATCTATCCTATCCTATCCTCTATCCTATCCTCTACCGTCTCCTATCCTGTATCCGATCCAATCACCTATCGTCTACCGTATCATATTCTCTATCCTATCCAATCCTCTATCCTATCCGATCCTCTATCATATCCTATCCTCTTTCCTATAATATCATCTATCCTATCCTATTCTCTATCCTATCCTATCCTCATATCGTCTCCTATCCTCTATCCTATCCAATCCCCTATCCTATCCTCTATCCTATCCTATCCTCTATCGTATCCTATCCTCTATCCTATCCTATCCTCTATCCTATCCTATCCTCTATCCTGTCCTATCCTCTATCCTATCCTATTCTCTATCCTATCCTATCGTATCCTCTGTCCTATCCTATCCTCTATCTTATCCTATCCTCTATCCAATCCTATCATCTATCCTATCCTATCCTCTATCCTATCCTATCCTCTATCATATCCTATCCTCTATCATATCCTATCCTCTATCCTATCCAATCCTCTATCCTATCCTATCCTCTATAATATCCTATCGTATCCTCTATCCTATCCTATCCTCTATCCTATTCTATCCTCTATCCTATCCTATCCTCTATCCCATCCTATCCTCTATCCTAACCTATCCTCTATCCTATCCTACCCTCTATCCTATCCTATCGTATCCTCTATCGTATCCTATCCTATCCTCTATCCTATCCTATTCTCTATCCTATCCTATCGTATCCTCTATCCTATCCTATCCTCTATCCTATCCTATCCTCTATCCTATCCTATCCTCTATCCTATCCTATCCACTATCCCATCCTATCCTCTATCCTAACCTATCCTCTATCCTATCCTATCCTCTGTCCTGTCCTATCCTCTATCCTATCCTATCCTCTACCGTCTCCTATCCTGTATACGATCCAATCCCCTATCGTCTACCGTATCATATTCTCTATCCTATCCTCTACAGTATCGTATCCTCTATCCTATCCAATCCTCTATCCTATCCGATCCTCTATACTATCCTATCCTCTATAATATCGTATGCTCTATCATATCCTATCCTCTATCCTATCCTATCCTCTATCCTTTCCTATCCTCTATCCTATCCTATCCTCTATCGTATCCTATCCTCTATCCTATCCCATCCTCTATCCTATCCTATCCTCTATCCTATCCTATCATCTATCCTATCCTATCCTCTATCATATCCTATCCTCTATCCTATCCTATCCTCTATCCTATCCTATCCTCTATCCTATCCTATCCTCTATCCTATCGTATCCTCTATCCTATCTTATCCTCTATCCTATCCTATCCTCTATCCTATCCTATCCTCTATCCTATCCTATCCTCTATCCTATCCTATCCTCTATCCTATCCTATCATCTATCCTATCCTATCCTCTATCATATCCTATCCTCTATCCTATCCTATCCTCTATCCTATCCTATCCTCTATCCTATCCTATCCTCTATCCTATCCTATCCTCTATCCTATCCTATCCTCTATCCTATCCAATCCCCTATCCAATCCTCTATCCGATTCTATCCTCTATCCTATCCTATCCTCTATCCTATCCTATCCTCTACCCTATTATATCCTCTATCCTATCCTATCCTCTATCCTAACCTATCCTCTATCCTATCCTATCAGCTATCATATCCTATCCTCTATCCTATTCTATCCTCTATCCTATCCTATCCTCTATCCTATCCTATCCTCTATCGTATCCTATCCTCTATCCTATCCTATCGTATCCTCTATCGTATCCTATCCTCTATCCTATCCTATCCTCTATCCTATCCAATCCCCTATCCTATCCTCTATCCTATCCTATCCTCTATCTTATCCTATCCTCTATCCTATCCGATCCTCTATCATATCCTATCCTCTTTCCTATAATATCATCTATAATATCCTATTCTCTATCCTATCCTATCCTCATATCGTCTCCTATCCTCTATCCTATCCTATCCTCTATCCTATCCAATCCCCTATCCTATCTTCTACCCTATCCTATCCTCTATCCTATCCTCTCCTCTACCCTATCCTATCCTCTATCATATCCTATCCTCTATCCTATCCTATCCTCTATCCTATCCTATCCTCTATCCCATCCTATCCTCTATCCTATCCTATCCTCTATCCTATCCTACCCTCTGTCCTGTCCTATCCTCTATCCTATCCTATTCTATATCCTATCCTATCGTATCCTCTATCCTATCTTATCCTCTATCCTATCCTATCCTCTATCCTATCCTATCCTCTATCCTATCCTATCCTCTATCCTATCCTATCCTCTATCCTGTCCTATCGTCTATCCTATCCTATCTTCTATCCTAACCTATCCTCTATCCTATCCTATTCTCTATCCTATCCTATCCTATCCTCTACCGTCTCCTATCCTGTATACGATCCAATCCCCTATCGTCTACCGTATCATATTCTCTATCCTATCCTCTATAGTATCGTATCCTCTATCCTATCCCATCCTCTATCCTATCCGATCCTCTATCCTATCCTATTCTATCCTCTATAATATCGTATGCTCTATCATATCCTATCCTCTTTCCTATAATATCATCTACCTTATCCTATTCTCTATCCTATCCTATCCTCATATCGTCTCCTATCCTCTATCCTATCCTCTATCCTATCCTATCCTCTATCCTATCCTATCGTATCCTCTATCCTATCCTATCCTCTATCCTATCCAATCCCCTACCCTATCCTCTATCCGATCCTATCCTCTATCCTATCCTATCCTCTATCCTATCCTATCCTCTACCCTATGCTATCCTCTATCCTATCCTATCCTCTATCCTATCCTATCCTCTATCCTATCCTATCATCTATCATATCCTATCCTCTATCCTATCCTATCATCTATCATATCCTATCCTGTATCCTATTCTATACTCTATCCTATCCTATCCTCTATCCTATCCTATCCTGTATCCTATCCTATCGGATCCTCTATCGTATCCTATCCTCTATCCTATCCTATCCTCTATCCTATCCTATCCTCTATCCTATCCTACCCTCTATCCTATCCTATCGTATCCTATCCTATCGTATCCTCTATCGTATCCTATCCTCTACCCTATCCTATCCTCTATCCTATCCTATCCTCTATCCTATCCTATCCTCTATCCTATCCTATCCTCTATCCTATCCTATCCTCTATCCTATCCAATCCCCTATCCAATCCTCTATCCTATCCTATCATCTATCCTATCCCATCCTCTATCCTATCCTATCCTCTATCCTATCCTATCCTCTATCCTATCCTATCCTCTATCCTATCCTATCATCTATCCTATCCTATCCTCTATCCTATCCTCTACCGTCTCCTATCCTGTATCCGATCCAATCCCCTATCGTCTACCGTATCATATTCTCTATCCTATCCAATCCTCTATCCTATCCGATCCTCTATCATATCCTATCCTCATATCGTCTCCTATCCTCTATCCTATCCAATCCCCTATCCTATCCTCTATCCTATCCTATCCTCTATCGTATCCTATCCTCTATCCTATCCTATCCTCTATCCTATCCTATCCTCTATCCTGTCCTATTCTCTATCCTATCCTATTCTCTATCCTATCCTATCGTATCCTATCCTATCCTCTATTATATCCTATCCTCTATACTATCCTATCCTCTATCTTATCCTATCCTCTATCCAATCCTATCATCTATCCTATCCTATCCTCTATCCTATCCTATCCTCTATCATATCCTATCCTCTATCCTATCCTATTCTCTATCCTATCCTATCATCTATCCTATCCTATCCTCTATCCTATCCAATCCTCTATCCTATCCGATCCTCTATCATATCCTATCCTCTTTCCTATAATATCATCTATAATAACATATTCTCTATCCTATCTTATCCTCATATCGTCTCCTATCCTCTATGCTATCCAATCCCCTATCCCATCCTCTATCCTATCCTATCCTCTATCCTATCCAATCCTCTATCCTATCCTATCCTCTATCCTATCATATCCTCTATCTTATCCTATCCTCTATCGTATCCTATCCTCTAACCTATCCTATCCTCTACCCTATCCCATCCTATCGTCTACCGTCTCCTATCCTGTATCCGATCCAATCCCCTATCCTCTATCCTATCCTCTATCGTATCGTATCCTCTATCCTATCCAATCCTCTATCCTATCCGATCCTCTATCCTATCCTATCCTCTATCATATCCTATCCTCATTCCTATAATATCATCTGTCCTATCCTATCCTCTATCCTATCCAATCCCCTATCCTATCCTCTATCGTATCCTATCATCTATCCTATCCCATCCTCTATCCTATCCTATCCTCTATCCTATCCTATCCTCTATCCCATCCTATCCTCTATCCTATCCTATCCTCTATCCTATCCTACCCTCTGTCCTGTCCTATCCTCTATCCTATCCTATTCTATATCCTATCCTATCGTATCCTCTATCCTATCTTATCCTCTATCCTATCCTATCCTCTATCCTATCCTATCCTCTATCCTAACCTATCCTCTATCCTATCCTATTCTCTATCCTATCCTATCCTATCCTCTACCGTCTCCTATCCTGTATACGATCCAATCCCCTATCGTCTACCGTATCATATTCTCTATCCTATCCTCTTTAGTATCGTATCCTCTATCCTATCCCATCCTCTATCCTATCCGATCCTCTATCCTATCCTATTCTATCCTCTATAATATCGTATGCTCTATCATATCCTATCCTCTTTCCTATAATATCATCTACCTTATCCTATTCTCTATCCTATCCTATCCTCATATCGTCTCCTATCCTCTATCCTATCCTCTATCCTATCCTATCCTCTATCCTATCATATCCTCTATCCTATCCTATCCTCTATCCTATCCTATCCTCTATCCTATCCTATCGTATCCTCTATCCTATCCTATCCTCTATCCTATCCAATCCCCTACCCTATCCTCTATCCGATCCTATCCTCTATCCTATCCTATCCTCTATCCTATCCTATCCTCTACCCTATGCTATCCTCTATCCTATCCTATCCTCTATCCTATCCTATCCTCTATCCTATCCTATCATCTATCATATCCTATCCTCTATCCTATCCTATCATCTATCATATCCTATCCTCTATCCTATTCTATCCTCTATCCTATCCTATCCTCTATCCTATCCTATCCTGTATCCTATCCTATCGGATCCTCTATCGTATCCTATCCTCTATCCTATCCTATCCTCTATCCTATCCTATCCTCTATCCTATCCTACCCTCTATCCTATCCTATCGTATCCTATCCTATCGTATCCTCTATCGTATCCTATCCTCTATCCTATCCTATCCTCTATCCTATCCTATCCTCTATCCTATCCTATCCTCTATCCTATCCTATCCTCTATCCTATCCTATCCTCTATCCTATCCAATCCCCTATCCAATCCTCTATCCTATCCTATCATCTATCCTATCCCATCCTCTATCCTATCCTATCCTCTATCTTATCCTATCCTCTATCCTATCCTATCCTCTATCCTATCCTATCATCTATCCTATCCTATCCTCTATCCTATCCTCTACCGTCTCCTATCCTGTATCCGATCCAATCCCCTATCGTCTACCGTATCATATTCTCTATCCTATCCAATCCTCTATCCTATCCGATCCTCTATCATATCCTATCCTCTTTCCTATAATATCATCTATCCTATCCTATTCTCTATCCTATCCTATCCTCATATCGTCTCCTATCGTCTATCCTATCCAATCCCCTATCCTATCCTCTATCCTATCCTATCCTCTATAATATCGTATCCTCTATCATATCCTTTCCTCTTTCCTATAATATCATCTGTTCCTATCCTATTCTCTATCCTATCCTATCCTCTATCCTATCCTATCCTATCCTCTATCCTATCCTATCGTCTATCCTATCCAACCCCCTATCCTATCCTCTATCCTATCGTATCCTCTATCCTATCCAATCCTCTATTCTATCCCATCCTCTATCCTATCCTATCCTCTATCCTATCCTATCCTCTATCCTATCCTATCCTCTATCCTATCCTATCTTCTATCCTAACCTATCCTCTATCCTATCCTATCCTCTATCCTATCCTATCCTCTATCCTATCCTATCCTCTATCCTATCCTACCCTCTATCCTATCCTATCGTATCCTCAATCGTATCCTATCCTCTATCCTATCCTATCCTCTATCCTATCCTACCCTCTATCCTATCCTATCGTATCCTCTATCGTATCCTATCTTCTATCCTATCCTATCCTCTATCATATCCTATCCTCTATCATATCCTATCCTCTATCCTATCCTATCCTCTATCCTATCCTATCCTCTATTCTATCCTATCCTCTATCATATCCTATCCTCTATCCTCTCCTATCCTCTATGCTATCCTATCCTCTATCCTATCCTACCCTCTATCCTATCCTTTCGTATCCTCTATCGTATACTATCCTCTATAATATCCTATCCTCTATCCTATCCTCTATCGTATCCTAGATACTATCCTACCCTCTATCCTATCCTATCCTCTGTCCTATCATATCCTCGATCCTATCCTATCTTCTATCCTATCCTATCGTCTAACCTATCATATCCTCTATCTTATAATATCCTCTATCCTATCCTATCCTCTATCCTATCCTATCCTCTATCCTATCCTATCCTCTATCATATCCTGTCCTCTATCCTATCCTATCCTCTATCCTATCCTACCCACTATCCTATCCTATCCTATCTTCTATCGTATCCTATTCTCTATCCTATCCCATCCTCTATCCTATCCTATCCTCTATCCTATCCTATCATCTATCCTATCATATTCTCTATCTTATCCTATCCTATCCTCTATCCTATCCTATCCTCTATCCTATCCTATCCTCTATCCTATCCTATCCTCTATCATATCCTATCCTCTATCCTATCCTATCCTCTATCCTATCCTATCCTCTATCCTATCCTATCCTCTATCGTATCCTATCCTCTATCCTATCCTATCGTATCCTCTATCGTATCCTATCCTCTATCCTATCCTATCCTCTATCCTATCCAATCCCCTATCCTATCCTCTATCCTATCCTATCAGCTATCATATCCTATCCTCTATCCTATTCTATCCTCTATCCTATCCTATCCTCTATCCTATCCTATCCTCTATCGTATCCTATCCTCTATCCTATCCTATCGTATCCTCTATCGTATCCTATCCTCTATCCTATCCTATCCTCTATGCTACCCAATCCCCTATCCTATCCTCTATCCTATCCTATCCTCTATCTTATCCTATCCTCTATCCTATCCGATCCTCTATCATATCCTATCCTCTTTCCTATAATATCATCTATAATATCCTATTCTCTATCCTATCCTATCCTCATATCGTCTCCTATCCTCTATCCTATCCTATCCTCTATCCTATCCAATCCCCTATCCTATCTTCTACCCTATCCTATCCTCTATCCTATCCTCTCCTCTACCCTATCCTATCCTCTATCATATCCTATCCTCTATCCTATCCTATCCTCTATCCTATCCTATCCTCTATCCCATCCTATCCTCTATCCTATCCTATCCTCTATCCTATCCTACCCTCTGTCCTGTCCTATCCTCTATCCTATCCTATTCTATATCCTATCCTATCGTATCCTCTATCCTATCTTATCCTCTATCCTATCCTATCCTCTATCCTATCCTATCCTCTATCCTATCCTATCCTCTATCCTATCCTATCCTCTATCCTGTCCTATCGTCTATCCTATCCTATCTTCTATCCTAACCTATCCTCTATCCTATCCTATTCTCTATCCTATCCTATCCTATCCTCTACCGTCTCCTATCCTGTATACGATCCAATCCCCTATCGTCTACCGTATCATATTCTCTATCCTATCCTCTATAGTATCGTATCCTCTATCCTATCCCATCCTCTATCCTATCCGATCCTCTATCCTATCCTATTCTATCCTCTATAATATCGTATGCTCTATCATATCCTATCCTCTTTCCTATAATATCATCTACCTTATCCTATTCTCTATCCTATCCTATCCTCTATCCTATCCTATCGTATCCTCTATCCTATCCTATCCTCTATCCTATCCAATCCCCTACCCTATCCTCTATCCGATCCTATCCTCTATCCTATCCTATCCTCTATCCTATCCTATCCTCTACCCTATGCTATCCTCTATCCTATCCTATCCTCTATCCTATCCTATCCTCTATCCTATCCTATCATCTATCATATCCTATCCTCTATCCTATCCTATCATCTATCATATCCTATCCTGTATCCTATTCTATCCTCTATCCTATCCTATCCTCTATCCTATCCTATCCTGTATCCTATCCTATCGGATCCTCTATCGTATCCTATCCTCTATCCTATCCTATCCTCTATCCTATCCTATCCTCTATCCTATCCTACCCTCTATCCTATCCTATCGTATCCTATCCTATCGTATCCTCTATCGTATCCTATCCTCTACCCTATCCTATCCTCTATCCTATCCTATCCTCTATCCTATCCTATCCTCTATCCTATCCTATCCTCTATCCTATCCTATCCTCTATCCTATCCTATCCTCTATCCTATCCAATCCCCTATCCAATCCTCTATCCTATCCTATCATCTATCCTACCCCATCCTCTATCCTATCCTATCCTCTATCCTATCCTATCCTCTATCCTATCCTATCCTCTATCCTATCCTATCATCTATCCTATCCTATCCTCTATCCTATCCTCTACCGTCTCCTATCCTGTATCCGATCCAATCCCCTATCGTCTACCGTATCATATTCTCTATCCTATCCAATCCTCTATCCTATCCGATCCTCTATCATATCCTATCCTCATATCGTCTCCTATCCTCTATCCTATCCAATCCCCTATCCTATCCTCTATCCTATCCTATCCTCTATCGTATCCTATCCTCTATCCTATCCTATCCTCTATCCTATCCTATCCTCTATCCTATCCTATCCTCTATCATATCCTATCCTCTATCCTATCCTATTCTCTATCCTATCCTATCATCTATCCTATCCTATCCTCTATCCTATCCAATCCTCTATCCTATCCGATCCTCTATCATATCCTATCCTCTTTCCTATAATATCATCTATAATAACATATTCTCTATCCTATCCTATCCTCATATCGTCTCCTATCCTCTATGCTATCCAATCCCCTATCCCATCCTCTATCCTATCCTATCCTCTATCCTATCCAATCCTCTATCCTATCCTATCCTCTATCCTATCATATCCTCTATCTTATCCTATCCTCTATCGTATCCTATCCTCTAACCTATCCTATCCTCTACCCTATCCCATCCTATCGTCTACCGTCTCCTATCCTGTATCCGATCCAATCCCCTATCCTCTATCCTATCCTCTATCGTATCGTATCCTCTATCCTATCCAATCCTCTATCCTATCCGATCCTCTATCCTATCCTATCCTCTATCATATCCTATCCTCATTCCTATAATATCATCTGTCCTATCCTATCCTCTATCCTATCCAATCCCCTATCCTATCCTCTATCGTATCCTATCATCTATCCTATCCCATCCTCTATCCTATCCTATCCTCTATCCTATCCTATCCTCTATCCCATCCTATCCTCTATCCTATCCTATCCTCTATCCTATCCTACCCTCTGTCCTGTCCTATCCTCTATCCTATCCTATTCTATATCCTATCCTATCGTATCCTCTATCCTATCCTATCCTCTATCCTATCCTATCCTCTATCCTAACCTATCCTCTATCCTATCCTATTCTCTATCCTATCCTATCCTATCCTCTACCGTCTCCTATCCTGTATACGATCCAATCCCCTATCGTCTACCGTATCATATTCTCTATCCTATCCTCTATAGTATCGTATCCTCTATCCTATCCCATCCTCTATCCTATCCGATCCTCTATCCTATCCTATTCTATCCTCTATAATATCGTATGCTCTATCATATCCTATCCTCTTTCCTATAATATCATCTACCTTATCCTATTCTCTATCCTATCCTATCCTCATATCGTCTCCTATCCTCTATCCTATCCTCTATCCTATCCTATCCTCTATCCTATCATATCCTCTATCCTATCCTATCCTCTATCCTATCCTATCCTCTATCCTATCCTATCGTATCCTCTATCCTATCCTATCCTCTATCCTATCCAATCCCCTACCCTATCCTCTATCCGATCCTATCCTCTATCCTATCCTATCCTCTATCCTATCCTATCCTCTACCCTATGCTATCCTCTATCCTATCCTATCCTCTATCCTATCCTATCCTCTATCCTATCCTATCATCTATCATATCCTATCCTCTATCCTATCCTATCATCTATCATATCCTATCCTCTATCCTATCCTATCATCTATCATATCCTATCCTCTATCCTATTCTATCCTCTATCCTATCCTATCCTCTATCCTATCCTATCCTGTATCCTATCCTATCGGATCCTCTATCGTATCCTATCCTCTATCCTATCCTATCCTCTATCCTATCCTATCCTCTATCCTATCCTACCCTCTATCCTATCCTATCGTATCCTATCCTATCGTATCCTCTATCGTATCCTATCCTCTATCCTATCCTATCCTCTATCCTATCCTATCCTCTATCCTATCCTATCCTCTATCCTATCCTATCCTCTATCCTATCCATTCCCCTATCCAATCCTCTATCCTATCCTATCATCTATCCTATCCCATCCTCTATCCTATCCTATCCTCTATCCTATCCTATCCTCTATCCTATCCTATCCTCTATCCTATCCTATCATCTATCCTATCCTATCCTCTATCCTATCCTCTACCGTCTCCTATCCTGTATCCGATCCAATCCCCTATCGTCTACCGTATCATATTCTCTATCCTATCCTATTCTATATCCTATCCTATCGTATCCTCTATCCTATCTTATCCTCTATCCTATCCTATCCTCTATCCTATCCTATCCTCTATCCTAACCTATCCTCTATCCTATCCTATTCTCTATCCTATCCTATCCTATCCTCTACCGTCTCCTATCCTGTATACGATCCAATCCCCTATCGTCTACCGTATCATATTCTCTATCCTATCCTCTATAGTATCGTATCCTCTATCCTATCCTATCCTCTATCCTATCCGATCCTCTATCCTATCCTATTCTATCGTCTATAATATCGTATGCTCTATCATATCCTATCCTCTTTCCTATAATATCATCTACCTTATCCTATTCTCTATCCTATCCTATCCTCATATCGTCTCCTATCCTCTATCCTATCCTCTATCCTATCCTATCCTCTATCCTATCATATCCTCTATCCTATCCTATCCTCTATCCTATCCTATCCTCTATCCTATCCTATCGTATCCTCTATCCTATCCTATCCTCTATCCTATCCAATCCCCTACCCTATCCTCTATCCGATCCTATCCTCTATCCTATCCTATCCTCTATCCTATCCTATCCTCTACCCTATGCTATCCTCTATCCTATCCTATCCTCTATCCTATCCTATCCTCTATCCTATCCTATCATCTATCATATCCTATCCTCTATCCTATCCTATCCTCTATCCTATCCTACCCTCTATCCTATCCTTTCGTATCCTCTATCGTATACTATCCTCTATAATATCCTATCCTCTATCCTATCCTCTATCGTATCCTAGATACTATCCTACCCTCTATCCTATCCTATCCTCTGTCCTATCATATCCTCGATCCTATCCTATCTTCTATCCTATCCTATCGTCTAACCTATCATATCCTCTATCTTATAATATCCTCTATCCTATCCTATCCTCTATCCTATCCTATCCTCTATCCTATCCTATCCTCTATCATATCCTGTCCTCTATCCTATCCTATCCTCTATCCTATCCTACCCACTATCCTATCCTATCCTATCTTCTATCGTATCCTATTCTCTATCCTATCCCATCCTCTATCCTATCCTATCCTCTATCCTATCCTATCATCTATCCTATCATATTCTCTATCTTATCCTATCCTATCCTCTATCCTATCCTATCCTCTATCCTATCCTATCCTCTATCATATCCTATCCTCTATCCTATCCTATCCTCTATCCTATCCTATCCTCTATCCTCTATCCTATCCTATCCTCTATCCTATCCAATACTCTATCCTATCCGATCCTCTATCATATCCTATCCTCTTTCCTATCCTCTATCCTATCCTATCCTCTATCGTACCCTATCCTCTATCCTATCCTATTCTCTATCCTATCCTATCCTATCCTCTACCATCTCCTATCCTGTATCCGATCCAATCCCCTATCGTCTACCGTATCATATTCTCTATCCTATCCTCTATAGTATCGTATTATCTATCCTATCCAATCCTCTATCCTATCCAATCCTCTATCCTATCCAATCCTCTATCGTATCCGATCCTCTATCATATCCTATCCTCTTTCCTATAATATCATCTATAATATCCTATCCTCTATCCTATCCTATCCTCTATCCTATCCTATCCTCTATCCTATCCTATCCTCTATCATATCGTATCCTCTATCCTATCCTATCCTCTATCCGATCCTATCCTCTATCCTATCCTACCCTCTATCCTATCCTTTCGTATCCTCTATCGTATCCTATCCTCTATCCTATCCTATCCTCTATCCTATCCTATCCTCTATACTATCCTATCCTCTATCCTATCCTATACTCTATCCTATCCAATCCTCTATCCTATCCGATCATCTATCATATCCTATCCTCTTTCCTATCCTCTATCCTATCCTATCCTCTATCGTACCCTATCCCCTATCATATCCTATCCTCTATCCTATCCAATCCTATCGTATCCTCTATCCTATCCTATCGTATCCTCTATCCTATCCTATCCTCTATCCTATCCTATTCTCTATCCTATCCTATCCTCTATCCTATCCAATCCTCTATCCTATCCTATCCTCTATCCTATCCTATCGTATCCTCTATCCTATCCTATCGTATCCTCTATCCTATCCTATCCTCTATCCTATCATATCCTCTATCCTATCCTATCCTCTATCCTATCCTATCCTCTATCCTATCCTATCCTCTATCCTATCCTATCCTCTATCCTATCCTATCCTCTATCCTATCCTATCCTCTATCCTATCCTATCCTCTATATTATCCAATCCTCTATCCTATCTTATCCTCTAACTTATCCTATCCTCTTTCCTATCCTATCCTCTATCCTATCCTATCCTCTATCCTATCCTATCCTCTATCATATCCTATCCTCTATCCTATCCTATTCTCTATCCTATCCTATCCTCTATCCTATCCTATCCTATCCTCTATCCTATCCTATCGTCTATCCTATCCTATCGTCTATCCTATCCAACCCCCTATCCTATCCTCTATCCTATCGTATCCTCTATCCTATCCAATCCTCTATTCTATCCGATCCTCTATCCTATAATATCCTCTATAATATCGTATCCTCTATCATATCCTATCCTCTTTCCTATAATATCATCTATCCTATCCTATTCCCTATCCTATCCTATCATCAGTCCTATCCTATCCTCTATCCTATCCTATCCTCTATCCTATCCTATCCTCTATCCTATCCTATCCTCTATCATATCCTATCCTCTATCATATCCTATCCTCTATCCTATCCTATCCTCTATCCTATCGTATCCTCTATCCTATCCTATCCTCTATCATATCCTATCCTCTATCCTATCCTATCCTCTATCCTATCCTATCCCCTATCCTATCCTACCCTCTATCCTATCCTTTCGTATCCTCTATCGTGTACTATCCTCTATAATATCCTATCCTCTATCCTATCCTCTATCCTATCCTATATACTATCCTACCCTCTATCCTATCCTATCCTCTGTCCTATCCTATCCTCGATCCTATCCTATCTTCTATCCTATCCTATCGTCTAACCTATCATATCATCTATCTTATAATATCCTCTATCCTATCCTATCCTCTATCCTATCCTATCCTCTATCCTATCCTATCCTCTATCATATCCTGTCCTCTATCCTATCCTATCCTCTATCGTATCCTACCCACTATCCTATCCTATCCTATCCTCTATCGTATCCTATTCTCTATCCTATCCCATCCTCTATCCTATCCTATCCTCTATCCTATCCTATCATCTATCCTATCATATTCTCTATCTTATCCTATCCTCTATCCTATCCTATCCTCTATCCTATCCTATCCTCTATCCTATCCTATCCTCTATCATATCCTATCCTCTATCCTATCCTGTCCTCTATCCTATCCTATCCTCTATCCTCTATCCTATCCTATCCTCTATCCTATCCAATACTCTATCCTATCCGATCCTCTATCATATCCTATCCTCTTTCCTATCCTCTATCCTATCCTATCCTCTATCCTATCCTATCCTCTATCCTATCCTATCCTCTATCATATCCTATCCTCTATCCTCTCCTATCCTCTATCCTATCCTATCCTCTATCCTATCCTACCCTCTATCCTATCCTTTCGTATCCTCTATCGTATACTATCCTCTATAATATCCTATCCTCTATCCTATCCTCTATCGTATCCTAGATACTATCCTACCCTCTATCCTATCCTATCCTCTGTCCTATCATATCCTCGATCCTATCCTATCTTCTATCCTATCCTATCGTCTAACCTATCATATCCTCTATCTTATAATATCCTCTATCCTATCCTATCCTCTATCCTATCCTATCCTCTATCCTATCCTATCCTCTATCATATCCTGTCCTCTATCCTATCCTATCCTCTATCCTATCCTACCCACTATCCTATCCTATCCTATCTTCTATCGTATCCTATTCTCTATCCTATCCCATCCTCTATCCTATCCTATCCTCTATCCTATCCTATCATCTATCCTATCATATTCTCTATCTTATCCTATCCTCTATCCTATCCTATCCTCTATCCTATCCTATCCTCTATCCTATCCTATCCTCTATCATATCCTATCCTCTATCCTATCCTATCCTCTATCCTATCCTATCCTCTATCCTCTATCCTATCCTATCCTCTATCCTATCCAATACTCTATCCTATCCGATCCTCTATCATATCCTATCCTCTTTCCTATCCTCTATCCTATCCTATCCTCTATCGTACCCTATCCTCTATCCTATCCTATTCTCTATCCTATCCTATCCTATCCTCTACCATCTCCTATCCTGTATCCGATCCAATCCCCTATCGTCTACCGTATCATATTCTCTATCCTATCCTCTATAGTATCGTATTATCTATCCTATCGAATCCTCTATCCTATCCAATCCTCTATCCTATCCAATCCTCTATCGTATCCGATCCTCTATCATATCCTATCCTCTTTCCTATAATATCATCTATAATATCCTATCCTCTATCCTATCCTATCCTCTATCCTATCCTATCCTCTATCCTATCCTATCCTCTATCCTATCCTATCCTCTATCCTATCCTATCCTCTATCCTATCCTATCCTCTATCATATCCTATCCTCTATCCTATCCTGTCCTCTATCCTATCCTATCCTCTATCCTCTATCCTATCCTATCCTCTATCCTATCCAATACTCTATCCTATCCGATCCTCTATCATATCCTATCCTCTTTCCTATCCTCTATCCTATCCTATCCTCTATCCTATCCTATCCTCTATCCTATCCTATCCTCTATCATATCCTATCCTCTATCCTCTCCTATCCTCTATCCTATCCTATCCTCTATCCTATCCTACCCTCTATCCTATCCTTTCGTATCCTCTATCGTATACTATCCTCTATAATATCCTATCCTCTATCCTATCCTCTATCGTATCCTAGATACTATCCTACCCTCTATCCTATCCTATCCTCTGTCCTATCATATCCTCGATCCTATCCTATCTTCTATCCTATCCTATCGTCTAACCTATCATATCCTCTATCTTATAATATCCTCTATCCTATCCTATCCTCTATCCTATCCTATCCTCTATCCTATCCTATCCTCTATCATATCCTGTCCTCTATCCTATCCTATCCTCTATCCTATCCTACCCACTATCCTATCCTATCCTATCTTCTATCGTATCCTATTCTCTATCCTATCCCATCCTCTATCCTATCCTATCCTCTATCCTATCCTATCATCTATCCTATCATATTCTCTATCTTATCCTATCCTCTATCCTATCCTATCCTCTATCCTATCCTATCCTCTATCCTATCCTATCCTCTATCATATCCTATCCTCTATCCTATCCTATCCTCTATCCTATCCTATCCTCTATCCTCTATCCTATCCTATCCTCTATCCTATCCAATACTCTATCCTATCCGATCCTCTATCATATCCTATCCTCTTTCCTATCCTCTATCCTATCCTATCCTCTATCGTACCCTATCCTCTATCCTATCCTATTCTCTATCCTATCCTATCCTATCCTCTACCATCTCCTATCCTGTATCCGATCCAATCCCCTATCGTCTACCGTATCATATTCTCTATCCTATCCTCTATAGTATCGTATTATCTATCCTATCGAATCCTCTATCCTATCCAATCCTCTATCCTATCCAATCCTCTATCGTATCCGATCCTCTATCATATCCTATCCTCTTTCCTATAATATCATCTATAATATCCTATCCTCTATCCTATCCTATCCTCTATCCTATCCTATCCTCTATCCTATCCTATCCTCTATCCTATCCTATCCTCTATCATATCGTATCCTCTATCCTATCCTATCCTCTATCCGATCCTATCCTCTATCCTATCCTACCCTCTATCCTATCCTTTCGTATCCTCTATCGTATCCTATCCTCTATCCTATCCTATCCTCTATCCTATCCTATCCTCTATACTATCCTATCCTCTATCCTATCCTATCCTCTATCCTATCCAATCCTCTATCCTATCCGATCCTCTATCATATCCTATCCTCTTTCCTATCCTCTATCCTATCCTATCCTCTATCGTACCCTATCCCCTATCATATCCTATCCTCTATCCTATCCAATCCTATCGTATCCTCTATCCTATCCTATCGTATCCTCTATCCTATCCTATCCTCTATCCTATCCTATTCTCTATCCTATCCTATCCTCTATCCTATCCAATCCTCTATCCTATCCTATCCTCTATCCTATCCTATCGTATCCTCTATCCTATCCTATCGTATCCTCTATCCTATCCTATCCTCTATCCTATCATATCCTCTATCCTATCCTATCCTCTATCCTATCCTATCCTCTATCCTATCCTATCCTCTATCCTATCCTATCCTCTATCCTATCCTATCCTCTATCCTATCCTATCCTCTATCCTATCCTATCCTCTATATTATCCAATCCTCTATCCTATCGTATCCTCTAACTTATCCTATCCTCTTTCCTATCCTATCCTCTATCCTATCCTATCCTCTATCCTATCCTATCCTCTATCATATCCTATCCTCTATCCTATCCTATTCTCTATCCTATCCTATCCTCTATCCTATCCTATCCTATCCTCTATCCTATCCTATCGTCTATCCTATCCTATCGTCTATCCTATCCAACCCCCTATCCTATCCTCTATCCTATCGTATCCTCTATCCTATCCAATCCTCTATTCTATCCGATCCTCTATCCTATAATATCCTCTATAATATCGTATCCTCTATCATATCCTATCCTCTTTCCTATAATATCATCTATCCTATCCTATTCCCTATCCTATCCTATCATCAGTCCTATCCTATCCTCTATCCTATCCTATCCTCTATCCTATCCTATCCTCTATCCTATCCTATCCTCTATCATATCCTATCCTCTATCATATCCTATCCTCTATCCTATCCTATCCTCTATCCTATCGTATCCTCTATCCTGTCCTATCCTCTATCATATCCTATCCTCTATCCTATCCTATCCTCTATCCTATCCTATCCCCTATCCTATCCTACCCTCTATCCTATCCTTTCGTATCCTCTATCGTGTACTATCCTCTATAATATCCTATCCTCTATCCTATCCTCTATCCTATCCTATATACTATCCTACCCTCTATCCTATCCTATCCTCTGTCCTATCCTATCCTCGATCCTATCCTATCTTCTATCCTATCCTATCGTCTAACCTATCATATCATCTATCTTATAATATCCTCTATCCTATCCTATCCTCTATCCTATCCTATCCTCTATCCTATCCTATCCTCTATCATATCCTGTCCTCTATCCTATCCTATCCTCTATCCTATCCTACCCACTATCCTATCCTATCCTATCCTCTATCGTATCCTATTCTCTATCCTATCCCATCCTCTATCCTATCCTATCCTCTATCCTATCCTATCATCTATCCTATCATATTCTCTATCTTATCCTATCCTCTATCCTATCCTATCCTCTATCCTATCCTATCCTCTATCCTATCCTATCCTCTATCATATCCTATCCTCTATCCTATCCTGTCCTCTATCCTATCCTATCCTCTATCCTCTATCCTATCCTATCCTCTATCCTATCCAATACTCCATCCTATCCGATCCTCTATCATATCCTATCCTCTTTCCTATCCTCTATCCTATCCTATCCTCTATCGTACCCTATCCTCTATCCTATCCTATTCTCTATCCTATCCTATCCTATCCTCTACCATCTCCTATCCTGTATCCGATCCAATCCCCTATCGTCTACCGTATCATATTCTCTATCCTATCCTCTATAGTATCGTATTATCTATCCTATCCAATCCTCTATCCTATCCAATCCTCTATCCTATCCAATCCTCTATCCTATCCGATCCTCTATCATATCCTATCCTCTTTCCTATAATATCATCTATAATATCCTATCCTCTATCCTATCCTATCCTCTATCCTATCCTATCCTCTATCATATCGTATCCTCTATCCTATCCTATCCTCTATCCTATCCTATCCTCTATCCTATCCTACCCTCTATCCTATCCTTTCGTATCCTCTATCGTATCCTATCCTCTATCCTATCCTATCCTCTATCCTATCCTATCCTCTATACTATCCTATCCTCTATCCTATCCTATCCTCTATCCTATCCAATCCTCTATCCTATCCGATCCTCTATCATATCCTATCGTCTAACCTATCATATCATCTATCTTATAATATCCTCTATCCTATCCTATCCTCTATCCTATCCTATCCTCTATCCTATCCTATCCTCTATCATATCCTGTCCTCTATCCTATCCTATCCTCTATCCTATCCTACCCACTATCCTATCCTATCCTATCCTCTATCGTATCCTATTCTCTATCCTATCCCATCCTCTATCCTATCCTATCCTCTATCCTATCCTATCATCTATCCTATCATATTCTCTATCTTATCCTATCCTCTATCCTATCCTATCCTCTATCCTATCCTATCCTCTATCCTATCCTATCCTCTATCATATCCTATCCTCTATCCTATCCTGTCCTCTATCCTATCCTATCCTCTATCCTCTATCCTATCCTATCCTCTATCCTATCCAATACTCTATCCTATCCGATCCTCTATCATATCCTATCCTCTTTCCTATCCTCTATCCTATCCTATCCTCTATCGTACCCTATCCTCTATCCTATCCTATTCTCTATCCTATCCTATCCTATCCTCTACCATCTCCTATCCTGTATCCGATCCAATCCCCTATCGTCTACCGTATCATATTCTCTATCCTATCCTCTATAGTATCGTATTATCTATCCTATCCAATCCTCTATCCTATCCAATCCTCTATCCTATCCAATCCTCTATCCTATCCGATCCTCTATCATATCCTATCCTCGTTCCTATAATATCATCTATAATATCCTATCCTCTATCCTATCCTATCCTCTATCCTATCCTATCCTCTATCATATCGTATCCTCTATCCTATCCTATCCTCTATCCTATCCTATCCTCTATCCTATCCTACCCTCTATCCTATCCTTTCGTATCCTCTATCGTATCCTATCCTCTATCCTATCCTATCCTCTATCCTATCCTATCCTCTATACTATCCTATCCTCTATCCTATCCTATCCTCTATCCTATCCAATCCTCTATCCTATCCGATCCTCTATCATATCCTATCCACTTTCCTATCCTCTATCCTATCCTATCCTCTATCGTACCCTATCCCCTATCATATCCTATCCTCTATCCTATCCAATCCTATCGTATCCTCTATCCTATCCTATCGTATCCTCTATCCTATCCTATCCTCTATCCTATCCTATTCTCTATCCTATCCTATCCTCTATCCTATCCAATCCTCTATCCTATCCTATCCTCTATCCTATCCTATCGTATCCTCTATCCTATCCTATCGTATCCTCTATCCTATCCTATCCTCTATCCTATCCTATCCTCTATCCTATCCTATCCTCTATCCTATCCTATCCTCTATCCTATCCTATCCTCTATCCTATCCTATCCTCTATCCTATCCTATCCTCTATCCTATCCTATCCTCTATCCTATCCTATCCTCTATATTATCCAATCCTCTATCCTATCGTATCCTCTAACTTATCCTATCCTCTTTCCTATCCTATCCTCTATCCTATCCTATCCTCTATCCTATCCTATCCTCTATCATATCCTATCCTCTATCCTATCCTGTCCTCTATCCTATCCTATCCTCTATCCTATCCTACCCTCTATCCTATCCATGCGTATCCTCTATCGTATCCTATCCTCTATCCTATCCTGTCCTCTATCCTATCCTATCCTCTATCCTATCCTACCCTCTATCCTATCCATGCGTATCCTCTATCGTATCCTATCCTCTATCCTATCCTATCCTCTATCATATCCTATCCTCTATCCTATCCTGTCCTCTATCCTATCCTATCCTCTATCCTATCCTACCCTCTATCCTATCCTACCCTCTATCCTATCCATGCGTATCCTCTATCGTATCCTATCCTCTATCCTATCCTATCCTCTATCTTATCCTATCCTCTATCCTATCCTATCCTCTATCCTATCCTATCCTCTATCCTATCCTATCCTCTATCCTATCCTATCCTCTATCCTATCCTATCGTATCCTCTATCGTATCCTATCCTCTATGCTATCCTATCCTCTATCCTATCCAATCCCCTATCCTATCCTCCATCCTATCCTATCGTATCCTCTATCCTATCCTATCGTATCCTCTATCCTATCCTATCCTCTATCCTATCCTATCCTCTATCCTATCATATCCTCTAACTTATCCTATTCTCTATCCTATCCTATCCTCTATCCTATCCTATCCTCTATCATATCCTATCCTCTATCCTATCCTATCCTCTATCCTATCCTATCCTCTATCCTATCCTACTCTCTATCCTATATTTACGTATCCTCTATCGTATCCTATCATCTATCCTATCCTATCCTCTATCCTATCCTATCCTCTATCTTATCCTATCCTCTATCCTATCCTATCATCTATCCTATCCTATCCTCTATCCTATCCTATCCTCTATCGTATCCTATCCTCTATCCTATCCTACCCTCTATCCTATCCTATACTCTATCCTATCCTATCGTATCCTCTATCGTATCCTATCCTCTATGCTATCCTACCCTCTATCCTATCCAATCCCCTATCCTATCCTCTATCCTATCCTATCCTCTATCCTATCCTATCATCTATCATATCCTATCCTCTATCCTATCCAATCCTCTATCCTATCCTATCCTCCATCCTATCCTATCGTATCCTCTATCCTATCCTATCGTATCCTCTATCCTATCCTATCCTCTATCCTATCCTATCCTCTATCCTATCCTATCCTCTATCCTATCCTATCCTCTATCATATCCTATCCTCTATCCTATCCTATCCTCTATCCTATCCTATCCTCCATCCTATCCTACCCTCTATCCTATCCATGCGTATCCTCTATCGTATCCTATCCTCTATCCTATCCTATCCTCTATCCTATCCTATCCTCTATCTTATCCTATCCTCTATCCTATCCTATCCTCTATCCTATCCTATCCTCTATCCTATCCTATCCTCTATCGTATCCTATCCTCTATCCTATCCTATCCTCTATCCTATCCTATCCTCTATCTTATCCTATCCTCTATCCTATCCTATCATCTATCCTATCCTATCCTCTATCCTATCCTATCCTCTATCGTATCCGATCCTCTATCCTATCCTATCCTCTATCCTATCCTATCCTCTATCTTATCCTATCCTCTATCCTATCCTACCCTCTATCCTATCCTATACTCTATCCTATCCTATCGTATCCTCTATCGTATCCTATCCTCTATGCTATCCTATCCTCTATCCTATCCAATCCCCTATCCTATCCTCTATCCTATCCTATCCTCTATCCTATCCAATCCTCTATCCTATCCTATCCTCCATCCTATCCTATCGTATCCTCTATCCTATCCTATCCTCTATCCTATCCTATCCTCTATCCTATCCTATCCTCTATCCTATCATATCCTCTAACTTATCCTATTCTCTATCCTATCCTATCCTCTATCCTATCCAATCCTCTATCCTATCCTATCCCCTATCCGATCCTCTGTCCTATCCTGTCCTCTATCCTAACATATCGCCTATAATATCGTATCCTCTACCCTATCCTATCCTCTATCCTATCCTATACTCTATCCTATACTATCCTCTGTCCTATCCTATTTTCTATCCTATCCTATCCTCCATCCTATCCTGTCCTCTATCCTATCCTATCCTCTATCCTATCCTATCCTCAATCCTGTCCTATCCTCTATCCTATAATATCATCTATCCTATTCTATCCTCTATCCTATCCTCTATCATATCCAATACTCTATCGTATGCTCTATCCTATCCTATCCTCTATCATATAGTATCCTCTATCAGATCCTCTATCCTATCCTATCATCTAACCTATCCTCTATCGTATCCTATCCTTTCCTCTATCCTATCCTATCCTCTATCCTACCCTATCCTCTATCCTATCCTATCCTCTATCCTATCCTATCCTCTATCCTATCCTGTCCTCTATCCTATCATATCGCCTATAATATCGTATCCTCTATCCTATCCTATCCTCTATCCTATCCTATCCTCTATATCATCATCTATCCTATCCTATCCTCTATCCGGTCCTCTATCCTATCCTATCCTCTATTCTATCCTATCCTATCCTCTATCCTATCCTATCCTCTATCCTATCCTATCCTCTATCCTATCCTATCCTCTATCCTATCCTATCCTCTATCCTATCCTATCCTCTACCCTATCCTATCCTCTATCCTATCCTATCCTCTATCCGATCCAATTACCTATCCTATCCTCTATCCTATCCAATTACCTATCCTATCCTCTATCCTATCCTTTCCTCTATCCTATCCTATCCTTTATCCTATCCTATCATCTATCCGATCCTCTATCCTATCCTATCCTCTATCCTATCCTCTATCCTATCCTCTATCCTATCCTCTATCCTATCCTCTATCCTATCCTATCCTCTATCCTATCCAATCCTCTATCCTATCCTATCCTCTATCCTATCCTATCCTCTATCCTATACTATCCTCTAACTTATCCTATCCTCTATCCTATCCAATTACCTATCCTATCCTCTATCCCATCCTATCCTCTATCCTATCCTAACATCTATCTTATCCTCTATCGTATCCTATCCTTTCCTCTATCCTATCCTATCCTCTATCCTATCCTATCCTCTATCCTATCCGATCCTCTATCCTATCCTATCCTCTATCCTATCCTATCCTCTATCCTATCCTATCCTTTATCCTATCCTATCCTGTATCCTATCCTATCCTCTATCCTATACTATCCTCTAACTTATCCTATCCTCTATCCTATCCAATTACCTATCCTATCCTCTATCCTATCCTATCCTCTATCCTATCCTCAATCCTATCCTATCCTCTATCCGATCCTCTAACCTATCCTATCCTCTATCCTATCCTATCCTCTACCCGATCCTCTATCCTATCCTATCCTCTATCCTATCCAATACTCTATCGTATCCTCTATCCTATCCTATCCTCTATCCTATCCTATCCTCTATCCTATCCTATCCTCTATCCTATCCTATCCCCTATCCTATCCTATCCTCTATCCTATCCTATCCTCTATCCTATCCTATCCTTTATCCTATAATATCCTCTATCCTATCCTATCCTCTATCCTATACTATCCTCTGTCCTATCCTCTTTTCTATCCTATCCTATCCTCCATCCTATCCTGTCCTCTATCCTATCCTATCCTCTATCCTATCCTATCCTCTATCCTATCCTCAATCCTATCCTATCCTCTATCCTATAATATCATCTATCCTATTCTATCCTCTATCCTATCCTCTATCATATCCAATACTCTATCGTATGCTCTATCCTATCCTATCCTCTATCCTATCCTATCCTCTATCCTATGCTATCGTCTATCATATCCTACCCTCTATCAGATCCTCTATCCTATCCTATCATCTATCCTATCCTCTATCGTATCCTATCCTTTCCTCTATCCTATCCTATCCTCTATCCTATCCTGTCCTCTAACCTATCATATCGCCTATAATATCGTATCCTCTATCCTATCCTATCCTATATCCTATCCTATCCTCTATACCATCATCTATCCTATCCTATCCTCTATCCGATCCTCTATCCTATCCTATCCTCTATCCTACCCTATCCTCTATCCTATCCTATCCTCTATCCTATCCTATCCTCTATCCTATCCAATCCTCTATCCTATCCTATCCTCTATCCTATCCTATCCTCTATCCTATCCTATCCTCTATCCTATCCTATCCTCTATCCTATCCTATCCTCTATCCTATCCTATCCTCTATCCGATCCTCTATCCTATCCTATCCTCTATCCTATCCTTTCCTCTATCCTATCATATCCTCTATCCGATCCTCTATCCTATCCTATCCTGTGTCAGATCCTCTATAATATCCTATCCTCTATCCTATCCTATCCTCTATCCTATCCTATCCTCTATCCTATCCTACTCTCTATCCTATATTTACGTATCCTCTATCGTATCCTATCCTCTATCCTATCCTATCCTCTATCCTATCCTATCCTCTATCCTATCCTATCATCTATCATATCCTATCCTCTATCCTATCCAATCCTCTATCCTATCCTATCCTCCATCCTATCCTATCGTATCCTCTATCCTATCCTATCGTATCCTCTATCCTATCCTATCCTCTATCCTATCCTATCCTCTATCCTATCCTATCCTCTATCATATCCTATCCTCTATCCTATCCTATCCTCTATCCTATCCTATCCTCTATCCTATCCTACCCTCTATCCTATCCTATCCTCTATCCTATCCTATCCTCTATCCTATCCTATCCTCTATATTATCCAATCCTCTATCCTATCGTATCCTCTAACTTATCCTATCCTCTTTCCTATCCTATCCTCTATCCTATCCTATCCTCTATCCTATCCTATCCTCTATCATATCCTATCCTCTATCCTATCCTGTCCTCTATCCTATCCTATCCTCTATCCTATCCTACCCTCTATCCTATCCATGCGTATCCTCTATCGTATCCTATCCTCTATACTATCCTGTCCTCTATCCTATCCTATCCTCTATCCTATCCTATCCTCTATCCTATCCTATCCTCTATCCTATCCTATCCTCTATCATATCCTATCCTCTATCCTATCCTATCCTCTATCCTATCCTATCCTCTATCCTATCCTACCCTCTATCCTATCCATGCGTATCCTCTATCGTATCCTATCCTCTATCCTATCCTATCCTCTATCCTATCCTATCCTCTATCTTATCCTATCCTCTATCCTATCCTATCCTCTATCCTATCCTATCCTCTATCCTATCCTATCCTCTATCCTATCCTATCCTCTATCCTATCCTATCGTATCCTCTATCGTATCCTATCCTCTATGCTATCCTATCCTCTATCCTATCCAGTCCCCTGTCCTATCCTCTATCCTATCCTATCCTCTATCCTATCCTATCCTCTATCATATCCTATCCTCTATCCTATCCAATCCTCTATCCTATCCTATCCTCCATCCTATCCTATCGTATCCTCTATCCTATCCTATCGTATCCTCTATCCTATCCTATCCTCTATCCTATCCTATCCTCTATCCTATCCTATCCTCTATCCTATCATATCCTCTAACTTATCCTATTCTCTATCCTATCCTATCCTCTATCTTATCCTATCCTCTATCCTATCCTATCCTCTATCATATCCTATCCTCTATCCTATCCTATCCTCTATCCTATCCTATCCTCTATCCTATCCTACTCTCTATCCTATATTTACGTATCCTCTATCGTATCCTATCCTCTATCCTATCCTATCCTCTATCCTATCCTATCCTCTATCTTATCCTATCCTCTATCCTATCCTATCATCTATCCTATCCTATCCTCTATCCTATCCTATCCTCTATCGTATCCTATCCTCTATCCTATCCTATCCTCTATCCTATCCTATCCTCTATCTTATCCTATCCTCTATCCTATCCTACCCTCTATCCTATCCTATACTCTATCCTATCCTATCGTATCCTCTATCGTATCCTATCCTCTATGCTATCCTATCCTCTATCCTATCCAATCCCCTATCCTATCCTCTATCCTATCCTATCCTCTATCCTATCCTATCATCTATCATATCCTATCCTCTATCCTATCCAATCCTCTATCCTATCCTATCCTCCATCCTATCCTATCGTATCCTCTATCCTATCCTATCCTCTATCCTATCCTATCCTCTATCCTATCCAATCCTCTATCCTATCCTATCCTCCATCCTATCCTATCGTATCCTCTATCCTATCCTATCGTATCCTCTATCCTATCCTATCCTCTATCCTATCCTATCCTCTATCCTATCATATCCTCTAACTTATCCTATTCTCTATCCTATCCTATCCTCTATCCTATCCAATCCTCTATCCTATCCTATCCTCTATCCGATCCTCTGTCCTATCCTGTCCTCTATCCTAACATATCGCCTATAATATCGTATCCTCTATCCTATCCTATCCTCTATCCTATCCTATACTCTATCCTATACTATCCTCTGTCCTATCCTATTTTCTATCCTATCCTATCCTCCATCCTATCCTGTCCACTATCCTATCCTATCCTCTATCCTATCCTATCCTCAATCCTGTCCTATCCTCTATCCTATAATATCATCTATCCTATTCTATCCTCTATCCTATCCTCTATCATATCCAATACTCTATCGTATGCTCTATCCTATCCTATCCTCTATCATATCCTATCCTCTATCAGATCCTCTATCCTATCCTATCATCTAACCTATCCTCTATCGTATCCTATCCTTTCCTCTATCCTATCCTATCCTCTATCCTACCCTATCCTCTATCCTATCCTATCCTCTATCCTATCCTATCCTCTATCCTATCCTGTCCTCTATCCTATCATATCGCCTATAATATCGTATCCTCTATCCTATCCTATCCTCTATCCTATCCTATCCTCTATATCATCATCTATCCTATCCTATCCTCTATCCGATCCTCTATCCTATCCTATCCTCTATTCTATCCTATCCTATCCTCTATCCTATCCTATCCTCTATCCTATCCTATCCTCTATCCTATCCTATCCTCTATCCTATCCTATCCTCTATCCTATCCTATCCTCTACCCTATCCTATCCTCTATCCTATCCTATCCTCTATCCGATCCAATTACCTATCCTATCCTCTATCCTATCCAATTACCTATCCTATCCTCTATCCTATCCTTTCCTCTATCCTATCCTATCCTTTATCCTATCCTATCCTCTATCCGATCCTCTATCCTATCCTATCCTCTATCCTATCCTGTATCCTATCCTCTATCCTATCCTCTATCCTATCCTCTATCCTATCCTATCCTCTATCCTATCCAATCCTCTATCCTATCCTATCCTCTATCCTATCCTATCCTCTATCCTATACTATCCTCTAACTTATCCTATCCTCTATCCTATCCAATTACCTATCCTATCCTCTATCCCATCCTATCCTCTATCCTATCCTATCATCTATCTTATCCTCTATCGTATCCTATCCTTTCCTCTATCCTATCCTATCCTCTATCCTATCCTATCCTCTATCCTATCCGATCCTCTATCCTATCCTATCCTCTATCCTATCCTATCCTCTATCCTATCCTATCCTTTATCCTATCCTATCCTGTATCCTATCCTATCCTCTATCCTATACTATCCTCTAACTTATCCTATCCTCTATCCTATCCAATTACCTATCCTATCCTCTATCCTATCCTATCCTCTATCCTATCCTCAATCCTATCCTATCCTCTATCCGATCCTCTAACCTATCCTATCCTCTATCCTATCCTATCCTCTACCCGATCCTCTATCCTATCCTATCCTCTATCCTATCCTATCCTCTATCCTATCCAATACTCTATCGTATCCTCTATCCTATCCTATCCTCTATCCTATCCTATCCTCTATCCTATCCTATCCTCTATCCTATCCTATCCCCTATCCTATCCTATCCTCTATCCTATCCTATCCTCTATCCTATCCTATCCTTTATCCTATAATATCCTCTATCCTATCCTATCCTCTATCCTATACTATCCTCTGTCCTATCCTATTTTCTATCCTATCCTATCCTCCATCCTATCCTGTCCTCTATCCTATCCTATCCTCTATCCTATCCTATCCTCTATCCTATCCTCAATCCTATCCTATCCTCTATCCTATAATATCATCTATCCTATTCTATCCTCTATCCTATCCTCTATCATATCCAATACTCTATCGTATGCTCTATCCTATCCTATCCTCCATCCTATCCTATCCTCTATCCTATGCTATCGTCTATCATATCCTACCCTCTATCAGATCCTCTATCCTATCCTATCATCTATCCTATCCTCTATCGTATCCTATCCTTTCCTCTATCCTATCCTATCCTCTATCCTATCCTGTCCTCTAACCTATCATATCGCCTATAATATCGTATCCTCTATCCTATCCTATCCTATATCCTATCCTATCCTCTATACCATCATCTATCCTATCCTATCCTCTATCCGATCCTCTATCCTATCCTATCCTCTATCCTACCCTATCCTCTATCCTATCCTATCCTCTATCCTATCCTATCCTCTATCCTATCCAATCCTCTATCCTATCCTATCCTCTATCCTATCCTATCCTCTATCCTATCCTATCCTCTATCCTATCCTATCCTCTATCCTATCCTATCCTCTATCCTATCCTATCCTCTATCCGATCCTCTATCCTATCCTCTATCCTATCCTTTCCTCTATCCTATCATATCCTCTATCCGATCCTCTATCCTATCCTATCCTGTGTCAGATCCTCTATAATATCCTATCCTCTATCCTATCCTATCCTCTATCCTATCCTACTCTCTATCCTATATTTACGTATCCTCTATCGTATCCTATCCTCTATCCTATCCTATCCTCTATCCTATCCTATCCTCTATCCTATCCTATCATCTATCATATCCTATCCTCTATCCTATCCAATCCTCTATCCTATCCTATCCTCCATCCTATCCTATCGTATCCTCTATCCTATCCTATCGTATCCTCTATCCTATCCTATCCTCTATCCTATCCTATCCTCTATCCTATCCTATCCTCTATCATATCCTATCCTCTATCCTATCCTATCCTCTATCCTATCCTATCCTCTATCCTATCCTACCCTCTATCCTATCCATGCGTATCCTCTATCGTATCCTATCCTCTATCCTATCCTATCCTCTATCCTATCCTATCCTCTATCTTATCCTATCCTCTATCCTATCCTATCCTCTATCCTATCCTATCCTCTATCCTATCCTATCCTCTATCCTATCCTATCCTCTATCCTATCCTATCCTCTATCCTATCCTATCGTATCCTCTATCGTATCCTATCCTCTATGCTATCCTATCCTCTATCCTATCCAATCCCCTGTCCTATCCTCTATCCTATCCTATCCTCTATCCTATCCTATCCTCTATCATATCCTATCCTCTATCCTATCCAATCCTCTATCCTATCCTATCCTCCATCCTATCCTATCGTATCCTCTATCCTATCCTATCGTATCCTCTATCCTATCCTATCCTCTATCCTATCCTATCCTCTATCCTATCCTATCCTCTATCCTATCATATCCTCTAACTTATCCTATTCTCTATCCTATCCTATCCTCTATCTTATCCTATCCTCTATCCTATCCTATCCTCTATCATATCCTATCCTCTATCCTATCCTATCCTCTATCCTATCCTACTCTCTATCCTATATTTACGTATCCTCTATCGTATCCTATCCTCTATCCTATCCTATCCTCTATCCTATCCTATCCTCTATCTTATCCTATCCTCTATCCTATCCTATCATCTATCCTATCCTATCCTCTATCCTATCCTATCCTCTATCGTATCCTATCCTCTATCCTATCCTATCCTCTATCCTATCCTATCCTCTATCTTATCCTATCCTCTATCCTATCCTACCCTCTATCCTATCCTATACTCTATCCTATCCTATCGTATCCTCTATCGTATCCTATCCTCTATGCTATCCTATCCTCTATCCTATCCAATCCCCTATCCTATCCTCTATCCTATCCTATCCTCTATCCTATCCTATCATCTATCATATCCTATCCTCTATCCTATCCAATCCTCTATCCTATCCTATCCTCCATCCTATCCTATCGTATCCTCTATATTATCCTATCCTATCCTCTATCCTATCCAATCCTCTATCCTATCCTATCCTCCATCCTATCCTATCGTATCCTCTATCCTATCCTATCGTATCCTCTATCCTATCCTATCCTCTATCCTATCCTATCCTCTATCCTATCATATCCTCTAACTTATCCTATTCTCTATCCTATCCTATCCTCTATCCTATCCAATCCTCTATCCTATCCTATCCTCTATCCGATCCTCTGTCCTATCCTGTCCTCTATCCTAACATATCGCCTATAATATCGTATCCTCTATCCTATCCTATCCTCTATCCTATCCTATACTCTATCCTATACTATCCTCTGTCCTATCCTATTTTCTATCCTATCCTATCCTCCATCCTATCCTGTCCTCTATCCTATCCTATCCTCTATCCTATCCTATCCTCAATCCTGTCCTATCCTCTATCCTATAATATCATCTATCCTATTCTATCCTCTATCCTATCCTCTATCATATCCAATACTCTATCGTATGATCTATCCTATCCTATCCTCTATCATATCCTATCCTCTATCAGATCCTCTATCCTATCCTATCATCTAACCTATCCTCTATCGTATCCTATCCTTTCCTCTATCCTATCCTATCCTCTATCCTACCCTATCCTCTATCCTATCCTATCCTCTATCCTATCCTATCCTCTATCCTATCCTGTCCTCTATCCTATCATATCGCCTATAATATCGTATCCTCTATCCTATCCTATCCTCTATCCTATCCTATCCTCTATCCTATCCTATCCTCTATCCTATCCTATCCTCTATACCATCATCTATCCTATCCTATCCTCTATCCGATCCTCTATCCTATCCTATCCTCTATTCTATCCTATCCTCTATCCTATCCTATCCTCTATCCTATCCTATCCTCTATCCTATCCTATCCTCTATCCTATCCTATCCTCTATCCTATCCTATCCTCTATCCTATCCTATCCTCTACCCTATCCTATCCTCTATCCTATCCTATCCTCTATCCGATCCAATTACCTATCCTATCCTCTATCCTATCCAATTACCTATCCTATCCTCTATCCTATCCTTTCCTCTATCCTATCCTATCCTTTATCCTATCCTATCCTCTCTCCGATCCTCTATCCTATCCTATCCTCTATCCTATCCTCTATCCTATCCTCTATCCTATCCTCTATCCTATCCTCTATCCTATCCTATCCTCTATCCTATCCAATCCTCTATCCTATCCTATCCTCTATCCTATCCTATCCTCTATACCATCATCTATCCTATCCTATCCTCTATCCGATCCTCTATCCTATCCTATCCTCTATTCTATCCTATCCTCTATCCTATCCTATCCTCTATCCTATCCTATCCTCTATCCTATCCTATCCTCTATCCCATCCTATCCTCTATCCTATCCTATCATCTATCTTATCCTCTATCGTATCCTATCCTTTCCTCTATCCTATCCTATCCTCTATCCTATCCTATCCTCTATCCTATCCGATCCTCTATCCTATCCTATCCTCTATCCTATCCTATCCTCTATCCTATCCTATCCTTTATCCTATCCTATCCTGTATCCTATCCTATCCTCTATCCTATACTATCCTCTAACTTATCCTATCCTCTATCCTATCCAATTACCTATCCTATCCTCTATCCTATCCTATCCTCTATCCTATCCTCAATCCTATCCTATCCTCTATCCGAACCTCTAACCTATCCTATCCTCTATCCTATCCTATCCTCTACCCGATCCTCTATCCTATCCTATCCTCTATCCTATCCTATCCTCTATCCTATCCAATACTCTATCGTATCCTCTATCCTATCCTATCCTCTATCCTATCCTATCCTCTATCCTATCCTATCCTCTATCCTATCCTATCCTCTATCCTATCCTATCCTCTATCCTATCCTATCCTCTATCCTATCCTATCCTCTATCCTATCCTATCCTCTATCCTATCCTATCCTTTATCCTATAATATCCTCTATCCTATCCTATCCTCTATCCTATACTATCCTCTGTCCTATCCTATTTTCTATCCTATCCTATCCTCCATCCTATCCTGTCCTCTATCCTATCCTATCCTCTATCCTATCCTATCCACTATCCTATCCTCAATCCTATCATATCCTCTATCCTATAATATCATCTATCCTATTCTATCCTCTATCCTATCCTCTATCATATCCAATACTCTATCGTATGCTCTATCCTATCGTATCCTCTATCCTATCCTATCCTCTATCCTATGCTATCGTCTATCATATCCTACCCTCTATCAGATCCTCTATCCTATCCTATCATCTATCCTATCCTCTATCGTATCCTATCCTTTCCTCTATCCTATCCTATCCTCTATCCTATCCTGTCCTCTAACCTATCATATCGCCTATAATATCGTATCCTCTATCCTATCCTATCCTATATCCTATCCTATCCTCTATACCATCATCTATCCTATCCTATCCTCTATCCGATCCTCTATCCTATCCTATCCTCTATCCTACCCTATCCTCTATCCTATCCTATCCTCTATCCTATCCTATCCTCTATCCTATCCAATCCTCTATCCTATCCTATCCTCTATCCTATCCTATCCTCTATCCTATCCTATCCTCTATCCTATCCTATCCTCTATCCTATCCTATCCTCTATCCTATCCTATCCTCTATCCGATCCTCTATCCTATCCTATCCTCTATCCTATCCTCTATCCTATCCTTTCCTCTATCCTATCATATCCTCTATCCGATCCTCTATCCTATCCTATCCTGTGTCAGATCCTCTATAATATCCTATCATCTATCCTATCCTCTGTCGTATCCTATCCTATCCTCTATCCTATCCTGTCCTCTATCCTATCATATCGCCTATAATATCGTATCCTCTATCCTATCCTATCCTCTTTGCTATAATATCATCTATCCTATCCTATTCTCTATCCTATCCAATCCTCGAACCAATCCTATCCACTATCCTATCCAATTACCTATCCTATCCTCTATCCTATCCTATCCTCTATCCTATCATATCCTCTATACCATCCTCTATCCTATCCTATCCTCTATCCGATCCTTTATCCTATCCTATCCTCTATCCTATCCTATCCTCTATCCTATCCTCAATCCTATCCTATCCTCTATCCTATCCTATCCTCTATCCTATCCTATCCTCTATCCTATCCAATCCTCTATCCTATCCTATCCTCTATCCTATCCTATCCTCTATCCTATCCTATCCTCTATCCTATCCTATCCTCTATCCTATCCTATCCTCTATCCTATCCTATCCTCTATCCTATCCTATCCTCTATCCTATCCTATCCTATATCCTATCCTATCCTCCATCCTATCCCATCCACTATCCTATCCTCTATGCTATCCTATCCTCTATCCTATCCTATCCTCCATCCTATCCTATCCTCTATCCTATCCTATCCTCTATCCTATCCTGTCCTCTATCGTCTCCTATACTCTATCCTATCGAATCCCCTATCCTATCCTCTATCCTATCCTATCCTCTACCCTATCCTATTCTCTATCCTATCCTCTATCCTATCCTATCCTCTATCCTATCCTCTATCCTATCCTATCCTCTATCCTATCCAATCCTCTATCCTATCCTATCCTCTATCCTATCCTATCCTCTATCCTATCCTATCCTCTATCCTATCCTATCCTCTATCCTATCCTATCCTCTATCCTATCCAATCCTCTATCCTATCCTATCCTCTATCCTATCCTATCCTCTATCCTATCCTATCCTCTATCCTATCCTATCCTCTATCCTATCCTATCCTCTATCCTATCCTATCCTCTATCCTATCCTATCCTATATCCTATCCTATCCTCCATCCTATCCCATCCACTATCCTATCCTCTATGCTATCCTATCCTCTATCCTATCCTATCCTCCATCCTATCCTATCCTCTATCCTATCCTATCCTCTATCCTATCCTGTCCTCTATCGTCTCCTATCCTCTATCCTATCGAATCCCCTATCCTATCCTCTATCCTATCCTATCCTCTACCCTATCCTATTCTCTATCCTATCCTCTATCCTATCCTATCCTCTATCCTATCCTCTATCCTATCCTATCCTCTATCCTATCCTATCCTTTATCCTATCCTATCCTCTATTCTATCCTATCCTCTATCCTGTACCATCCTCTATCCTATCCTATCCTCTATCCTATCCTATCCTCTATCCTATCCTATCCTCTACCCTATCCTATCCTCTATAATATCGTTTACTCTATCATATCCTATCCTCTATCCTATAATATCATCTATCCTATCCTATCCTCTATCCGATCCTCTATCCTATCCTATCCTCTATCCTATCCTCTATCCTATCCTTTCCTCTATCCTATCCTATCCTCTATCCTATCCTATCCTCTACCCTATCCTATCCTCTATAATATCGTTTACTCTATCATATCCTATCCTCTATCCTATAATATCATCTATCCTATCCTATCCTCTATCCGATCCCCTATCCTATCCTATCCTCTATCCTATCCTCTATCCTATCCTTTCCTCTATCCTATCCTATCCTCTATCCTATCCTTTCCTCTATCCTATCCTATCCTCTATCCGATCCTCTATCCTATCCTATCCTGTATCAGATCCTCTATAATATCCTATCATCTATCCTATCCTCTATCGTATCCTATCCTATCCTCTATCCTATCATATCGCCTATAATATCGTATCCTCTATCCTATCCTATCCTCTTTGCTATGTAACGGTTGCGTTTTCCTTCCGCGAGCGGTTAATCGCGAGAGGAAGGAATTCTGTCCTCTCCTGGATTCGCTCAGCGGCCAGGGTCGGCGGAGAGGACAGCGGGTAAAATAAACGTAGGCGGTTTTAGAAAAAGATGTGCTTTATTGCCGGCGGCCTCTTGCCCCGGTTACTGACGAGGGTTCCCGGCTGGCGGGCTCCGGTGCGACGGCTGGCTGTAAGCAGCACGAGAAACGACAAGTTTAACCTAGTCTTACTCTAAACTAAACCTAATATATACACAGTAAAATTACGACGGTAACGCGAAGCGAGCAGGATTCGCTTGTACGGCGGTAGCGCGGAGCGATCGGGACTCGCTGTTACGGCGGGAACGCGGAGCGATCGGGACTCGCTATTTTACGGCGGAAACGCGGAGCGATCGGGACTCGCTGTTTTACGGCGGAAACGCGGAGCGATCAGGACTCGCTGTTACGGCGGGAACGCGGAGCGATCAGGATTCGCTGGTACGGCGGGAACGCGGAGCGATCAGGACTCGCTGTTACGGCGGAAACGCGGAGCGATCAAGACTCGCTAGTACGGCGGGAACGCGGAGCGATCAGGATTCGCTGGTTTTTACGGTGTTTCCGATCCGGTGGATTTCCGTGATTCCGGGCCTACAGCTGGTAGGTAGGAACCACCGCGGCTCGGCGAGATGATAGTGAATCGATGTTTCCTCGCTGATGGCCGAGCGCACGGTGGCCGCGAATCTGCTCCGACTCCGGACCGACGGGACGCCCCACCCGTCGTCCCCGAATCGGATGGCGGTGGGGGTCGCTCGCACCTAGGCGAGCCCAGGGAACGAGCTTCCCGTCACCAACGTCGTAGCTCGTGCAAGACGAGCCCCGAACGCGGCTGCGATCCGATGAGGACTGCCACGAATGTGACGCGACGCCTGGTCGCGGACCGGTGAGCGAATTTCGCAGGATCGGCGGAAAGGAATCGGGGAGGGGGGAGAGAGCTGGAGCGCGCGACGAGTAGTAGCGCCCGGTGACACTGCTCTCGTCCGTCTGCTCACTCAAGACCTCCTCGCGGTACTGGTGTCGCTCGCACACGGATGAAGCCGTAGTACGGGTCCCACCAAGCACCAGCGTGTTCGCACACACAGACGGAAGAAGCCGTAGTATGCGTGTTCACACGCGGCTGCGAGTGGCCAAGAGCTTGGGATGATCCCCGTTGAGCAGCTCCAAGCCAACTCCGAACTAAACGCGCTGTGCTCCGGTATTTATGCAGAAAGCGCGGATCACGGAGAGCGCGCCGTCTCGCGAAATGTTCGCGAAGCGGCGGCGTGCTCCGATTGGTTCGCGCTCGGGACGGTTGCGGATTGGCTCGCACTAAGGTACGCTGTGCGAGCTCGCGACGGAACGCGGATTCCGCCGTTTCGTCGCAGCTATAATATCATCTATCCTATCCTATTCTCTATCCTATCGAATCCTCAATCCTATCCTATCCTCTATCCTATCCTATCCTATCCTCTATCCTATCCTATCCTCTATCCTATCCTATCCTCTATCCTATCCTATCCTCTATCCTATCCTATCATCTATCCTATCCTATCCTCTATCCTATCCTATCCTCTATCCTATCCTATCCTCTATCCTATCCTATCCTCTATCCTATCCTATCCTCTATACCATCCTCTATCCTATCCTATCCTCTATCCTATCCTCTATCCTATCCGCTATCCTATCCTCTATCCTATCCTCTATGATATCCTATCCTCTATCCTATCCTCTATCCTATCCTATCCTCTATCCTATCCTATCCTCTATCCTATCCTAGCCTCTATCCTATGCTATCCTCTATCCTATCCTATCCTCTATCCTATCCTATCCTCTACCCTATCCTATCCTCTATCCTATGCTATCCTCTATCATATCCTATCCTCTATCAGATCCTCTATCCTATCCTATCATCTATCCTATCCTCTATCGTATCCTATCCTATCCTCTATCCTATCCTATCATCTACCCTATCCTATCCTCTATCATATCGTTTACTCTATCATATCCTATCCTCTATCCTATAATATCATCTATCCTATTCTATCCTCTATCCTATCCTCTATCATATCCAATACTCTATCGTATCCTCTATCCTATCCTATCCTCTATCCTATCCTATCCTCTATCCTATGCTATCCTCTATCATATCCTATCCTCTATCATATCCAATATTCTATCGTATCCTCTATCCTATCCTATCCTCTATCCCATACTATCCTCGATCCTATCCTATCCTGTATCCTATCCTATCCTCTATCCTATCCTATCCTCTATCCTATCCTATCCTCTATCCTATCCTATCCTCTACCCTATCCTATCATCTATAATATCGTTTACTCTATCATATCCTATCCTCTATCCTATAATATCATCTATCCTATTCTATCCTCTATCCTATCCTCTATCATATCCAATACTCTATCGTATGCTCTATCCTATCCTATCCTCTATCCTATCCTATCCTCTATCCTATGCTATCCTCTATCATATCCTATCCTCTATCAGATCCTCTATCCTATCCTATCATCTATCCTATCCTCTATCGTATCCTATCCTATCCTCTATCCTATCCTATCATCTACCCTATCCTATCCTCTATAATATCGTTTACTCTATCATATCCTATCCTCTATCCTATAATATCATCTATCCTATTCTATCCTCTATCCTATCCTCTATCATATCCAATACTCTATCGTATCCTCTATCCTATCCTATCCTCTATCCTATCCTATCCTCTATCATATCCTACCCTCTATCATATCCAATATTCTATCGTATCCTCTATCCTATCCTATCCTCTATCCCATACTATCCTCTATCCTATCCTATCCTCTATCCTATCCTATCCTCTATCCTATCCTATCCTCTATCCTATCCTCTATCCTATCCTCTATCCTATCCCCTATCCTATCCTATCCTCTATCCTATCCTATCCTCTATCCTATCCTATCCTCTATCCTATCCTATCCTCTATCCTATCCCCTATCCTATCCTATCCTCTATCCTATCCTATCCTCTATCCTATCCTATCCTCTATCCTATCCTATCCTCTATCCTATCCTGTCCTCTATCCTATCCTATCCTCTATCCTATCCTATCCTCTATCCTATCCTATCCTCTATCCTATCCTCTATCCTATCCTATCCTCTATCCTATCCTCTATCCTAGCCTCTATCCTATCCTCTATCCTATCCTATCCACTATCCTATCCTATCCTCTATCCTATCCTATCCTTTATCCTATCCTATCCTCTATCCTATCCTCAATCCTATCCTATAATCTATCCGATCCTCTATCCTATCCTATCCTCTATCCTATCCTATCCTCTATCCTATCCTATCCTCTATCCTATCCTCTCCTCTATCCTATCCTATCCTCTATCCTATCCTATCCTCTATCCTATCCTATCCCCTATCCTATCGTATCCTCTATCCTATCCTATCCTCTATCCTATCCTATCCTCTATCCTATCCTATCCTCTATCCTATCCTCAATCCTATCCTATCCTCTATCCGATCCTCTATCCTATCCTATCCTCTATCGTATCCTCTATCCTATCCTCTATCCTATCCTATCCTCTATCCTATCCTATCCTCTATCCTATCCTATCCTCTATCCTATCCCCTATCCTATCCTATCCTCTATCCTATCCTATCCTCTATCCTATCCTATCTTCTATCCTATCCTATCCTCTATCCTATCCTATCCTCTATCCTATCCTATCCTCTATCCTATCCTATCCTCTATCCTATCCTATCCTCTATCCTATCCTATCCTCTATCCTATCCTATCCTCTATCCTATCCTATCCTCTATCTTATCCTATCCTCTATCCTATCCTCTATCCTATCCTCTATCCTATCCTATCCTCTATCCTATCCTCTATCCTAGCCTCTATCCTATCCTCTATCCTATCCTATCCTCTATCCTATCCTATCCACTATCCTATCCTATCCTCTATCCTATCCTATCCTTTATCCTATCCTATCCTCTATCCTATCCTATCCTCTATCCTATCCTATCCTCTATCCTATCCTATCCTCTATCCTATCCTATCCTCTATCCTATCCTATCCCCTATCCTATCCTATCCTCTATCCTATCCTATCCTCTATCCTATCCTATCCTCTATCCTATCCTATCCTCTATCCTATCCTATCCTCTATCCTATCCTATCCTCTATCCTATCCTATCCTCTATCCTATCCTATCCTCTTTCCTATCCTATCCTCTATCCTATCCTATCCTCTATCCTATCCTATCCACTATCCTATCCTATCCTCTATCCTATCCTATCCTTTATCCTATCCTATCCTCTATCCTATCCTCAATCCTATCCTATCCTCTATCCTATCCTATCCTCTACCCTATCCTATCATCTATAATATCGTTTACTCTATCATATCCTATCCTCTATCCTATAATATCATCTATCCTATTCTATCCTCTATCCTATCCTCTATCATATCCAATACTCTATCGTATGCTCTATCCTATCCTATCCTCTATCCTATCCTATCCTCTATCCTAAGCTATCCTCTATCATATCCTATCCTCTATCAGATCCTCTATCCTATCCTATCATCTATCCTATCCTCTATCGTATCCTATCCTATCCTCTATCCTATCCTATCATCTACCCTATCCTATCCTCTATAATATCGTTTACTCTATCATATCCTATCCTCTATCCTATAATATCATCTATCCTATTCTATCCTCTATCCTATCCTCTATCATATCCAATACTCTATCGTATCCTCTATCCTATCCTATCCTCTATCCTATCCTATCCTCTATCATATCCTATCCTCTATCATATCCAATATTCTATCGTATCCTCTATCCTATCCTATCCTCTATCCTATCCTATCCTCTATCCTATCCTATCCTCTATCCTGTCCTTTCCTCAATCCTATTATATCCTCTATCCTATCCCATCCTCTATCCTATCCTATCCTATCCTCTATCCTATCCTATCCTCTATCCTATCCTATCCTCTATCCTATGCTATCCTCTATCATATCCTATCCTCTATCAGATCCTCTATCCTATCCTATCATCTATCCTATCCTCTATCGTATCCTATCCTCTCCTCTATCCTATCCTACCCTCTATCCTATCCTATCCTCTATCCTATCCTCTATACCATCCTCTATCCTATCCTATCCTCTATCCGATCCTCTATCCTATCCTATCCTCTATCCTATCCTCTATACCATCCTCTATCCTATCCTATCCTCTATCCTATCCTCTATCCTATCCTATCCTATATCCCATCCTATCCTCTATCCTATCCTATCCTATATCCCATCCTATCCTCTATCCTATCCTATCCTCTATCCTATCCTATCCTCTATCCTATCCAATCCCCTATCCTATCATCTATAATATCGTATCCTCCATCATATCCTACCCTCTTTCCTATAATATCATCTATCCTATCCTATCCTCTATCCTATCCTATCCTCTATCCCATCCTATCCTCTATCCTATCCTATCCTCTATCCTATCCTATCCTCTATCCTATCCTATCCTCTACCCTATCCTATCCTCTATCCTATCCTATCCTCTATCCTATCCTATCCTCTATCCTACCCTATCCTCTATCCTATCCTATCCTCTATCCTATTCTATCCTCTATCCTATCCTATTCTCTATCCCATACTATCCTCTATCCTATCCTATCCTCTATCCTATCCTATCCTCTATCCTATCCTATCCTCTATCCTATCCTATCCTCTATCCCATACTATCCTCTATCCTATCCTATCCTCTATCCTATCCTATCCTCTATCCTATCCTCTATACCATCCTCTATCCTATCCTATCCTCTATCCGATCCTCTATCCTATCCTATCCTCTATCCTATCCTCTATCCTATCATATCCTATATCCCATCCTATCCTCTATCCTATCCTATCCTCTATCCTGTCCTATACTCTATCCTATCCTTTCCTCTATCCTATCCTATCATCTATCCCGTCCTGTCCTCAATCCTATCCTATACTGTATTATATACTATCCTCTTTCCTATCCTATCCTCTATCCTATCCAATCCCCTATCCTATCATCTATAATATCGTATCCTCCATCATATCGTATCCTCTTTCCTATAATATCATCTATCCTATCCTATCCTCTATCCTATCCTATCCTCTATCCCATCCTATCCTCTATCCTATCCTATCCTCTATCCTATCCTATCCTCTATCCTATCCTATCCTCTATCCTATCCTATCCTCTATCCTATCCTATCCTCTATCCTATCCTCTATCCTATTCTATTCTCTATCCTATGCTCTATCATATCCAATCCTCTATCGTATCCTCTATCCTATCCTATCCTCCATCCTATCCTATCCTCTATCCAGTTCTTTCCTCAATCCTATTATATCCTCTATCCTATCCTATCCTCTATCCCATCCTATCCTCTATCCTATCCTATCCTCTATCCTATCCTATCCTCTATCCTATCCTATACTCTATCCTATCCTCTATCCTATCCTATACTCTATCCTATCCTCTATCCTATCCGCTATCCTATCCTCTATCCTATCCTCTATCCTATCCTATCCTATATCCCATCCTATCCTCTATCCTATTCTAACCTCTATCCTATCCTATCCTCTATCCCATACTATCCTCTTTCCTATCCTATCCTCTATCCTACCATATCCTCTATCCTATCCTCTATCCTATCCTCTATCCTATCCTCTATCCTATCCTATCCTGTATCCTATCCTATCCTCTATCCTATCCTATCCTTTATCCTATCCTATCCTCTATCCTATCCTATCCTCTATCCGATCCTCTATCCTATCCTATCCTCTATCCTATCCTATCCTATCCTCTATCCTATCCTATCCTCTTTAATATCGTTTACTCTGTCATATCCTATCCTCTATCCTATAATATCATCTATCCTATTCTATCCTCTATCCTATCCTCTATCATATCCAATCCTCTATCGTATCCTCTATCCTATCCTATCCTCTATCCTATCCTATCCTCTATCCTATCATATCCTCGATCCTATCCTATCCTCTATCCTATCCTATCCTCTATCCGATCCTCTATCCTATCCTATCCTCTATCCGATCGTCTATCCTATCCTCTATCGTATCCTATCCTATCCTCCATCATATCCTATCCTCTATCCTATCCTATCCTCTAACCCAGCCTATCCTCTATCCTATCCTATCCTCTATCCTATCCTATCCTCTATCCTATCCTATCCTCTATCCTATCCTATCCTCTATCCTATCCTATCCTCTATCCTATCCTATCCTCTATCCTATCCTATCCTCTATCCTATCCTATCCTCTATCCTATCCTATCCTCTATCCTATCCTATCCTCTATTAGAGCCTCTATCCTATCCTATCCTATCCTCTATCCTATCCTATCCTCTATCCTATCCTATCCTCTATTAGAGCCTCTATCCTATCCTATCCTCTATCCTATCCTATCCTCTATCCTATCCTATCCTCTATCCGATCCTCTATCCTATCCTATCCTATCCTCTATCCTATCCTATCCTTTATCCTATCCTATCCTCTATTCTATCCTATCCTCTATCCTATCCTATCCTCTATCTTATCCTATCCTCTATCCTATCCTATCCTCTATCCTATCCTATCCTCTATCCTATCCTCTATCCTATCCTCTATCCTATCCTCTATCCTATCCTCTATCCTATCGTATCCTCTATCCTATCCTATCCTCTATCCTATCCTATCTTCTATCCTATCCAAACCTCTATCCTATTCTATCCTCTATCCTATCCTATCCTCTATCCCACCCTATCCTCTATCCTATCCTATCCTCTATCTTATCATCTATCCTATCCTCTATCCTATCCTCTATCCTATCCTATCCTCTATCCCATACTATCCTCTATCCTATCCTATCCTCTATCCTATCCTCTATCCTATCCTCTACCCTATCCTATCCTCTTTAATATCGTTTACTCTATCATATCCTATCCTCTATCCTATAATATCATCTATCCTATTCTATCCTCTATCCTATCCTCTATCATATCCAATCCTCTATCGTATCCTCTATCCTATCCTCTATCCTATCCTCTATCCTATCCTATCCTCTATCCTATCCTATCCTCTATCCTATCCCATCCTCTATCCCATCCTATCCTCTATCCTATCCTATCCTCTATCCTATCCTATCCTCTATCCTATCCTATCCTCTATCCTATCCTCTATCCTATCCGCTATCCTATCCTCTATCCTATCCTCTATCCTATCCTATCCTATATCCCATCCTATCCTCTATCCTATTCTAACCTCTATCCTATCCTATCCTCTATCCCATACTATCCTCTATCCTATCCTATCCTCTATCCCATACTATCCTCTATCCTATCCTATCCTGTATCCTACCATATCCTCTATCCTATCCTCTATCCTATCCTCTATCCTATCCTATCCTCTATCCCATACTATCCTCTATCCTATCCTATCCTCTATCCTATCCTCTATCCTATCCTCTATCCTATCCTCTACCCTATCCTATCCTCTTTAATATCGTTTACTCTATCATATCCTATCCTCTATCCTATAATATCATCTATCCTATTCTATCCTCTATCCTATCCTCTATCATATCCAATCCTCTATCGTATCCTCTATCCTATCCTCTATCCTATCCTCTATCCTATCCTATCCTGTATCCTATCCTATCCTCTATCCCATCCTATCCTCTATCCTATCCTATCCTCTATCCCATCCTATCCTCTATCCTATCCTATCCGCTATCCTACCCTATCCTCTATCCTATCCTATCCTCTATCCTATCCTATCCTCTATCCTATCCTATCCTCTATCCCATACTATCCTCTATCCTATCCTATCCTCTATCCTATCCTATCCTCTATCCTATCCTATCCTCTATCCTATCCTCTATACCATCCTCTATCCTATCCTATCCTCTATCCGATCCTCTATCCTATCCTATCCTCTATCCTATCCTCTATCCTATCCTATCCTATATCACATCCTATCCTCTATCCTATCCTATCCTCTACCCTGTCCTATACTCTATCCTATCCTTTCCTCTATCCTATCCTATCATCTATCCCGTCCTGTCCTCAATCCTATCCTATATACTGTATTATATACTATCCTCTTTCCTATCCTATCCTCTATCCTATCCAATCCCCTATCCTATCATCTATAATATCGTATCCTCCATCATATCGTATCCTCTTTCCTATAATATCATCTATCCTATCCTATCCTCTATCCTATCCTATCCTCTATCCATCCTATCCTCTATCCTATCCTATCCTCTATCCTATCCTATCCTCTATCCTATCCTATCCTCTATCCTATCCTATCCTCTATCCTATCCTATCCTCTATCCTATCCTATCCTCTATCCTATCCTCTATCCTATTCTATCCTCTATCCTATGCTCTATCATATCCAATCCTCTATCGTATCCTCTATCCTATCCTCTATCATATCCAATCCTCTATCGTATCCTCTATCCTATCCTATCCTCCATCCTATCCTATCCTCTATCCTGTTCTTTCCTCAATCCTATTATATCCGCTATCCTATCCTATCCTCTATCGTATCCTATCCTCTATCCTATCCTATCCTCTATCCTATCCTCTATCCTATCCTATCCTATATCCCATCCTATCCTCTATCCTATCCTATCCTCTATCCTGTCCTATACTCTATCCTATCCTTTCCTCTATCCTATCCTATCATCTATCCCGTCCTGTCCTCAATCCTATCCTATACTGTATTATATACTATCCTCTTTCCTATCCTATCCTCTATCCTATCCAATCCCCTATCCTATCATCTATAATATCGTATCCTCCATCATATCGTATCCTCTTTCCTATAATATCATCTATCCTATCCTATCCTCTATCCTATCCTATCCTCTATCCCATCCTATCCTCTATCCTATCCTATCCTCTATCCTATCCTATCCTCTATCCTATCCTATCCTCTATCCTATCCTATCCTCTATCCTATCCTATCCTCTATCCTATCCTATCCTCTATCCTATCCTATCCTCTATCCTATCCTATCCTCTATCCTATCCTATCCTCTATCCTATCCTCTATCCTATTCTATCCTCTATCCTATGCTCTATCATATCCAATCCTCTATCGTATCCTCTATCCTATCCTCTATCATATCCAATCCTCTATCGTATCCTCTATCCTATCCTATCCTCTATCCTATCCTATCCTCCATCCTATCCTATCCTCTATCCTGTTCTTTCCTCAATCCTATTATATCCTCTATCCTATCCTATCCTCTATCGTATCCTATCCTCTATCCTATCCTATCCTCTATCCTATCCCATCCTCTATCCTATCCTATCCTCTATCCTATCCTATCCTCTATCCTATCCTATCCTCTAATGTATCCTATCCTCTATCCTATCCTATCCTCTATCCTATCCCATCCTCTATCCTATCCTATCCTCTATCCTATCCTATCCTCTATCCTATCCTATCCTCTATCATATCCTATCCTCTATCCTATCCTATCCTCTATCCCATCCTATCCTCTATCCTATCCTATCCTCTATCCTATCCTATCCTCTATCCTATCCTATACTCTATCCTATCCTCTATCCTATCCGCTATCCTATCCTCTACCCTATCCTCTATCCTATCCTATCCTATATCCCATCCTATCCTCTATCCTATTCTAACCTCTATCCTATCCTATCCTCTATCCCATACTATCCTCTATCCTATCCTATCCTCTATCCTACCATATCCTCTATCCTATCCTCTATCCTATCCTCTATCCTATCCTATTACCTATCCTATCCTTTCCTCTATCCTATCCTATCCTATCCTCTATCCTATTCTATCCTCTATCCGATCCTCTATCCTATCCTATCCTCTATCCGATCCTATATCCTATTCTCTATCGTATCCTATCCTATCCTCCATCATATCCTATCCTCTATCCTATCCTACCCTCTATTCTATTATATCCTGTAACCCAGCCTATCCTCTATCCTATCCTATCCTCTATCCTATCCTATCCTCTATCCTACCCTATCCTCTATCCTATCCTATCCTCTATCCTATCCTATCCTCTATCCTATCCTGTCCTCTATTAGAGCCTCTATCCTATCCTATCCTCTATCCTATCCAATCCTCTATTATATCCTATCCTCTATCCTATCCTATCCTCTATCCTATCCTATCCTCTATCCGATCCTCTATCCTATCCTATCCTCTATCCTATCCTATCCTATCCTCTATCCTATCCTATCCTTTATCCTATCCTATCCTCTATTCTATCCTATCCTCTATCCTATCCTATCCTCTATCTTATCCTATCCTCTATTCTATCCTATCCTCTATCCTATCCTATCCTCTATCTTATCCTATCCTCTATCCTATCCTATCCTCTATCTTATCCTATCCTCTATCCTATCGTCTATAGTATCCTATATCCTATCATATCCTCTATCCTATCCTCTACCCTATCCTATCCTCTTTAATATCGTTTACTCTGTCATATCCTATCCTCTATCCTATAATATCATCTATCCTATTCTATCCTCTATCCTATCCTCTATCATATCCAATCCTCTATCGTATCCTCTATCCTATCCTATCCTCTATCCTATCCTATCCTCTATCCTATCATATCCTCTATCCTATCCTATCCTCTATCCTGTCCTATCCTCTATCCGATCCTCTATCCTATCCTATCCTCTATCCGATCGTCTATCCTATCCTCCATCACATCCTATCCTCTATCCTATCCTATCCACTAACCCAGCCTATCCTCTATCCTATCCTATCCTCTATCCTATCCTATCCTCTATCCTATCCTATCCTCTATCCTATCCTATCCTCTATCCTATCCTGTCCTCTATCCTATCCTATCCTCTATCCTATCCTATCCTCTATCCTATCCTATCCTCTATCCTATCCTATCCTCTATCCTATCCTATCCTCTATCCTATCCTATCCTCTATTAGAGCCTCTATCCTATCCTATCCTCTATCCTATCCTATCCTGTATCCTATCCTATCCTCTATCCGATCCTCTATCCTATCCTATCCTCTATCCTATCCTATCCTATCCTCTATCCTATCCTATCCTTTATCCTATCCTATCCTCTATTCTATCCTATCCTCTATCCTATCCTATCCTCTATCTTATCCTATCCTCTATCCTATCATATCCTCTATCCTATCCTATCCTCTATCCTATCCTCTATCCTATCCTCTATCCTATCCTCTATCCTATCGTATCCTCTATCCTATCCTATCCTCTATCCTATCCTATCTTCTATCCTATCCAAACCTCTATCCTATTCTATCCTCTATCCTATCCTATCCTCTATCCCACCCTATCCTCTATCCTATCCTATCCTCTATCTTATCCTCTATCCTATCCTCTATCCTACCCTCTATCCTATCCTATCCTCTATCCTTTCCTCTATCTTGTCCTATACTCTATCCTATCCTTTCCTCTATCCTATCCTATCATCTATCCCGTCCTGTCCTCAATCCTATCCTATACTGTATTATATACTATCCTCTTTCCTATCCTATCCTCTATCCTATCCAATCCCCTATCCTATCCTATCCTTTATCCTATCCTATCCTCTATTCTATCCTATCCTCTATCCTATCCTATCCTCTATCTTATCCTATCCTCTATCCTATCCTATCCTCTATCTTATCCTATCCTCTATCCTATCGTCTATAGTATCCTATATCCTATCCTATCCTCTATCCTATCCTCTACCCTATCCTATCCTCTTTAATATCGTTTACTCTGTCATATCCTATCCTCTATCCTATAATATCATCTATCCTATTCTATCCTCTATCCTATCCTCTATCATATCCAATCCTCTATCGTATCCTCTATCCTATCCTATCCTCTATCCTATCCTATCCTCTATCCTATCATATCCTCTATCCTATCCTATCCTCTATCCTATCCTATCCTCTATCCGATCCTCTATCCTATCCTATCCTCTATCCGATCGTCTATCCTATCCTCTATCGTATCCTATCCTATCCTCCATCACATCCTATCCTCTATCCTATCCTATCCTCTAACCCATCCTATCCTCTATCCTATCCTATCCTCTATCCTATCCTATCCTCTATCCTATCCTATCCTCTATCCTATCCTATCCTCTATCCTATCCTATCCTCTATCCTATCCTATCCTCTATCCTATCCTATCCTCTATCCTATCCTATCCTCTATCCTATCCTATCCTCTATCCTATCCTATCCTCTATCCTATCCTATCCTTTATCCTATCCTATCCTCTATTAGAGCCTCTATCCTGTCCTATCCTCTATCCTATCCTATCCTCTATCCTATCCTATCCTCTATCCGATCCTCTATCCTATCCTATCCTCTATCCTATCCTATCCTATCCTCTATCCTATCCTATCCTTTATCCTATCCTATCCTCTATTCTATCCTATCCTCTATCCTATCCTATCCTCTATCTTATCCTATCCTCTATCCTATCATATCCTCTATCCTATCCTATCCTCTATCCTATCCTCTATCCTATCCTCTATCCTATCGTATCCTCTATCCTATCCTATCCTCTATCCTATCCTATCTTCTATCCTATCCAAACCTGTATCCTATTCTATCCTCTATCCTATCCTATCCTCTATCCCATCCTATCCTCTATCCTATCCTATCCTCTATCCTATCCTATCCTCTATCCTATACTCTATCCTATCCTAACCTCTATCCTATCCTATCCTCTATAATATCGTTTACTCTATCATATCCTATCCTCTATCTTATAATATCATCTATCCTATTCTATCCTCTATCCTATCCTCTATCATATCCAATCCTCTATCGTATCCTCTATCCTATCCTATCCTCTATCCTATCCTATCCTCTATCCTATCCTATCCTCTATCCTATCCTATCCTCTATCCTATCCTATCCTCTATCCTATCCTATCCTTTATCCTATCCTATCCTCTATTAGAGCCTCTATCCTGTCCTATCCTCTATCCTATCCTATCCTCTATCCTATCCTATCCTCTATCCGATCCTCTATCCTATCCTATCCTCTATCCTATCCTATCCTATCCTCTATCCTATCCTATCCTCTATCCCATCCTATCCTCTATCCTATCCTATCCTCTATCCTATCCTATCCTCTATCCTATACTCTATCCTATCCTAACCTCTATCCTATCCTATCCTCTATAATATCGTTTACTCTATCATATCCTATCCTCTATCTTATAATATCATCTATCCTATTCTATCCTCTATCCTATCCTCTATCATATCCAATCCTCTATCGTATCCTCTATCCTATTCTATCCTCTATCCTATCCTCTATCATATCCAATCCTCTATCGTATCCTCTATCCTATCCTATCCTCTATCCTATCCTATCCTCTATCCTGTCCTTTCCTCAATCCTATTATATCCTCTATCCTATCCCATCCTCTATCCTATCCTATCCTATCCTCTATCCTATCCTATCCTCTATCCTATCCTATCCTCTATCCTATCCTATCCTCTATCCTATGCTATCCTCTATCATATCCTATCCTCTATCAGATCCTCTATCCTATCCTATCATCTATCCTATCCTCTATCGTATCCTATCCTCTCCTCTATCCTATCCTACCCTCTATCCTATCCTATCCTCTATCCTATCCTCTATACCATCCTCTATCCTATCCTATCCTCTATCCGATCCTCTATCCTATCCACTATCCTATCCTATCCTCTATACCATCCTTTATCCTATCCTATCCTCTATCCTATCCTCTATCCTATCCTATCCTATATCCCATCCTATCCTCTATCCTATCCTATCCTATATCCCATCCTATCCTCTATCCTATCCTATCCTCTATCCTGTCCTATACTCTATCCTATCCTTTCCTCTATCCTATCCTATCATCTATCCCGTCCTGTCCTCAATCCTATCCTATACTGTATTATATACTATCCTCTTTCCTATCCTATCCTCTATCCTATCCAATCCCCTATCCTATCATCTATAATATCGTATCCTCCATCATATCCTACCCTCTTTCCTATAATATCATCTATCCTATCCTATCCTCTATCCTATCCTATCCTCTATCCCATCCTATCCTCTATCCTATCCTATCCTCTATCCTATCCTATCCTCTATCCTATCCTATCCTCTATCCTATCCTATCCTCTATCCCATCCTATCCTCTATCCTATCCTATCCTCTATCCTACCCTATCCTCTATCCTATCCTATCCTCTATCCGATCCTCTATCCTATTATATCCTCTATCCTATCCTCTATCCTATCATATCCTATATCCCATCCTATCCTCTATCCTATCCTATCCTCTATCCTGTCCTATACTCTATCCTATCCTTTCCTCTATCCTATCCTATCATCTATCCCGTCCTGTCCTCAATCCTATCCTATACTGTATTATATACTATCCTCTTTCCTATCCTATCCTCTATCCTATCCAATCCCCTATCCTATCATCTATAATATCGTATCCTCCATCATATCCTACCCTCTTTCCTATAATATCATCTATCCTATCCTATCCTCTATCCTATCCTATCCTCTATCCCATCCTATCCTCTATCCTATCCTATCCTCTATCCTATCCTATCCTCTATCCTATCCTATCCTCTATCCTATCCTATCCTCTATCCTATCCTATCCTCTATCCTATCCTATCCTCTATCCTATCCTATCCTCTATCATATCCTATCCTCTATCCAATCCTATCCTCTATCCTATCCTATCCTCTATCCTATCCTATCCTCCATCCGATCCTCTATCCAATCCTATCCTCTATCCTATCCTATCCTCTATCCGATCCTCTATCCTGTCCTCTATCCTATCCTATCCTCTATCCTATCCTATCCTCTATCCCATCCTATCCTCTATCCTATCCTATCCTCTATCCTATCCTATCCTCTATCCTACCATATCCTCTATCCTACCATATCCTCTATCCTATCCTCTATCCTATCCTCTATCCTATCCTCTATCCTATCCTATCCTCTATCCTATCCTATCCTCTATCCTATCCTATCCTCTATCCTATCCTATCCTTTATCCTATCCTATCCTGTATCCTATCCTATCCTCTATCCTATCCTCTCCTCTATCCTATCCTATCCTCTATCCTATCCTATCCTCTATCCTATCCTATCCTCTATCCTATCCTATCCTCTATCCTATCCTATCCTCTATCCTATCCTATCCTCTATCCTATCCTATCCTCTATTAGAGCCTCTATCCTATCCTATCCTCTATCCTATCCTATCCTCTATCCCATCCTATCCTCTATCCTATCCTATCCTCTATCCTATCCTATCCTCTATCCTATACTCTATCCTATCCTATCCTCTATCGTATCCTATCCTCTATCCTATCCTACCCTCTATTCTATCCTATCCTGTAACCCAGCCTATCCTCTATCCTATCCTATCCTCTATCCTATCCTATCCTCTATCCTATCCTATCCTCTATCCTATCCTATCCTCTATCCTATCCTATCCTCTATCCTATCCTATCCTCTATTAGAGCCTCTATCCTATCCTATCCTCTATCCTATCCAATCCTCTATTATATCCTATCCTCTATCCTATCCTATCCTCTATCCTATCCTATCCTCTATCCGATCCTCTATCCTATCCTATCCTCTATCCTATCCTATCCTATCCTCTATCCTATCCTATCCTTTATCCTATCCTATCCTCTATTCTATCCTATCCTCTATCCTATCCTATCCTCTATCTTATCCTATCCTCTATCCTATCCTATCCTCTATCTTATCCTATCCTCTATCCTATCGTCTATCCTATCCTCTATCCTATCCTATCCTCTATCCTATCCTCTACCCTATCCTATCCTCTTTAATATCGTTTACTCTGTCATATCCTATCCTCTATCCTATAATATCATCTATCCTATTCTATCCTCTATCCTATCCTCTATCATATCCAATCCTCTATCGTATCCTCTATCCTATCCTATCCTCTATCCTATCCTATCCTCTATCCTATCATATCCTCGATCCTATCCTATCCTCTATCCTATCCTATCCTCTATCCGATCCTCTATCCTATCCTATCCTCTATCCGATCGTCTATCCTATCCTCTATCGTATCCTATCCTATCCTCCATCATATCCTATCCTCTATCCTATCCTATCCTCTAACCCAGCCTATCCTCTATCCTATCCTATCCTCTATCCTATCCTATCCTCTATCCTATCCTATCCTCTATCCTATCCTATCCTCTATCCTATCCTATCCTCTATCCTATCCTATCCTCTATCCTATCCTATCCTCTATCCTATCCTATCCTCTATCCTATCCTATCCTCTATTAGAGCCTCTATCCTATCCTATCCTCTATCCTATCATATCCTCTATCCTATCCTATCCTCTATCCGATCCTCTATCCTATCCTATCCTCTATCCTATCCTATCCTATCCTCTATTCTATCCTATCCTTTATCCTATCCTATCCTCTATTCTATCCTATCCTCTATCCCACCCTATCCTCTATCCTATCCTATCCTCTATCCTACCCTATCCTCTATCCTATCCTATCCTCTATCCTGTCCTTTCCTCAATCCTATTATATCCTCTATCCTATCCCATCCTCTATCCTATCCTATCCTATCCTCTATCCTATCCTATCCTCTATCCTATCCTATCCTCTATCCTATCCTATCCTCTATCCTATGCTATCCTCTATCATATCCTATCCTCTATCAGATCCTCTATCGTATCCTATCATCTATCCTATCCTCTATCGTATCCTATCCTCTCCTCTATCCTATCCTACCCTCTATCCTATCCTATCCTCTATCCTATCCTCTATACCATCCTCTATCCTATCCTATCCTCTATCCGATCCTCTATCCTATCCTATCCTCTATCCTATCCTCTATACCATCCTCTATCCTATCCTATCCTCTATCCTACCCTATCCTCTATCCTATCCTATCCTCTATCCTGTCCTTTCCTCAATCCTATTATATCCTCTATCCTATCCCATCCTCTATCCTATCCTATCCTATCCTCTATCCTATCCTATCCTCTATCCTATCCTATCCTCTATCCTATCCTATCCTCTATCCTATGCTATCCTCTATCCTATCCTATCCTCTATCCTATCCTATCCTCTATCCTATAATATCCTCTATCCTATCCTATCCTCTATCCTATCCTATCCTCTATCCTATCCTATCCTCTATCCTATCCTATCCTCTATCCTATCCTATCCTCTATCCTATCCTATCCTCTATCCTATCCTATCCTTTATCCTATCCTATCCTCTATTAGAGCCTCTATCCTGTCCTATCCTCTATCCTATCCTATCCTCTATCCTATCCTATCCTCTATCCGATCCTCTATCCTATCCTATCCTCTATCCTATCCTATCCTATCCTCTATCCTATCCTATCCTTTATCCTATCCTATCCTCTATTCTATCCTATCCTCTATCCTATCCTATCCTCTATCTTATCCTATCCTCTATCCTATCATATCCTCTATCCTATCCTATCCTCTATCCTATCCTCTATCCTATCCTCTATCCTATCGTATCCTCTATCCTATCCTATCCTCTATCCTATCCTATCTTCTATCCTATCCAAACCTCTATCCTATTCTATCCTCTATCCTATCCTATCCTCTATCCCATCCTATCCTCTATCCTATCCTATCCTCTATCCTATCCTATCCTCTATCCTATACTCTATCCTATCCTAACCTCTATCCTATCCTATCCTCTATAATATCGTTTACTCTATCATATCCTATCCTCTATCTTATAATATCATCTATCCTATTCTATCCTCTATCCTATCCTCTATCATATCCAATCCTCTATCGTATCCTCTATCCTATTCTATCCTCTATCCTATCCTCTATCATATCCAATCCTCTATCGTATCCTCTATCCTATCCTATCCTCTATCCTATCCTATCCTCTATCCTGTCCTTTCCTCAATCCTATTATATCCTCTATCCTATCCCATCCTCTATCCTATCCTATCCTATCCTCTATCCTATCCTATCCTCTATCCTATCCTATCCTCTATCCTATCCTATCCTCTATCCTATGCTATCCTCTATCATATCCTATCCTCTATCAGATCCTCTATCCTATCCTATCATCTATCCTATCCTCTATCGTATCCTATCCTCTCCTCTATCCTATCCTACCCTCTATCCTATCCTATCCTCTATCCTATCCTCTATACCATCCTCTATCCTATCCTATCCTCTATCCGATCCTCTATCCTATCCACTATCCTATCCTATCCTCTATACCATCCTTTATCCTATCCTATCCTCTATCCTATCCTCTATCCTATCCTATCCTATATCCCATCCTATCCTCTATCCTATCCTATCCTATATCCCATCCTATCCTCTATCCTATCCTATCCTCTATCCTGTCCTATACTCTATCCTATCCTTTCCTCTATCCTATCCTATCATCTATCCCGTCCTGTCCTCAATCCTATCCTATACTGTATTATATACTATCCTCTTTCCTATCCTATCCTCTATCCTATCCAATCCCCTATCCTATCATCTATAATATCGTATCCTCCATCATATCCTACCCTCTTTCCTATAATATCATCTATCCTATCCTATCCTCTATCCTATCCTATCCTCTATCCCATCCTATCCTCTATCCTATCCTATCCTCTATCCTATCCTATCCTCTATCCTATCCTATCCTCTATCCTATCCTATCCTCTATCCCATCCTATCCTCTATCCTATCCTATCCTCTATCCTACCCTATCCTCTATCCTATCCTATCCTCTATCCGATCCTCTATCCTATCCTATCCTCTATCCTATCCTCTATCCTATCATATCCTATATCCCATCCTATCCTCTATCCTATCCTATCCTCTATCCTGTCCTATACTCTATCCTATCCTTTCCTCTATCCTATCCTATCATCTATCCCGTCCTGTCCTCAATCCTATCCTATACTGTATTATATACTATCCTCTTTCCTATCCTATCCTCTATCCTATCCAATCCCCTATCCTATCATCTATAATATCGTATCCTCCATCATATCCTACCCTCTTTCCTATAATATCCTCTATCCTATCCTATCCTCTATCCCATCCTATCCTCTATCCTATCCTATCCTCTATCCTATCCTATCCTCTATCCTATCCTATCCTCTATCCTATCCTATCCTCTATCCCATCCTATCCTCTATCCTATCCTATCCTCTATCCTACCCTATCCTCTATCCTATCCTATCCTCTATCCGATCCTCTATCCTATCCTATCCTCTATCCTATCCTCTATCCTATCATATCCTATATCCCATCCTATCCTCTATCCTATCCTATCCTCTATCCTGTCCTATACTCTATCCTATCCTTTCCTCTATCCTATCCTATCATCTATCCCGTCCTGTCCTCAATCCTATCCTATACTGTATTATATACTATCCTCTTTCCTATCCTATCCTCTATCCTATCCAATCCCCTATCCTATCATCTATAATATCGTATCCTCCATCATATCCTACCCTCTTTCCTATAATATCATCTATCCTATCCTATCCTCTATCCTATCCTATCCTCTATCCCATCCTATCCTCTATCCTATCCTATCCTCTATCCTATCCTATCCTCTATCCTATCCTATCCTCTATCCTATCCTATCCTCTATCCTATCCTATCCTCTATCCTATCCTATCCTCTATCCTATCCTATCCTCTATCATATCCTATCCTCTATCCAATCCTATCCTCTATCCTATCCTATCCTCTATCCTATCCTATCCTCCATCCGATCCTCTATCCAATCCTATCCTCTATCCTATCCTATCCTCTATCCGATCCTCTATCCTGTCCTCTATCCTATCCTATCCTCTATCCTATCCTATCCTCTATCCCATCCTATCCTCTATCCTATCCTATCCTCTATCCTATCCTATCCTCTATCCTATCCTATCCTCTATCCTATCCTATACTCTATCCTATCCTCTATCCTATCCGCTATCCTATCCTCTATCCTATCCTCTATCCTATCCTATCCTATATCCCATCCTATCCTCTATCCTATTCTAACCTCTATCCTATCCTATCCTCTATCCCATACTATCCTCTATCCTATCCTATCCTCTATCCTACCATATCCTCTATCCTACCATATCCTCTATCCTATCCTCTATCCTATCCTCTATCCTATCCTCTATCCTATCCTCTATCCTATCCTATCCTCTATCCTATCCTATCCTCTATCCTATCCTATCCTCTATCCTATCCTATCCTTTATCCTATCCTATCCTGTATCCTATCCTATCCTCTATCCTATCCTCTCCTCTATCCTATCCTATCCTCTATCCTATCCTATCCTCTATCCTATCCTATCCTCTATCCTATCCTATCCTCTATCCTATCCTATCCTCTATCCTATCCTATCCTCTATCCTATCCTATCCTCTATTAGAGCCTCTATCCTATCCTATCCTCTATCCTATCCTATCCTCTATCCCATCCTATCCTCTATCCTATCCTATCCTCTATCCTATCCTATCCTCTATCCTATACTCTATCCTATCCTATCCTCTATCGTATCCTATCCTCTATCCTATCCTACCCTCTATTCTATCCTATCCTGTAACCCAGCCTATCCTCTATCCTATCCTATCCTCTATCCTATCCTATCCTCTATCCTATCCTATCCTCTATCCTATCCTATCCTCTATCCTATCCTATCCTCTATCCTATCCTATCCTCTATTAGAGCCTCTATCCTATCCTATCCTCTATCCTATCCAATCCTCTATTATATCCTATCCTCTATCCTATCCTATCCTCTATCCTATCCTATCCTCTATCCGATCCTCTATCCTATCCTATCCTCTATCCTATCCTATCCTATCCTCTATCCTATCCTATCCTTTATCCTATCCTATCCTCTATTCTATCCTATCCTCTATCCTATCCTATCCTCTATCTTATCCTATCCTCTATCCTATCCTATCCTCTATCTTATCCTATCCTCTATCCTATCGTCTATCCTATCCTCTATCCTATCCTATCCTCTATCCTATCCTCTACCCTATCCTATCCTCTTTAATATCGTTTACTCTGTCATATCCTATCCTCTATCCTATAATATCATCTATCCTATTCTATCCTCTATCCTATCCTCTATCATATCCAATCCTCTATCGTATCCTCTATCCTATCCTATCCTCTATCCTATCCTATCCTCTATCCTATCATATCCTCGATCCTATCCTATCCTCTATCCTATCCTATCCTCTATCCGATCCTCTATCCTATCCTATCCTCTATCCGATCGTCTATCCTATCCTCTATCGTATCCTATCCTATCCTCCATCATATCCTATCCTCTATCCTATCCTATCCTCTAACCCAGCCTATCCTCTATCCTATCCTATCCTCTATCCTATCCTATCCTCTATCCTATCCTATCCTCTATCCTATCCTATCCTCTATCCTATCCTATCCTCTATCCTATCCTATCCTCTATCCTATCCTATCCTCTATCCTATCCTATCCTCTATCCTATCCTATCCTCTATTAGAGCCTCTATCCTATCCTATCCTCTATCCTATCATATCCTCTATCCTATCCTATCCTCTATCCGATCCTCTATCCTATCCTATCCTCTATCCTATCCTATCCTATCCTCTATTCTATCCTATCCTTTATCCTATCCTATCCTCTATTCTATCCTATCCTCTATCCCACCCTATCCTCTATCCTATCCTATCCTCTATCCTACCCTATCCTCTATCCTATCCTATCCTCTATCCTGTCCTTTCCTCAATCCTATTATATCCTCTATCCTATCCCATCCTCTATCCTATCCTATCCTATCCTCTATCCTATCCTATCCTCTATCCTATCCTATCCTCTATCCTATCCTATCCTCTATCCTATGCTATCCTCTATCATATCCTATCCTCTATCAGATCCTCTATCGTATCCTATCATCTATCCTATCCTCTATCGTATCCTATCCTCTCCTCTATCCTATCCTACCCTCTATCCTATCCTATCCTCTATCCTATCCTCTATACCATCCTCTATCCTATCCTATCCTCTATCCGATCCTCTATCCTATCCTATCCTCTATCCTATCCTCTATACCATCCTCTATCCTATCCTATCCTCTATCCTACCCTATCCTCTATACTATCCTATCCTCTATCCTGTCCTTTCCTCAATCCTATTATATCCTCTATCCTATCCCATCCTCTATCCTATCCTATCCTATCCTCTATCCTATCCTATCCTCTATCCTATCCTATCCTCTATCCTATCCTATCCTCTATCCTATGCTATCCTCTATCCTATCCTATCCTCTATCCTATCCTATCCTCTATCCTATCCTATCCTCTATCCTATCCTATCCTCTATCCTATCCTATCCTCTATCCTATCCTATCCTCTATCCTATCCTATCCTCTATCCTATCCTATCCTCTATCCTATCCTATCCTCTATCCTATCCTATCCTTTATCCTATCCTATCCTCTATTAGAGCCTCTATCCTGTCCTATCCTCTATCCTATCCTATCCTCTATCCTATCCTATCCTCTATCCGATCCTCTATCCTATCCTATCCTCTATCCTATCCTATCCTATCCTCTATCCTATCCTATCCTTTATCCTATCCTATCCTCTATTCTATCCTATCCTCTATCCTATCCTATCCTCTATCTTATCCTATCCTCTATCCTATCATATCCTCTATCCTATCCTATCCTCTATCCTATCCTCTATCCTATCCTCTATCCTATCGTATCCTCTATCCTATCCTATCCTCTATCCTATCCTATCTTCTATCCTATCCAAACCTCTATCCTATTCTATCCTCTATCCTATCCTATCCTCTATCCCATCCTATCCTCTATCCTATCCTATCCTCTATCCTATCCTATCCTCTATCCTATACTCTATCCTATCCTAACCTCTATCCTATCCTATCCTCTATAATATCGTTTACTCTATCATATCCTATCCTCTATCTTATAATATCATCTATCCTATTCTATCCTCTATCCTATCCTCTATCATATCCAATCCTCTATCGTATCCTCTATCCTATTCTATCCTCTATCCTATCCTCTATCATATCCAATCCTCTATCGTATCCTCTATCCTATCCTATCCTCTATCCTATCCTATCCTCTATCCTGTCCTTTCCTCAATCCTATTATATCCTCTATCCTATCCCATCCTCTATCCTATCCTATCCTATCCTCTATCCTATCCTATCCTCTATCCTATCCTATCCTCTATCCTATCCTATCCTCTATCCTATGCTATCCTCTATCATATCCTATCCTCTATCAGATCCTCTATCCTATCCTATCATCTATCCTATCCTCTATCGTATCCTATCCTCTCCTCTATCCTATCCTACCCTCTATCCTATCCTATCCTCTATCCTATCCTCTATACCATCCTCTATCCTATCCTATCCTCTATCCGATCCTCTATCCTATCCACTATCCTATCCTATCCTCTATACCATCCTTTATCCTATCCTATCCTCTATCCTATCCTCTATCCTATCCTATCCTATATCCCATCCTATCCTCTATCCTATCCTATCCTATATCCCATCCTATCCTCTATCCTATCCTATCCTCTATCCTGTCCTATACTCTATCCTATCCTTTCCTCTATCCTATCCTATCATCTATCCCGTCCTGTCCTCAATCCTATCCTATACTGTATTATATACTATCCTCTTTCCTATCCTATCCTCTATCCTATCCAATCCCCTATCCTATCATCTATAATATCGTATCCTCCATCATATCCTACCCTCTTTCCTATAATATCATCTATCCTATCCTATCCTCTATCCTATCCTATCCTCTATCCCATCCTATCCTCTATCCTATCCTATCCTCTATCCTATCCTATCCTCTATCCTATCCTATCCTCTATCCTATCCTATCCTCTATCCCATCCTATCCTCTATCCTATCCTATCCTCTATCCTACCCTATCCTCTATCCTATCCTATCCTCTATCCGATCCTCTATCCTATCCTATCCTCTATCCTATCCTCTATCCTATCATATCCTATATCCCATCCTATCCTCTATCCTATCCTATCCTCTATCCTGTCCTATACTCTATCCTATCCTTTCCTCTATCCTATCCTATCATCTATCCCGTCCTGTCCTCAATCCTATCCTATACTGTATTATATACTATCCTCTTTCCTATCCTATCCTCTATCCTATCCAATCCCCTATCCTATCATCTATAATATCGTATCCTCCATCATATCCTACCCTCTTTCCTATAATATCATCTATCCTATCCTATCCTCTATCCTATCCTATCCTCTATCCCATCCTATCCTCTATCCTATCCTATCCTCTATCCTATCCTATCCTCTATCCTATCCTATCCTCTATCCTATCCTATCCTCTATCCTATCCTATCCTCTATAATATCCTATCCTCTATCCTATCCTATCCTCTATCATATCCTATCCTCTATCCAATCCTATCCTCTATCCTATCCTATCCTCTATCCTATCCTATCCTCCATCCGATCCTCTATCCAATCCTATCCTCTATCCTATCCTATCCTCTATCCGATCCTCTATCCTGTCCTCTATCCTATCCTATCCTCTATCCTATCCTATCCTCTATCCCATCCTATCCTCTATCCTATCCTATCCTCTATCCTATCCTATCCTCTATCCTATCCTATCCTCTATCCTATCCTATACTCTATCCTATCCTCTATCCTATCCGCTATCCTATCCTCTATCCTATCCTCTATCCTATCCTATCCTATATCCCATCCTATCCTCTATCCTATTCTAACCTCTATCCTATCCTATCCTCTATCCCATACTATCCTCTATCCTATCCTATCCTCTATCCTACCATATCCTCTATCCTACCATATCCTCTATCCTATCCTCTATCCTATCCTCTATCCTATCCTCTATCCTATCCTATCCTCTATCCTATCCTATCCTCTATCCTATCCTATCCTCTATCCTATCCTATCCTTTATCCTATCCTATCCTGTATCCTATCCTATCCTCTATCCTATCCTCTCCTCTATCCTATCCTATCCTCTATCCTATCCTATCCTCTATCCTATCCTATCCTCTATCCTATCCTATCCTCTATCCTATCCTATCCTCTATCCTATCCTATCCTCTATTAGAGCCTCTATCCTATCCTATCCTCTATCCTATCCTATCCTCTATCCCATCCTATCCTCTATCCTATCCTATCCTCTATCCTATCCTATCCTCTATCCTATACTCTATCCTATCCTATCCTCTATCGTATCCTATCCTCTATCCTATCCTACCCTCTATTCTATCCTATCCTGTAACCCAGCCTATCCTCTATCCTATCCTATCCTCTATCCTATCCTATCCTCTATCCTATCCTATCCTCTATCCTATCCTATCCTCTATCCTATCCTATCCTCTATTAGAGCCTCTATCCTATCCTATCCTCTATCCTATCCAATCCTCTATTATATCCTATTCTCTATCCTATCCTATCCTCTATCCTATCCTATCCTCTATCCGATCCTCTATCCTATCCTATCCTCTATCCTATCCTATCCTATCCTCTATCCTATCCTATCCTTTATCCTATCCTATCCTCTATTCTATCCTATCCTCTATCCTATCCTATCCTCTATCTTATCCTATCCTCTATCCTATCCTATCCTCTATCTTATCCTATCCTCTATCCTATCGTCTATCCTATCCTCTATCCTATCCTATCCTCTATCCTATCCTCTACCCTATCCTATCCTCTTTAATATCGTTTACTCTGTCATATCCTATCCTCTATCCTATAATATCATCTATCCTATTCTATCCTCTATCCTATCCTCTATCATATCCAATCCTCTATCGTATCCTCTATCCTATCCTATCCTCTATCCTATCCTATCCTCTATCCTATCATATCCTCGATCCTATCCTATCCTCTATCCTATCCTATCCTCTATCCGATCCTCTATCCTATCCTATCCTCTATCCGATCGTCTATCCTATCCTCTATCGTATCCTATCCTATCCTCCATCATATCCTATCCTCTATCCTATCCTATCCTCTAACCCAGCCTATCCTCTATCCTATCCTATCCTCTATCCTATCCTATCCTCTATCCTATCCTATCCTCTATCCTATCCTATCCTCTATCCTATCCTATCCTCTATCCTATCCTATCCTCTATCCTATCCTATCCTCTATCCTATCCTATCCTCTATCCTATCCTATCCTCTATCCTATCCTATCCTCTATTAGAGCCTCTATCCTATCCTATCCTCTATCCTATCATATCCTCTATCCTATCCTATCCTCTATCCGATCCTCTATCCTATCCTATCCTCTATCCTATCCTATCCTATCCTCTATTCTATCCTATCCTTTATCCTATCCTATCCTCTATTCTATCCTATCCTCTATCCCACCCTATCCTCTATCCTATCCTATCCTCTATCCTACCCTATCCTCTATCCTATCCTATCCTCTATCCTGTCCTTTCCTCAATCCTATTATATCCTCTATCCTATCCCATCCTCTATCCTATCCTATCCTATCCTCTATCCTATCCTATCCTCTATCCTATCCTATCCTCTATCCTATCCTATCCTCTATCCTATGCTATCCTCTATCATATCCTATCCTCTATCAGATCCTCTATCGTATCCTATCATCTATCCTATCCTCTATCGTATCCTATCCTCTCCTCTATCCTATCCTACCCTCTATCCTATCCTATCCTCTATCCTATCCTCTATACCATCCTCTATCCTATCCTATCCTCTATCCGATCCTCTATCCTATCCTATCCTCTATCCTATCCTCTATACCATCCTCTATCCTATCCTATCCTCTATCCTATCCTCTATCCTATCCTATCCTATATCCCATCCTATCCTCTATCCTATCCTATCCTATATCCCATCCTATCCTCTATCCTATCCTATCCTCTATCCTGTCCTATACTCTATCCTATCCTTTCCTCTATCCTATCCTATCATCTATCCCGTCCTGTCCTCAATCCTATCCTATACTGTATTATATACTATCCTCTTTCCTATCCTATCCTCTATCCTATCCAATCCCCTATCCTATCATCTATAATATCGTATCCTCCATTATATCCTACCCTCTTTCCTATAATATCATCTATCCTATCCTATCCTCTATCCTATCCTATCCTCTATCCCATCCTATCCTCTATCCTATCCTATCCTCTATCCTATCCTATCCTCTATCCTATCCTATCCTCTATCCTATCCTATCCTCTATCCTATCCTCTATCCTATCCGCTATCCTATCCTCTATCCTATCCTCTATCCTATCCTATATTATATCCCATCCTATCCTCTATCCTATTCTAACCTCTATCCTATCCTATCCTCTATCCCATACTATACTCTATCCTATCCTATCCTCTATCCTACCATATCCTCTATCCTACCATATCCTCTATCCTATCCTCTATCCTATCCTCTATCCTATCCTCTATCCTATCCTATCCTCTATCCTATCCTATCCTCTAACCTATCCTATCCTCTATCCTATCCTATCCTTTATCCTATCCTATCCTGTATCCTATCCTATCCTCTATCCTATCCTCTCCTCTATCCTATCCTATCCTCTATCCTATCCTATCCTCTATCCTATCCTATCCTCTATCCTATCCTATCCTCTATCCTATCCTATCCTCTATCCTATCCTATCCTCTATTAGAGCCTCTATCCTATCCTATCCTCTATCCCATCCTATCCTCTATCCCATCCTATCCTCTATCCTATCCTATCCTCTATCCTATCCTATCCTCTATCCTATACTCTATCCTATCCTATCCTCTATCGTATCCTATCCTCTATCCTATCCTACCCTCTATTCTATCCTATCCTGTAACCCAGCCTATCCTCTATCCTATCCTATCCTCTATCCTATCCTATCCTCTATCCTATCCTATCCTCTATCCTATCCTATCCTCTATCCTATCCTATCCTCTATCCTATCCTATCCTCTATTAGAGCCTCTATCCTATCCTATCCTCTATCCTATCCAATCCTCTATTATATCCTATCCTCTATCCTATCCTATCCTCTATCCTATCCTATCCTCTATCCGATCCTCTATCCTATCCTATCCTCTATCCTATCCTATCCTATCCTCTATCCTATCCTATCCTTTATCCTATCCTATCCTCTATTCTATCCTATCCTCTATCCTATCCTATCCTCTATCTTATCCTATCCTCTATCCTATCCTATCCTCTATCTTATCCTATCCTCTATCCTATCCTATCCTCTATCCTATCCTCTACCCTATCCTATCCTCTTTAATATCGTTTACTCTGTCATATCCTATCCTCTATCCTATAATATCATCTATCCTATTCTATCCTCTATCCTATCCTCTATCATATCCAATCCTCTATCGTATCCTCTATCCTATCCTATCCTCTATCCTATCCTATCCTCTATCCTATCATATCCTCGATCCTATCCTATCCTCTATCCTATCCTATCCTCTATCCGATCCTCTATCCTATCCTATCCTCTATCCGATCGTCTATCCTATCCTCTATCGTATCCTATCCTATCCTCCATCATATCCTATCCTCTATCCTATCCTATCCTCTAACCCAGCCTATCCTCTATCCTATCCTATCCTCTATCCTATCCTATCCTCTATCCTATCCTATCCTCTATCCTATCCTATCCTCTATCCTATCCTATCCTCTATCCTATCCTATCCTCTATCCTATCCTATCCTCTATCCTATCCCATCCTCTATCCTATCCTATCCTATCCTCTATCCTATCCTATCCTCTATCCTATCCTATCCTCTATCCTATCCTATCCTCTATCCTATGCTATCCTCTATCATATCCTATCCTCTATCAGATCCTCTATCGTATCCTATCATCTATCCTATCCTCTATCGTATCCTATCCTCTCCTCTATCCTATCCTACCCTCTATCCTATCCTATCCTCTATCCTATCCTCTATACCATCCTCTATCCTATCCTATCCTCTATCCGATCCTCTATCCTATCCTATCCTCTATCCTATCCTCTATACCATCCTCTATCCTATCCTATCCTCTATCCTATCCTCTATCCTATCCTATCCTATATCCCATCCTATCCTCTATCCTATCCTATCCTATATCCCATCCTATCCTCTATCCTATCCTATCCTCTATCCTGTCCTATACTCTATCCTATCCTTTCCTCTATCCTATCCTATCATCTATCCCGTCCTGTCCTCAATCCTATCCTATACTGTATTATATACTATCCTCTTTCCTATCCTATCCTCTATCCTATCCAATCCCCTATCCTATCATCTATAATATCGTATCCTCCATTATATCCTACCCTCTTTCCTATAATATCATCTATCCTATCCTATCCTCTATCCTATCCTATCCTCTATCTTATCCTCTATCCTATCCTCTATCCTACCCTCTATCCTATCCTATCCTCTATAATATCGTTTACTCTATCATATCCTATCCTCTATCTTATAATATCATCTATCCTATTCTATCCTCTATCCTATCCTCTATCATATCCAATCCTCTATCGTATCCTCTATCCTATTCTATCCTCTATCCTATCCTCTATCATATCCAATCCTCTATCGTATCCTCTATCCTATCCAAACCTCTATCCTATTCTATCCTCTATCCTATCCTATCCTCTATCCCACCCTATCCTCTATCCTATCCTATCCTCTATCTTATCCTCTATCCTATCCTCTATCCTACCCTCTATCCTATCCTATCCTCTATCCTTTCCTCTATCTTGTCCTATACTCTATCCTATCCTTTCCTCTATCCTATCCTATCATCTATCCCGTCCTGTCCTCAATGCTATCCTATACTGTATTATATACTATCCTCTTTCCTATCCTATCCTCTATCCTATCCAATCCCCTATCCTATCCTATCCTTTATCCTATCCTATCCTCTATTCTATCCTATCCTCTATCCTATCCTATCCTCTATCTTATCCTATCCTCTATCCTATCCTATCCTCTATCTTATCCTATCCTCTATCCTATCGTCTATAGTATCCTATATCCTATCCTATCCTCTATCCTATCCTCTACCCTATCCTATCCTCTTTAATATCGTTTACTCTGTCATATCCTATCCTCTATCCTATAATATCATCTATCCTATTCTATCCTCTATCCTATCCTCTATCATATCCAATCCTCTATCGTATCCTCTATCCTATCCTATCCTCTATCCTATCCTATCCTCTATCCTATCATATCCTCTATCCTATCCTATCCTCTATCCTATCCTATCCTCTATCCGATCCTCTATCCTATCCTATCCTCTATCCGATCGTCTATCCTATCCTCTATCGTATCCTATCCTATCCTCCATCACATCCTATCCTCTATCCTATCCTATCCTCTAACCCAGCCTATCCTCTATCCTATCCTATCCTCTATCCTATCCTATCCTCTATCCTATCCTATCCTCTATCCTATCCTATCCTCTATCCTATCCTATCCTCTATCCTATCCTATCCTCTATCCTATCCTATCCTCTATCCTATCCTATCCTCTATCCTATCCTATCCTCTATCCTATCCTATCCTCTATCCTATCCTATCCTCTATCCTATCCTATCCTCTATTAGAGCCTCTATCCTGTCCTATCCTCTATCCTATCCTATCCTCTATCCTATCCTATCCTCTATCCGATCCTCTATCCTATCCTATCCTCTATCCTATCCTATCCTATCCTCTATCCTATCCTATCCTTTATCCTATCCTATCCTCTATTCTATCCTATCCTCTATCCTATCCTATCCTCTATCTTATCCTATCATATCCTCTATCCTATCCTATCCTCTATCCTATCCTCTATCCTATCCTCTATCCTATCGTATCCTCTATCCTATCCTATCATCTATCCTATCCTATCTTCTATCCTATCCAAACCTCTATCCTATTCTATCCTCTATCCTATCCTATCCTCTATCCCATCCTATCCTCTATCCTATCCTATCCTCTATCCTATCCTATCCTCTATCCTATACTCTATCCTATCCTAACCTCTATCCTATCCTATCCTCTATAATATCGTTTACTCTATCATATCCTATCCTCTATCTTATAATATCATCTATCCTATTCTATCCTCTATCCTATCCTCTATCATATCCAATCCTCTATCGTATCCTCTATCCTATTCTATCCTCTATCCTATCCTCTATCATATCCAATCCTCTATCGTATCCTCTATCCTATCCTATCCTCTATCCTATCCTATCCTCTATCCTGTCCTTTCCTCAATCCTATTATATCCTCTATCCTATCCCATCCTCTATCCTATCCTATCCTATCCTCTATCCTATCCTATCTTCTATCCTATCCAAACCTCTATCCTATTCTATCCTCTATCCTATCCTATCCTCTATCCCACCCTATCCTCTATCCTATCCTATCCTCTATCTTATCCTCTATCCTATCCTCTATCCTACCCTCTATCCTATCCTATCCTCTATCCTTTCCTCTATCTTGTCCTATACTCTATCCTATCCTTTCCTCTATCCTATCCTATCATCTATCCCGTCCTGTCCTCAATGCTATCCTATACTGTATTATATACTATCCTCTTTCCTATCCTATCCTCTATCCTATCCAATCCCCTATCCTATCCTATCCTTTATCCTATCCTATCCTCTATTCTATCCTATCCTCTATCCTATCCTATCCTCTATCTTATCCTATCCTCTATCCTATCCTATCCTCTATCTTATCCTATCCTCTATCCTATCGTCTATAGTATCCTATATCCTATCCTATCCTCTATCCTATCCTCTACCCTATCCTATCCTCTTTAATATCGTTTACTCTGTCATATCCTATCCTCTATCCTATAATATCATCTATCCTATTCTATCCTCTATCCTATCCTCTATCATATCCAATCCTCTATCGTATCCTCTATCCTATCCTATCCTCTATCCTATCCTATCCTCTATCCTATCCTATCCTCTATCCGATCCTCTATCCTATCCTATCCTCTATCCGATCGTCTATCCTATCCTCTATCGTATCCTATCCTATCCTCCATCACATCCTATCCTCTATCCTATCCTATCCTCTAACCCAGCCTATCCTCTATCCTATCCTATCCTCTATCCTATCCTATCCTCTATCCTATCCTATCCTCTATCCTATCCTATCCTCTATCCTATCCTATCCTCTATCCTATCCTATCCTCTATCCTATCCTATCCTCTATCCTATCCTATCCTCTATCCTATCCTATCCTCTATCCTATCCTATCCTCTATCCTATCCTATCCTCTATTAGAGCCTCTATCCTGTCCTATCCTCTATCCTATCCTATCCTCTATCCTATCCTATCCTCTATCCGATCCTCTATCCTATCCTATCCTCTATCCTATCCTATCCTATCCTCTATCCTATCCTATCCTTTATCCTATCCTATCCTCTATTCTATCCTATCCTCTATCCTATCCTATCCTCTATCTTATCCTATCATATCCTCTATCCTATCCTATCCTCTATCCTATCCTCTATCCTATCCTCTATCCTATCGTATCCTCTATCCTATCCTATCATCTATCCTATCCTATCTTCTATCCTATCCAAACCTCTATCCTATTCTATCCTCTATCCTATCCTATCCTCTATCCCATCCTATCCTCTATCCTATCCTATCCTCTATCCTATCCTATCCTCTATCCTATACTCTATCCTATCCTAACCTCTATCCTATCCTATCCTCTATAATATCGTTTACTCTATCATATCCTATCCTCTATCTTATAATATCATCTATCCTATTCTATCCTCTATCCTATCCTCTATCATATCCAATCCTCTATCGTATCCTCTATCCTATTCTATCCTCTATCCTATCCTCTATCATATCCAATCCTCTATCGTATCCTCTATCCTATCCTATCCTCTATCCTATCCTATCCTCTATCCTGTCCTTTCCTCAATCCTATTATATCCTCTATCCTATCCCATCCTCTATCCTATCCTATCCTATCCTCTATCCTATCCTATCTTCTATCCTATCCAAACCTCTATCCTATTCTATCCTCTATCCTATCCTATCCTCTATCCCACCCTATCCTCTATCCTATCCTATCCTCTATCTTATCCTCTATCCTATCCTCTATCCTACCCTCTATCCTATCCTATCCTCTATCCTTTCCTCTATCTTGTCCTATACTCTATCCTATCCTTTCCTCTATCCTATCCTATCATCTATCCCGTCCTGTCCTCAATGCTATCCTATACTGTATTATATACTATCCTCTTTCCTATCCTATCCTCTATCCTATCCAATCCCCTATCCTATCCTATCCTTTATCCTATCCTATCCTCTATTCTATCCTATCCTCTATCCTATCCTATCCTCTATCTTATCCTATCCTCTATCCTATCCTATCCTCTATCTTATCCTATCCTCTATCCTATCGTCTATAGTATCCTATATCCTATCCTATCCTCTATCCTATCCTCTACCCTATCCTATCCTCTTTAATATCGTTTACTCTGTCATATCCTATCCTCTATCCTATAATATCATCTATCCTATTCTATCCTCTATCCTATCCTCTATCATATCCAATCCTCTATCGTATCCTCTATCCTATCCTATCCTCTATCCTATCCTATCCTCTATCCTATCATATCCTCTATCCTATCCTATCCTCTATCCTATCCTATCCTCTATCCGATCCTCTATCCTATCCTATCCTCTATCCGATCGTCTATCCTATCCTCTATCGTATCCTATCCTATCCTCCATCACATCCTATCCTCTATCCTATCCTATCCTCTAACCCAGCCTATCCTCTATCCTATCCTATCCTCTATCCTATCCTATCCTCTATCCTATCCTATCCTCTATCCTATCCTATCCTCTATCCTATCCTATCCTCTATCCTATCCTATCCTCTATCCTATCCTATCCTCTATCCTATCCTATCCTCTATCCTATCCTATCCTCTATCCTATCCTATCCTCTATCCTATCCTATCCTCTATCCTATCCTATCCTCTATTAGAGCCTCTATCCTGTCCTATCCTCTATCCTATCCTATCCTCTATCCTATCCTATCCTCTATCCGATCCTCTATCCTATCCTATCCTCTATCCTATCCTATCCTATCCTCTATCCTATCCTATCCTTTATCCTATCCTATCCTCTATTCTATCCTATCCTCTATCCTATCCTATCCTCTATCTTATCCTATCATATCCTCTATCCTATCCTATCCTCTATCCTATCCTCTATCCTATCCTCTATCCTATCGTATCCTCTATCCTATCCTATCATCTATCCTATCCTATCTTCTATCCTATCCAAACCTCTATCCTATTCTATCCTCTATCCTATCCTATCCTCTATCCCATCCTATCCTCTATCCTATCCTATCCTCTATCCTATCCTATCCTCTATCCTATACTCTATCCTATCCTAACCTCTATCCTATCCTATCCTCTATAATATCGTTTACTCTATCATATCCTATCCTCTATCTTATAATATCATCTATCCTATTCTATCCTCTATCCTATCCTCTATCATATCCAATCCTCTATCGTATCCTCTATCCTATTCTATCCTCTATCCTATCCTCTATCATATCCAATCCTCTATCGTATCCTCTATCCTATCCTATCCTCTATCCTATCCTATCCTCTATCCTGTCCTTTCCTCAATCCTATTATATCCTCTATCCTATCCCATCCTCTATCCTATCCTATCCTATCCTCTATCCTATCCTATCCTCTATCCTATCCTATCCTCTATCCTATCCTATCCTCTATCCTATCCTATCCTCTATCCTATGCTATCCTCTATCATATCCTATCCTCTATCAGATCCTCTATCCTATCCTATCATCTATCCTATCCTCTATCGTATCCTATCCTCTCCTCTATCCTATCCTACCCTCTATCCTATCCTATCCTCTATCCTATCCTCTATACCATCCTCTATCCTATCCTATCCTCTATCCGATCCTCTATCCTATCCACTATCCTATCCTATCCTCTATACCATCCTTTATCCTATCCTATCCTCTATCCTATCCTCTATCCTATCCTATCCTATATCCCATCCTATCCTCTATCCTATCCTATCCTATATCCCATCCTATCCTCTATCCTATCCTATCCTCTATCCTGTCCTATACTCTATCCTATCCTTTCCTCTATCCTATCCTATCATCTATCCCGTCCTGTCCTCAATCCTATCCTATACTGTATTATATACTATCCTCTTTCCTATCCTATCCTCTATCATATCCAATCCCCTATCCTATCATCTATAATATCGTATCCTCCATCATATCCTACCCTCTTTCCTATAATATCATCTATCCTATCCTATCCTCTATCCTATCCTATCCTCTATCCCATCCTATCCTCTATCCTATCCTATCCTCTATCCTATCCTATCCTCTATCCTATCCTATCCTCTATCCTATCCTATCCTCTATCCCATCCTATCCTCTATCCTATCCTATCCTCTATCCTACCCTATCCTCTATCCTATCCTATCCTCTATCCTATTCTATCCTCTATCCTATCCTATTCTCTATCCCATACTATCCTCTATCCTATCCTATCCTCTATCCTATCCTATCCTCTATCCTATCCTATCCTCTATCCTATCCTATCCTCTATCCTATCCTATCCTCTATCCCATACTATCCTCTATCCTATCCTATCCTCTATCCTATCCTATCCTCTATCCTATCCTCTATACCATCCTCTATCCTATCCTATCCTCTATCCGATCCTCTATCCTATCCTATCCTCTATCCTATCCTCTATCCTATCATATCCTATATCCCATCCTATCCTCTATCCTATCCTATCCTCTATCCTGTCCTATACTCTATCCTATCCTTTCCTCTATCCTATCCTATCATCTATCCCGTCCTGTCCTCAATCCTATCCTATACTGTATTATATACTATCCTCTTTCCTATCCTATCCTCTATCCTATCCAATCCCCTATCCTATCATCTATAATATCGTATCCTCCATCATATCGTATCCTCTTTCCTATAATATCATCTATCCTATCCTATCCTCTATCCTATCCTATCCTCTATCCCATCCTATCCTCTATCCTATCCTATCCTCTATCCTATCCTATCCTCTATCCTATCCTATCCTCTATCCTATCCTATACTCTATCCTATCCTCTATCCTATCCGCTATCCTATCCTCTATCCTATCCTCTATCCTATCCTATCCTATATCCCATCCTATCCTCTATCCTATTCTAACCTCTATCCTATCCTATCCTCTATCCCATACTATCCTCTATCCTATCCTATCCTCTATCCTATCCTATCCTCTATCCTATCCTATCCTCTATCCTATCCTATCTTCTATCCTATCCAAACCTCTATCCTATTCTATCCTCTATCCTATCCTATCCTCTATCCCACCCTATCCTCTATCCTATCCTATCCTCTATCCTACCCTATCCTCTATCCTATCCTATCCTCTATCCTGTCCTTTCCTCAATCCTATTATATCCTCTATCCTATCCCATCCTCTATCCTATCCTATCCTATCCTCTATCCTATCCTATCCTCTATCCTATCCTATCCTCTATCCTATCCTATCCTCTATCCTATGCTATCCTCTATCATATCCTATCCTCTATCAGATCCTCTATCGTATCCTATCATCTATCCTATCCTCTATCGTATCCTATCCTCTCCTCTATCCTATCCTACCCTCTATCCTATCCTATCCTCTATCCTATCCTCTATACCATCCTCTATCCTATCCTATCCTCTATCCGATCCTCTATCCTATCCTATCCTCTATCCTATCCTCTATACCATCCTCTATCCTATCCTATCCTCTATCCTATCCTCTATCCTATCCTATCCTATATCCCATCCTATCCTCTATCCTATCCTATCCTATATCCCATCCTATCCTCTATCCTATCCTATCCTCTATCCTGTCCTATACTCTATCCTATCCTTTCCTCTATCCTATCCTATCATCTATCCCGTCCTGTCCTCAATCCTATCCTATACTGTATTATATACTATCCTCTTTCCTATCCTATCCTCTATCCTATCCAATCCCCTATCCTATCATCTATAATATCGTATCCTCCATTATATCCTACCCTCTTTCCTATAATATCATCTATCCTATCCTATCCTCTATCCTATCCTATCCTCTATCCCATCCTATCCTCTATCCTATCCTATCCTCTATCCTATCCTATCCTCTATCCTATCCTATCCTCTATCCTATCCTATCCTCTATCCTATCCTATCTTCTATCCTATCCAAACCTCTATCCTATTCTATCCTCTATCCTATCCTATCATCTATCCCATCCTGTCCTCTATCCTCTCCTATCCTCTATCCTACCCTATCCTCTATCCTATCCTATCCTCTATCCTATTCTATCCTCTATCCTATCCTATTCTCTATCCCATACTATCCTCTATCCTATCCTATCCTCTATCCTATCCTATCCTCTATCCTATCCTATCCTCTATCCTATCCTATCCTCTATCCCATACTATCCTCTATCCTATCCTATCCTCTATCCTATCCTATCCTCTATCCTATCATCTATACCATCCTCTATCCTATCCTATCCTCTATCCGATCCTCTATCCTATCCTATCCTCTATCCTATCCTCTATCCTATCCTCTATCCTATCATATCCTATATCCCATCCTATCCTCTATCCTATCCTATACTCTATCCTGTCCTATACTCTATCCTATCCTTTCCTCTATTATATCCTATCATCTATCCCGTCCTGTCCTCAATCCTATCCTATACTGTATTATATACTATCCTCTTTCCTATCCTATCCTCTATCCTATCCAATCCCCTATCCTATCATCTATAATATCGTATCCTCCATCATATCGTATCCTCTTTCCTATAATATCATCTATCCTATCCTATCCTCTATCCTATCCTATCCTCTATCCCATCCTATCCTCTATCCTATCCTATCCTCTATCCTATCCTATCCTCTATCCTATCCTATCCTCCATCCTATCCTATCCTCTATCCTATCCTCTATCCTATTCTATTCTCTATCCTATGCTCTATCATATCCAATCCTCTATCGTATCCTCTATCCTATCCTCTATCATATCCAATCCTCTATCGTATCCTCTATCCTATCCTATCCTCCATCCTATCCTATCCTCTATCCAGTTCTTTCCTCAATCCTATTATATCCTCTATCCTATCCTATCCTCTATCCCATCCTATCCTCTATCCTATCCTATCCTCTATCCTATCCTATCCTCTATCCTATCCTATACTCTATCCTATCCTCTATCCTATCCGCTATCCTATCCTCTATCCTATCCTCTATCCTATCCTATCCTATATCCCATCCTATCCTCTATCCTATTCTAACCTCTATCCTATCCTATCCTCTATCCCATACTATCCTCTATCCTATCCTATCCTCTATCCTACCATATCCTCTATCCTATCCTCTATCCTATCCTCTATCCTATCCTCTATCCTATCCTATCCTCTATCCTATCCTATCCTATCCTCTATCCTATCCTATCCTTTATCCTATCCTATCCTCTATTCTATCCTATCCTCTATCCTATCCTATCCTCTATCTTATCCTATCCTCTATCCTATCCTATCCTCTATCTTATCCTATCCTCTATCCTATCGTCTATCCTATCCTCTATCCTATCCTATCCTCTATCCTATCCTCTACCCTATCCTATCCTCTTTAATATCGTTTACTCTGTCATATCCTATCCTCTATCCTATAATATCATCTATCCTATTCTATCCTCTATCCTATCCTCTATCATATACAATCCTCTATCGTATCCTCTATCCTATCCTATCCTCTATCCTATCCTATCCTCTATCCTATCATATCCTCGATCCTATCCTATCCTCTATCCTATCCTATCCTCTATCCGATCCTCTATCCTATCCTATCCTCTATCCGATCGTCTATCCTATCCTCTATCGTATCCTATCCTATCCTCCATCATATCCTATCCTCTATCCTATCCTATCCTCTAACCCAGCCTATCCTCTATCCTATCCTATCCTCTATCCTATCCTATCCTCTATCCTATCCTATCCTCTATCCTATCCTATCCTCTATCCTATCCTATCCTCTATTAGAGCCTCTATCCTATCCTATCCTCTATCCTATCATATCCTCTATCCTATCCTATCCTCTATCCGATCCTCTATCCTATCCTATCCTCTATCCTATCCTATCCTATCCTCTATTCTATCCTATCCTTTATCCTATCCTATCCTCTATTCTATCCTATCCTCTTTCCTATCCTATCCTCTATCTTATCCTATCCTCTATCCTATCCTATCCTCTATCCTATCCTATCCTCTATCCTATCCTCTATCCTATCCTCTATCCTATCCTCTATCCTATCGTATCCTCTATCCTATCCTATCCTCTATCCTATCCTATCTTCTATCCTATCCAAACCTCTATCCTATTCTATCCTCTATCCTATCCTATCCTCTATCCCACCCTATCCTCTATCCTATCCTATCCTCTATCCTACCCTATCCTCTATCCTATCCTATCCTCTATCCTGTCCTTTCCTCAATCCTATTATATCCTCTATCCTATCCCATCCTCTATCCTATCCTATCCTATCCTCTATCCTATCCTATCCTCTATCCTATCCTCTATCCTATCCTATCCTCTATCCTATCCTATCCTCTATCCTATCCTATCCTCTATCCTATCCTATCCTCTATTAGAGCCTCTATCCTATCCTCTCCTCTATCCTATCCTACCCTCTATCCTATCCTATCCTCTATCCTATCCTCTATACCATCCTCTATCCTATCCTATCCTCTATCCGATCCTCTATCCTATCCTATCCTCTATCCTATCCTCTATACCATCCTCTATCCTATCCTATCCTCTATCCTATCCTCTATCCTATCCTATCCTATATCCCATCCTATCCTCTATCCTATCCTATCCTATATCCCATCCTATCCTCTATCCTATCCTATCCTCTATCCTGTCCTATACTCTATCCTATCCTTTCCTCTATCCTATCCTATCATCTATCCCGTCCTGTCCTCAATCCTATCCTATACTGTATTATATACTATCCTCTTTCCTATCCTATCCTCTATCCTATCCAATCCCCTATCCTATCATCTATAATATCGTATCCTCCATTATATCCTACCCTCTTTCCTATAATATCATCTATCCTATCCTATCCTCTATCCTATCCTATCCTCTATCCTACCCTATCCTCTATCCTATCCTATCCTCTATCCTATCCTATCCTCTATCCTATCCTATCCTCTATCCTATCCTATCCTCTATCCTATCCTATCTTCTATCCTATCCAAACCTCTATCCTATTCTATCCTCTATCCTATCCTATCCTCTATCCCATCCTATCCTCTATCCTCTCCTATCCTCTATCCTACCCTATCCTCTATCCTATCCTATCCTCTATCCTATTCTATCCTCTATCCTATCCTATTCTCTATCCCATACTATCCTCTATCCTATCCTATCCTCTATCCTATCCTATCCTCTATCCTATCCTATCCTCTATCCCATACTATCCTCTATCCTATCCTATCCTCTATCCTATCCTATCCTCTATCCTATCATCTATACCATCCTCTATCCTATCCTATCCTCTATCCGATCCTCTATCCTATCCTATCCTCTATCCTATCCTCTATCCTATCCTCTATCCTATCATATCCTATATCCCATCCTATCCTCTATCCTATCCTATACTCTATCCTGTCCTATACTCTATCCTATCCTTTCCTCTATTATATCCTATCATCTATCCCGTCCTGTCCTCAATCCTATCCTATACTGTATTATATACTATCCTCTTTCCTATCCTATCCTCTATCCTATCCAATCCCCTATCCTATCATCTATAATATCGTATCCTCCATCATATCGTATCCTCTTTCCTATAATATCATCTATCCTAACCTATCCTCTATCCTATCCTATCCTCTATCCCATCCTATCCTCTATCCTATCCTATCCTCTATCCTATCCTATCCTCTATCCTATCCTATCCTCTATCCTATCCTCTATCCTATTCTATTCTCTATCCTATGCTCTATCATATCCAATCCTCTATCGTATCCTCTATCCTATCCTCTATCATATCCAATCCTCTATCGTATCCTCTATCCTATCCTATCCTCCATCCTATCCTATCCTCTATCCAGTTCTTTCCTCAATCCTATTATATCCTCTATCCTATCCTATCCTCTATCCCATCCTATCCTCTATCCTATCCTATCCTCTATCCTATCCTATCCTCTATCCTATCCTATACTCTATCCTATCCTCTATCCTATCCGCTATCCTATCCTCTATCCTATCCTCTATCCTATCCTATCCTATATCCCATCCTATCCTCTATCCTATTCTAACCTCTATCCTATCCTATCCTCTATCCCATACTATCCTCTATCCTATCCTATCCTCTATCGTACCATATCCTCTATCCTATCCTCTATCCTATCCTCTATCCTATCCTCTATCCTATCCTATCCTCTATCCTATCCTATCCTCTATCCTATCCTATCCTCTATCCTATCCTATCCTTTATCCTATCCTATCCTCTATCCTATCCTATCCTCTAACCCAGCCTATCCTCTATCCTATCCTATCCTCTATCCTATCCTATCCTCTATCCTATCCTATCCTCTATCCTATCCTATCCTCTATCCTATCCTATCCTCTATCCTATCCTATCCTCTATCCTATCCTATCCTCTATCCTATCCTATCCTCTATTAGAGCCTCTATCCTATCCTATCCTCTATCCTATCCTATCCTCTATCCCATCCTATCCTCTATTCTATCCTATCCTCTATCCTATCCTATCCTCTATCCTATACTCTATCCTATCCTATCCTCTATCGTATCCTATCCTCTATCCTATCCTACCCTCTATTCTATCCTATCCTGTAACCCAGCCTATCCTCTATCCTATCCTATCCTCTATCCTATCCTATCGTCTATCCTACCCTATCCTCTATCCTATCCTATCCTCTATCCTATCCTATCCTCTATCCTATCCTATCCTCTATTAGAGCCTCTATCCTATCCTATCCTCTATCCTATCCAATCCTCTATTATATCCTATCCTCTATCCTATCCTATCCTCTATCCTATCCTATCCTCTATCCGATCCTCTATCCTATCCTATCCTCTATCCTATCCTATCCTATCCTCTATCCTATCCTATCCTTTATCCTATCCTATCCTCTATCCTATCCTATCCTCTATCCGATCCTCTATCCTATCCTATCCTCTATCCTATCCTATCCTATCCTCTATCCTATCCTATCCTTTATCCTATCCTATCCTCTATTCTATCCTATCCTCTATCCTATCCTATCCTCTATCTTATCCTATCATCTATCCTATCCTATCCTCTATCCTATCCTATCCTCTATCCTATCCTCTATCCTATCCTCTATCCTATCCTCTATCCTATCGTATCCTCTATCCTATCCTATCCTCTATCCTATCCAAACCTCTATCCTATTCTATCCTCTATCCTATCCTATCCTCTATCCCACCCTATCCTCTATCCTATCCTATCCTCTATCTTATTCTCTATCCTATCCTCTATCCTATCCTCTATCCTATCCTATCCTCTATCCCATACTATCCTCTATCCTATCCTATCCTCTATCCTATCCTCTATCCTATCCTCTACCCTATCCTATCCTCTTTAATATCGTTTACTCTATCATATCCTATCCTCTATCCTATAATATCATCTATCCTATTCTATCCTCTATCCTATCCTCTATCATATCCAATCCTCTATCGTATCCTCTATCCTATCCTCTATCCTATCCTCTATCCTATCCTCTATCCTATCCTATCCTCTATCCTATCCTATCCTCTATCCTATCCCATCCTCTATCCCATCCTATCCTCTATCCTATCTGTTGCGAGAGCAACAAGAAATCCTACGAACCCCACCGGTCTTCCGTTCCCTCCAGGCGATATACCTGGAAGGGATATTCAAAATGTAAAAGGCGCATGCGGAGCGGCTGCGAAACTGACCGTTTATATTTTTTTATGACTACTGCAATCCGACAATTCCGATTCCCTAAAACGACCGAACCCAGACCTGTCCCAATAAATCATACCACTGACGACCGAAGACTTTTCCCACTCCTCAACCTAAGATCTGTTAAACACACCCACGTCCAATTGCAAAAGGGCAACAGTTCCCCCACCTAACCCATCCTCCACCAATCACCAAAAAACCAAGGTGACGACGGACGCACACGACGAGACAGTCAGACAGAAACCAAAAAGTCAAAACGAAAGAGGGACAGGCGAACTCCCACATCTATAACGCGAATAAATATATTTGTCAAAACGCGAACCACGAGAAGTGTTTTCCTTCCCCATCTTTAAAGGTGCTCAATATCAATTCAAATATTGAGAAGAAGGCAACGACCAACTATTCGAGGCCTTCGTATACACTATCCTATCCTCTATCCTATCCTATCCTCTATCCTATCCTATCCTCTATCCTATCCTCTATCCTATCCGCTATCCTATCCTCTATCCTATCCTCTATCCTATCCTATCCTATATCCCATCCTATCCTCTATCCTATCCTATCCTCTATCCTATCCTATCCTCTATCCTATCCTATCCTCTATCCTATCCTATCCTCTATCCTATCCTATCCTCCATCCTATCCTATCCTCTATCCTATCCTATCCTCTATCCTATCCTATCCTCTATCCTATCCTATCCTGTATCCTATCCTATCCTCTATCCTATCCTCTATCCTATTCTATCCTCTATCCTATGCTCTATCATATCCAATCCTCTATCGTATCCTCTATCCTATCCTCTATCATATCCAATCCTCTATCGTATCCTCTATCCTATCCTATCCTCTATCCTATCCTATCCTCCATCCTATCCTATCCTCTATCCTGTTCTTTCCTCAATCCTATTATATCCTCTATCCTATCCTATCCTCTATCGTATCCTATCCTCTATCCTATCCTATCCTCTATCCTATCCCATCCTCTATCCTATCCTATCCTCTATCCTATCCTATCCTCTATCCTATCCTATCCTCTATCGTATCCTATCCTCTATCCTATCCTATCCTCTATCCTATCCCATCCTCTATCCTATCCTATCCTCTATCCTATCCTATCCTCTATCCTATCCTATCCTCTATCATATCCTATCCTCTATCCTATCCTATCCTCTATCCCATTCTATCCTCTATCCTATCCTATCCTCTATCCTATCCTATCCTCTATCCTATCCTATACTCTATCCTATCCTCTATCCTATCCGCTATCCTATCCTCTATCCTATCCTCTATCCTATCCTATCCTATATCCCATCCTATCCTCTATCCTATTCTAACCTCTATCCTATCCTATCCTCTATCCCATACTATCTTCTATCCTATCCTATCCTCTATCCTACCATATCCTCTATCCTATCCTCTATACTATCCTCTATCCTATCCTATTACCTATCCTATCCTTTCCTCTATCCTATCCTATCCTATCCTCTATCCTATTCTATCCTCTATCCGATCCTCTATCCTATCCTATCCTCTATCCGATCCTATATCCTATTCTCTATCGTATCCTATCCTATCCTCCATCATATCCTATCCTCTATCCTATCCTACCCTCTATTCTATTATATCCTTTAACCCAGCCTATCCTCTATCCTATCCTATCCTCTATCCTATCCTATCCTCTATCCTACCCTATCCTCTATCCTATCCTATCCTCTATCCTATCCTATCCTCTACCCTATCCTATCCTCTATTAGAGCCTCTATCCTATCCTATCCTCTATCCTATCCAATCCTCTATTATATCCTATCCTCTATCCTATCCTATCCTCTATCCGATCCTCTATCCTATCCTATCCTCTATCCTATCCTATCCTATCCTCTATCCTATCCTATCCTTTATCCTATCCTGTCCTCTATTCTATCCTATCCTCTATCCTATCCTATCCTCTATCTTATCCTATCCTCTATCCTATCCTATCCTCTATCTTATCCTATCCTCTATCCTATCGTCTATAGTATCCTATATCCTATCCTATCCTCTATCCTATCCTCTACCCTATCCTATCCTCTTTAATATCGTTTACTCTGTCATATCCTATCCTCTATCCTATAATATCATCTATCCTATTCTATCCTCTATCCTATCCTCTATCATATCCAATCCTCTATCGTATCCTCTATCCTATCCTATCCTCTATCCTATCCTATCCTCTATCCTATCATATCCTCTATCCTATCATATCCTCTATCCTATCCTATCCTCTATCCTATCCTATCCTCTATCCTATCCTATCCTCTATCCTATCCTATCCTCTATCCTATCCTCTATCCTATCCTATCCTCTATCCTATCCTATCCTCTATCCTATCCTATCCTCTATCCTATCCTATCCTTTATCCTATTCTATCCTCTATCCTATCCTATCCTCTATCCTACACTATCCTCTATCCTATCCTATCCTCTATCCTATTCTATCCTCTATCCTATCCTATCCTCTATCCCATACTATCCTCTATCCTATCCTATCCTCTATCCTATCCTATCCTCTATCCTATCCTATCCTCTATCCTATCCTCTATCCTATCCTCTATCCTATCCGATCCTTTATCCTATCCTATCCTCTATCCTATCCTATCCTCTATCCTATCCTATCCTCTATCCTATCCTATCCTCTATCCTATCCTATCCTCTATCCTATCCTATCCTCTATCCTATCCTATCCTCTATCCTATCCTCTATCCTATCCTCTATCCTATCCTCTATCCTATCCTCTATCCTATCCTATCCTCTATCCTATCCTATCCTATCCTCTATCTTATCCTATCCTCTATCCTATCCTATCCTCTATCCTATCCTCTATCCTATCCTCTATCCTATCCTATCCTCTATCCCATACTATCCTCTATCCTATCCTATCCTCTATCCTATCCTCCATCCTATCCTCTACCCTATCCTATCCTCTTTAATATCGTTTACTCTATCATATCCTATCCTCTATCCTATAATATCATCTATCCTATTCTATCCTCTATCCTATCCTCTATCATATCCAATCCTCTATCGTATCCTCTATCCTATCCTCTATCCTATCCTCTATCCTATCCTATCCTCTATCCTATCCTATCCTCTATCCTATCCTATCCTCTATCCCATCCTATCCTCTATCCTATCCTATCCTCTATCCTATCCTATCCTCTATCCTATCCTATCCTCTATCCTATCCTCTATCCTATCAGCTATCCTATCCTCTATCCTATCCTCTATCCTATCCTATCCTATATCCCATCCTATCCTCTATCCTATTCTAACCTCTATCCTATCCTATCCGCTATCCCATACTATCCTCTATCCTATCCTATCCTCTATCCTACCATATCCTCTATCCTATCCTCTATCCTATCCTCTATCCTATCCTCTATCCTATCCTATCCTCTATCCTATCCTATCCTCTATCCTATCCTATCCTCTGTCCTATCCTATCCTTTATCCTATCCTATCCTCTATCCTATCCTATCCTCTATCCTATACTATCTTCTACCTTATCCTATCCTCTGTCCTATCCAATTACCTATCCTATCCTCTATCCTATCCTTTCCTCTATCCTATCCTATCCTATCCTCTATCCGATCCTCCATCCTGTCCTATCCTGTATCCTATACAATCCTCTATCGTATCCTCTATCCTACCCTATCCTCTATCCTATTATATCCTCTATCCTATTCTATCCTCTATCCTATCCTATCCTCTATCCTACCCTATCCTCTATCCTATCCTATCCTCTATCCTATCCTATCCTCTATCCTATCCTCTATCCTATCCGCTATCCTATCCTCTATCCTATCCTCTATCCAAATCCGCTATCCTATCCTCTATCCTATCCTCTATCCTATCCTATCCTATATCCCATCCTATCATCTATCCTATTCTAACCTCTATCCTATCCTATCCTCTATCCCATACTATCCTCTATCCTATCCTATCCTCTATCCTATCCTATCCTCTATCCTATCCTATCCTCTATCCTATCCTATCCTCTATCCTATCCTCTATCCTATCCTCTATCCTATCCTCTATCCTATCCTCTATCCTATCCTATCCTCTATCCTATCCTATCCTATCCTCTATCTTATCCTATCCTCTATCCTATCCTATCCTCTATCCTATCCTCTATCCTATCCTCTATCCTATCCTATCCTCTATCCCATACTATCCTCTATCCTATCCTATCCTCTATCCTATCCTCCATCCTATCCTCTACCCTATCCTATCCTCTTTAATATCGTTTACTCTATCATATCCTATCCTCTATCCTATAATATCATCTATCCTATTCTATCCTCTATCCTATCCTCTATCATATCCAATCCTCTATCGTATCCTCTATCCTATCCTCTATCCTATCCTCTATCCTATCCTATCCTCTATCCTATCCTATCCTCTATCCTATCCTATCCTCTATCCCATCCTATCCTCTATCCTATCCTATCCTCTATCCTATCCTATCCTCTATCCTATCCTATCCTCTATCCTATCCTCTATCCTATCAGCTATCCTATCCTCTATCCTATCCTCTATCCTATCCTATCCTATATCCCATCCTATCCTCTATCCTATTCTAACCTCTATCCTATCCTATCCGCTATCCCATACTATCCTCTATCCTATCCTATCCTCTATCCTACCATATCCTCTATCCTATCCTCTATCCTATCCTCTATCCTATCCTCTATCCTATCCTCTATCTTATCCTATCCTCTATCCTATCCTATCCTCTATCCTATCCTCTATCCTATCCTCTATCCTATCCTATCCTCTATCCCATACTATCCTCTATCCTATCCTATCCTCTATCCTATCCTCCATCCTATCCTCTACCCTATCCTATCCTCTTTAATATCGTTTACTCTATCATATCCTATCCTCTATCCTATAATATCATCTATCCTATTCTATCCTCTATCCTATCCTCTATCATATCCAATCCTCTATCGTATCCTCTATCCTATCCTCTATCCTATCCTCTATCCTATCCTATCCTCTATCCTATCCTATCCTCTATCCTATCCTATCCTCTATCCCATCCTATCCTCTATCCTATCCTATCCTCTATCCTATCCTATCCTCTATCCTATCCTATCCTCTATCCTATCCTCTATCCTATCAGCTATCCTATCCTCTATCCTATCCTCTATCCTATCCTATCCTATATCCCATCCTATCCTCTATCCTATTCTAACCTCTATCCTATCCTATCCGCTATCCCATACTATCCTCTATCCTATCCTATCCTCTATCCTACCATATCCTCTATCCTATCCTCTATCCTATCCTCTATCCTATCCTCTATCCTATCCTATCCTCTATCCTATCCTATCCTCTATCCTATCCTATCCTCTGTCCTATCCTATCCTTTATCCTATCCTATCCTCTATCCTATCCTATCCTCTATCCTATACTATCTTCTACCTTATCCTATCCTCTGTCCTATCCAATTACCTATCCTATCCTCTATCCTATCCTTTCCTCTATCCTATCCTATCCTATCCTCTATCCGATCCTCCATCCTGTCCTATCCTGTATCCTATACAATCCTCTATCGTATCCTCTATCCTACCCTATCCTCTATCCTATTATATCCTCTATCCTATTCTATCCTCTATCCTATCCTATCCTCTATCCTACCCTATCCTCTATCCTATCCTATCCTCTATCCTATCCTATCCTCTATCCTATCCTCTATCCTATCCGCTATCCTATCCTCTATCCTATCCTCTATCCAAATCCGCTATCCTATCCTCTATCCTATCCTCTATCCTATCCTATCCTATATCCCATCCTATCATCTATCCTATTCTAACCTCTATCCTATCCTATCCTCTATCCCATACTATCCTCTATCCTATCCTATCCTCTATCCTATCCTATCCTCTATCCTATCCTATCCTCTATCCTATCCTATCCTCTATCCTATCCTCTATCCTATCCTCTATCCTATCCTCTATCCTATCCTCTATCCTATCCTATCCTCTATCCTATCCTATCCTATCCTCTATCTTATCCTATCCTCTATCCTATCCTATCCTCTATCCTATCCTCTATCCTATCCTCTATCCTATCCTATCCTCTATCCCATACTATCCTCTATCCTATCCTATCCTCTATCCTATCCTCCATCCTATCCTCTACCCTATCCTATCCTCTTTAATATCGTTTACTCTATCATATCCTATCCTCTATCCTATAATATCATCTATCCTATTCTATCCTCTATCCTATCCTCTATCATATCCAATCCTCTATCGTATCCTCTATCCTATCCTCTATCCTATCCTCTATCCTATCCTATCCTCTATCCTATCCTATCCTCTATCCTATCCTATCCTCTATCCCATCCTATCCTCTATCCTATCCTATCCTCTATCCTATCCTATCCTCTATCCTATCCTATCCTCTATCCTATCCTCTATCCTATCAGCTATCCTATCCTCTATCCTATCCTCTATCCTATCCTATCCTATATCCCATCCTATCCTCTATCCTATTCTAACCTCTATCCTATCCTATCCGCTATCCCATACTATCCTCTATCCTATCCTATCCTCTATCCTACCATATCCTCTATCCTATCCTCTATCCTATCCTCTATCCTATCCTCTATCCTATCCTATCCTCTATCCTATCCTATCCTCTATCCTATCCTATCCTCTGTCCTATCCTATCCTTTATCCTATCCTATCCTCTATCCTATCCTATCCTCTATCCTATACTATCTTCTACCTTATCCTATCCTCTGTCCTATCCAATTACCTATCCTATCCTCTATCCTATCCTTTCCTCTATCCTATCCTATCCTATCCTCTATCCGATCCTCCATCCTGTCCTATCCTGTATCCTATACAATCCTCTATCGTATCCTCTATCCTACCCTATCCTCTATCCTATTATATCCTCTATCCTATTCTATCCTCTATCCTATCCTATCCTCTATCCTACCCTATCCTCTATCCTATCCTATCCTCTATCCTATCCTATCCTCTATCCTATACTCTATCCTATCCGCTATCCTATCCTCTATCCTATCCTCTATCCAAATCCGCTATCCTATCCTCTATCCTATCCTCTATCCTATCCTATCCTATATCCCATCCTATCATCTATCCTATTCTAACCTCTATCCTATCCTATCCTCTATCCCATACTATCCTCTATCCTATCCTATCCTCTATCCTATCCTATCCTCTATCCTATCCTATCCTCTATCCTATCCTCTATCCTATCCTCTATCCTATCCTCTATCCTATCCTATCCTCTATCCTATCCTATCCTCTATCCTACCCTGTCCTCTATCCTATCCTATCCTCTATCCTATTCTATACTCTATCCTATCCTATCCTCTATCCCATACTATAATCTATCCTATCCTATCCTCTATCCTATCCTATCCTATCCTCTATCCTATCCTATCCTCTATCCTATCCTCTATCCTATCCTCTATCCTATCCTCTATCCTATCCTATCCTCTATCCTATCCGATCCTCTATCCTACCCTATCCTGTATCCTATTATATCCTCTATCCTATTCTATCCTCTATCCTATCCTATCCTCTATCCTACCCTATCCTCTATCCTATCCTATCCTCTATCCTATCCTATCCTCTATCCTATCCTATCCTCTATCCTATCCTATCCTCTATCCTATCCTCTATCCTATCCGCTATCCTATCCTCTATCCTATCCTCTATCCTATCCGCTATCCTATCCTCTATCCTATCCTCTATCCTATCCTATCCTATATCCCATCCTATCATCTATCCTATTCTAACCTCTATCCTATCCCATCCTCTATCCCATACTATCCTCTATCCTATCCTATCCTCTATCCTATCCTATCCTCTATCCTATCCTATCCTCTATCCTATCCTCTATCCTATCCTCTATCCTATCCTCTATCCTATCCTCTATCCTATCCTATCCTCTATCCTATCCTATCCTCTATCCTACCCTGTCCTCTATCCTATCCTATCCTCTATCCTATTCTATACTCTATCCTATCCTATCCTCTATCCCATACTATAATCTATCCTATCCTATCCTCTATCCTATCCTATCCTATCCTCTATCCTATCCTATCCTCTATCCTATCCTCTATCCTATCCTCTATCCTATCCTATCCTCTATCCTATCCGATCCTCTATCCTACCCTATCCTGTATCCTATTATATCCTCTATCCTATTCTATCCTCTATCCTATCCTATCCTCTATCCTACCCTATCCTCTATCCTATCCTATCCTCTATCCTATCCTATCCTCTATCCTATCCTATCCTCTATCCTATCCTATCCTCTATCCTATCCTCTATCCTATCCGCTATCCTATCCTCTATCCTATCCTCTATCCTATCCTATCCTATATCCCATCCTATCATCTATCCTATTCTAACCTCTATCCTATCCTATCCTCTATCCCATACTATCCTCTATCCTATCCTATCCTCTATCCTATCCTATCCTCTATCCTATCCTATCCTCTATCCTATCCTCTATCCTATCCTCTATCCTATCCTCTATCCTATCCTCTATCCTATCATCTATCCTATCCTCTATCCTATCCTCTATCCTATCCTCTATCCTATCCGCTATCCTATCCTCTATCCTATCCTCTATCCTAACCTCTATCCTATCCTCTATGCTATCCTATCCTCTATCCTATCCTCTATCCTATCCTATCCTCTATTCTATCCTATCCTCTATCCTGTACCATCCTCTATCCTATCCTATCCTCTATCCTATCCTATCCTCTATCCTATCCTATCCTCTATCCTATCCTATCCTCTATCCTATCCTATCCTCTATCCTATCCTACCCTCTATCCTATCCTATCCTATCCTCTATCCTATCCTATCCTCTATCCTATCCTATCCTCTATCCTATCCTATCCTCTATCCTATCCTATCCTCTATCCTATCCTATCCTCTATCCTATCCTATCCTCTATCCTATACTATCTTCCACCTTATCCTATCCTCTATCCTATCCAATTACCTATCCTATCCTCTATCCTATCCTTTCCTCTATCCTATCCTATCCTATCCTCTATCCGATCCTCCATCCTATCCTATCCTGTATCCTATCCAATCCTCTATCGTATCCTCTATCCTACCCTATCCTCTATCCTATCCTATCCTCTATCCTATTCTATCCTCTATCCTATCCTATCCTCTATCCTACCCTATCCTCTATCCTATCCTATCCTCTATCCTATTCTATCCTCTATCCTATCCTATCCTCTATCCCATACTATCCTCTATCCTATCCTATCCTCTATCCTATCCTATCCTCTATCCTATCCTATCCTCTATCCTATCCTCTATCCTATCCTCTATCCTATCCTATCCTCTATCCTATCCTATCCTCTATCCTACCCTGTCCTCTATCCTATCCTATCCTCTATCCTATTCTATCCTCTATCCTATCCTATCCTCTATCCCATACTATAATCTATCCTATCCTATCCTCTATCCTATCCTATCGTCTATCCTATCCTCTATCCTATCCTATCCTCTATCCTATCCGATCCTTTATCCTATCCTATCCTCTATCCTATCCTATTCTCTATCCTATACTATCCTCTACCTTATCCTATCCTCTATCCTATCTAGTTACCTATCCTATCCTCTATCCTATCCTTTCCTCTATCCTAGCCTATCCATTATCCTATCCTATCCTCTATCCGATCCTCTATCCTATCCTATCCTCTATCATATCCTCTATCCTCTATCCTATCCTCCATCCTATCCTATCCTATCCTCTATCGTATACTCTATCCTATCCTCTATTATATCCTCTATCCTATCCTCTATCCTATCCTCTATCCTATCCGCTATCCTATCCTCTATCCTATCCTCTATCCTATCATCTATCCTATCCTCTATGCTATCCTATCCTCTATTCTATCCTCTATCCTATCCTATCCTCTATCCTATCCTATCCTCTATCCTATCCTATCCTCTATCCTATCCTATCCTCTATCCTATCCTATCCTCTATCCCATCCTATCCTCTATCCTATCCTATCCTCTATCCTATCCTATCCTCTATCCTATCCTATCCTCTATCCTATCCTCTATCCTATCCGCTATCCTATCCTCTATCCTATCCTCTATCCTATCCTATCCTATATCCCATCCTATCCTCTATCCTATTCTAACCTCTATCCTATCCTATCCTCTATCCCATACTATCCTCTATCCTATCCTATCCTCTATCCTACCATATCCTCTATCCTATCCTCTACCCTATCCTCTATCCTATCCTCTATCCTATCCTCTATCCTATCCTATCCTCTATCCTATCCTATCCTCTATCCTATCCTATCCTCTATCCTATCCTATCCTTTATCCTATCCTATCCTCTATCCTATCCTATCCTCTATCCTATACTATCTTCTACCTTATCCTATCCTCTATCCTATCCAATTACCTATCCTATCCTCTATCCTATCCTTTCCTCTATCCTATCCTATCCTATCCTCTATCCGATCCTCCATCCTATCCTATCCTGTATCCTATCCAATCCTCTATCCGATCCTCCATCCTATCCTATCCTGTATCCTATCCAATCCTCTATCGTATCCTCTATCCTACCCTATCCTCTATCCTATCCTATCCTCTATCCTATTCTATCCTCTATCCTATCGTATCCTCTATCCTACCCTATCCTCTATCCTATCCTATCCTCTATCCTATTCTATCCTCTATCCTATCCTATCCTCTATCCCATACTATCCTCTATCCTATCCTATCCTCTATCCTATCCTCTATCCTATCCTCTATCCTATCCTATCCTCTATCCTATCCGATCCTTTATCCTATCCTATCCTCTATCCTATCCTATCCTCTATCCTATACTATCCTCTACCTTATCCTATCCTCTATCCTATCTAATTACCTATCCTATCCTCTATCCTATCCTTTCCTCTATCCTAGCCTATCCATTATCCTATCCTATCCTCTATCCGATCCTCTATCCTATCCTATCCTCTATCCTATCCTATCCTCTATCATATCCTCTATCCTATCCTATCCTCTATCCTATCCTATCCTCCATCCTATCCTATCCTATCCTCTATCCTATCCTCTATCCTATCCTCTATCCTATCCTCTATCCTATCCTCCATCCTATCCTATCCTATCCTCTATCCTATACTCTATCCTATCCTCTATCCTATCCTATCCTCTATCCCATACTATAATCTATCCTATCCTATCCTCTATCCTATCCTATCCTATCCTCTATCCTATCCTATCCTCTATCCTATCCTCTATCCTATCCTATCCTCTATCCTATCCGATCCTTTATCCTATCCTATCCTCTATCCTATCCTATTCTCTATCCTATACTATCCTCTACCTTATCCTATCCTCTATCCTATCTAGTTACCTATCCTATCCTCTATCCTATCCTTTCCTCTATCCTAGCCTATCCATTATCCTATCCTATCCTCTATCCGATCCTCTATCCTATCCTATCCTCTATCATATCCTCTATCCTCTATCCTATCCTCCATCCTATCCTATCCTATCCTCTATCGTATACTCTATCCTATCCTCTATCCTATCCTCTATCCTATCCTCTATCCTATCCTCTATCCTATCCGCTATCCTATCCTCTATCCTATCCTATCCTCTATCCTATCCTCTATCCTATCCGCTATCCTATCCTCTATCCTATCCTCTATCCTATCCTATCCTATATCCCATCCTATCCTCTATCCTATTCTAACCTCTATCCTATCCTATCCTCTATCCCATACTATCCTCTATCCTATCCTATCCTCTATCCTACCATATCCTCTATCCTATCCTCTACCCTATCCTCTATCCTATCCTCTATCCTATCCTCTATCCTATCCTATCCTCTATCCTATCCTATCCTCTATCCTATCCTATCCTCTATCCTATCCTATCCTTTATCCTATCCTATCCTCTATCCTATCCTATCCTCTATCCTATACTATCTTCTACCTTATCCTATCCTCTATCCTATCCAATTACCTATCCTATCCTCTATCCTATCCTTTCCTCTATCCTATCCTATCCTATCCTCTATCCGATCCTCCATCCTATCCTATCCTGTATCCTATCCAATCCTCTATCGTATCCTCTATCCTACCCTATCCTCTATCCTATCCTATCCTCTATCCTATTTTATCCTCTATCCTATCGTATCCTCTATCCTACCCTATCCTCTATCCTATCCTATCCTCTATCCTATTCTATCCTCTATCCTATCCTATCCTCTATCCCATACTATCCTCTATCCTATCCTATCCTCTATCCTATCCTCTATCCTATCCTCTATCCTATCCTATCCTCTATCCTATCCGATCCTTTATCCTATCCTATCCTCTATCCTATCCTATCCTCTATCCTATACTATCCTCTACCTTATCCTATCCTCTATCCTATCTAATTACCTATCCTATCCTCTATCCTATCCTTTCCTCTATCCTAGCCTATCCATTATCCTATCCTATCCTCTATCCGATCCTCTATCCTATCCTATCCTCTATCCTATCCTATCCTGTATCATATCCTCTATCCTATCCTATCCTCTATCCTATCCTATCCTCCATCCTATCCTATCCTATCCTCTATCCTATCCTCTATCCTATCCTCTATCCTATCCTCTATCCTATCCTCCATCCTATCCTATCCTATCCTCTATCCTATACTCTATCCTATCCTCTATCCTATCCTATCCTCTATCCCATACTATAATCTATCCTATCCTATCCTCTATCCTATCCTATCCTATCCTCTATCCTATCCTATCCTCTATCCTATCCTCTATCCTATCCTATCCTCTATCCTATCCGATCCTTTATCCTATCCTATCCTCTATCCTATCCTATTCTCTATCCTATACTATCCTCTACCTTATCCTATCCTCTATCCTATCTAGTTACCTATCCTATCCTCTATCCTATCCTTTCCTCTATCCTAGCCTATCCATTATCCTATCCTATCCTCTATCCGATCCTCTATCCTATCCTATCCTCAATCATATCCTCTATCCTCTATCCTATCCTCCATCCTATCCTATCCTATCCTCTATCGTATACTCTATCCTATCCTCTATCCTATCCTCTATCCTATCCTCTATCCTATCCTCTATCCTATCCGCTATCCTATCCTCTATCCTATCCTCTATCCTATCATCTATCCTATCCTCTATGCTATCCTATCCTCTATTCTATCCTCTATCCTATCCTATCCTCTATCCTATCCTATCCTCTATCCTATCCTATCCTCTATCCTATCCTATCCTCTATCCTATCCTATCCTCTATCCCATCCTATCCTCTATCCTATCCTATCCTCTATCCTATCCTATCCTCTATCCTATCCTATCCTCTATCCTATCCTCTATCCTATCCGCTATCCTATCCTCTATCCTATCCTCTATCCTATCCTATCCTATATCCCATCCTATCCTCTATCCTATTCTAACCTCTATCCTATCCTATCCTCTATCCCATACTATCCTCTATCCTATCCTATCCTCTATCCTACCATATCCTCTATCCTATCCTCTACCCTATCCTCTATCCTATCCTCTATCCTATCCTCTATCCTATCCTATCCTCTATCCTATCCTATCCTCTATCCTATCCTATCCTCTATCCTATCCTATCCTTTATCCTATCCTATCCTCTATCCTATCCTATCCTCTATCCTATACTATCTTCTACCTTATCCTATCCTCTATCCTATCCAATTACCTATCCTATCCTCTATCCTATCCTTTCCTCTATCCTATCCTATCCTATCCTCTATCCGATCCTCCATCCTATCCTATCCTGTATCCTATCCAATCCTCTATCGTATCCTCTATCCTACCCTATCCTCTATCCTATCCTATCCTCTATCCTATTTTATCCTCTATCCTATCGTATCCTCTATCCTACCCTATCCTCTATCCTATCCTATCCTCTATCCTATTCTATCCTCTATCCTATCCTATCCTCTATCCCATACTATCCTCTATCCTATCCTATCCTCTATCCTATCCTCTATCCTATCCTCTATCCTATCCTATCCTCTATCCTATCCGATCCTTTATCCTATCCTATCCTCTATCCTATCCTATCCTCTATCCTATACTATCCTCTACCTTATCCTATCCTCTATCCTATCTAATTACCTATCCTATCCTCTATCCTATCCTTTCCTCTATCCTAGCCTATCCATTATCCTATCCTATCCTCTATCCGATCCTCTATCCTATCCTATCCTCTATCCTATCCTATCCTCTATCATATCCTCTATCCTATCCTATCCTCTATCCTATCCTATCCTCCATCCTATCCTATCCTATCCTCTATCCTATCCTCTATCCTATCCTCTATCCTATCCTCTATCCTATCCTCCATCCTATCCTATCCTATCCTCTATCCTATACTCTATCCTATCCTCTATCCTATCCTCTGTCCTATCCTCTATCCGATCCTCTATCCTATCCTATCCTCTATTTTTTTTTTTTTTTTTTTTATCGTGAGGAAATGTTTTATACATACCGCGACTCCCTGGGGGAAGCCGGGGTTATGTGGGATTCTCTCCGGGGGGCGGAGCCCCCGGAGACTACCCACTAAAACCTCACGCCCACCTAAGCTACACGGGAGGTGCCTGGATCACGCGAGTACTCAACAGGACACCCCCCAGCTATCATCATACCCCGGGGGAGGGGGTTAGCCTCCCCCACTGCCTACGCTATAAGACCCCGGGCGGAGGGACCCGCCCGGTGTCCCCATCCCTGGAGCCTTCGGATTGGGCTTCCCGAGCCCCAGCTCGGTCCACCCACAGCTCCCGGAGTCCTCGTGCCCCGCTCGGGGCCAGTGTCCCGAAGGAACCAGCCCCGGCCAGAGCAAGAGGACGCCGCCACCGGAAGGAAGGGCCGTCGGAGGCGCGATCCGGCACGCCCCGACCCTTCCTTTCCCCAAAAAACCCCCCACGGTCCCCCTCCCCTATCGGGGGGAGGGGGGACCGACACCCCCCACCAACCGGGAAACTATCCCGGGGGGTGTCGGCCAATCACGGGGGGAGCTACGCACCCCCCGGGGGCCCGGGTCAGCTCGCACCCCGGGCCCCCAAATTCAGCGCCCCCACAGGTGGGGGCGAAACAGGGCGCGGGGATACTCCCCGCGCCAAACCCCCTCCGCCCCCCACTCCCGGGGCAATGGTTGACGCGGGGGAGACCCCCGCGCCCTCCCATCCCTCACCGCCCCCCTCGTGGGGGGCACACGCCGGCGCGGGGGTCGTCCCCGCGCCCACACCCTCCTCGCGGAGCCCGGGTCCCGTTCCCGGGCCCGCTCGGCGGCCTCCTTCTGCTTAATGACGTCCTCGCAGAAGGAGGCCACCGCATTCCACGACCCCACGCTGTCGACCATGTGGTCGACCACGGTCGGCAGCGCGAGGTCCCACCCGCCCACTGCGGCTCGCAGGACACGGCGCGGCCCGGCCCAAGCAGGGCACTCCTCCAGAGTGTGCCGCGCCGTGTCGACATCTTCGCCGCAGTGGTGGCACTGCGCCGTCGGCTCCCGCCCCATTCTGTGCAGGTACTCTCCAAAACAGCCATGGCCGGAGAGCACCTGCGTGAGGCGGAAGGTCAACCTTCCCCGCCTCCCGCACCATATAAGAAATATGGGCAGGAGGGCCCGGACAATCGGACGTGTGGAGGGCGCCAACATCGCCCTCCACTCCGAAAAAGCTTCCGTCCGGGCCTGGCGATTCTGGCCCTCGAGCTCCTCCTCCTCCTCGCGCGTGAGTTCCACCCCCGGCGGGCGGCGGAAGGAGCGGGCGATGTGGTATAGCTTCGCCCGCTCCGCCGCCACCATAGTGAAGGGTGGAATCACGGCGAGGAGTCCCGCCGCCTCGGAGGAGATGGTGCGGTACCCCCGTATGACCCGCAAGGCCAGCCGCCGCCGCACTCTTTCAAAGAGCTTGCGGCTGGGCGTGCTGGCCTCGAGCGAGCGGTGCCATACGGGGGCCCCATACAGGGCTATAGACCGCACCACCTCCACATAGAGGCGGCGTACATTCAAATCCGGCCCCCCGACATTCGGCAGCAGCCGCGCCAATGCGGCTGCCGTCTTCTCTAGTCGGGGGGCGAGGAGCTCGAAGTGTCCATCGAATCGCCAGCGGCCGTCTATGATCAGGCCCAGGTACCTCATCCTGGGCCCGATCGCGACGGAGGTTTCAGCGACGCGAATCCACAGGTCCCGACCACGGGGTGGCCGCGGCGACCGAGACGATCCGTATAACCAGATCGCCTCGGTCTTTGCGGCGGCCACCGTCAGACCCATTCTGCGGATTCGCCCGACCACGCAGTCCAGGGCGGCCTCAGCAAGGTGCCTGGTCCTCCTCCAGTCCTCCCCCTCGGCATAAACCAGGGTGTCATCTGCATAACAGATGACACCCGTATCCGGGGGGAGGACAACCCGCAGCACCGCGTCATACGCTAGGTTCCACAGGAGTGGCCCAAGGACCGACCCCTGTGGAACCCCGCGGTGCGTCTCCCTCGTATAAACCATGCCATACCGGCCGGTGAACACCACCTCCCTGTCGCGGAGATAGTCGCCGACCACCTCCCGGAGACAAGGGGGCACCTGGAAATGGTCCAGGGCCCCCATTATCTCCGACCAGGGCAGGGCGTTGAAAGCGTTGGATATGTCCAACGAAACAGCCATCAACACCCCGCCCCGAGCGACAGCCCTTTCCCGGAGGAGGCGCAGACGCTCTAATGCGTCTATTGTAGAGCGCCCCCTCCGGAATCCATACTGGCTGTCGCTCAGGTCGGGACCACCCCGCGACAGGTGCTCGACGAGGCGGGCTGCAATTATTCTTTCGAATAGCTTGCCCGCCTCGTCGAGTAAACATACCGGCCGGTATGCAGAGGGAGACTCTGCGGGTTTCCCCTCCTTGTGGAGGAGAACCAGGCACGCTTGCTTCCAAACAGTGGGGAAGACTCCCCGGCGCAGGCTCGCGTCCATGACGCTCCTGAACGCCGGGGCGAGGACCTCTATGGCTAAGACCATTACGCTCCCGGGAACCCCATCGGGGCCAGGGGCCTTCTTGCCCCCGGCCCGGAGCTCCCGGACGGCCCGGTCAAGCTCCAGCTCGGTGACCCGGAACTCGTCCGACCATCCCATGGTCGGACCCGGGGCGCGTACCCACCTCCCCTCCTCCGCGAGGGGGAAGAGGGTATCGATAACGCGCCCCAGAAGTTCCGGGTCCAACCTCTCCGTGACAGGGGACGCCCGGGGGCGGAGCTTCCCAAGCACCGCCTTATATGGGCGTCCCATCCTATCCTCTATCCTATCCTATCCTCTATCCTATCCTATCCTCTATCCTATCCTCTATCCTATCCTTTATCCTATCCTCTATCCTATCCTATCCTCTATCCTATCCTATCCTTTATCCTATCCTATCCTCTATCCGATCCTCTCTCCTATCCTATCCTCTATCCTATCCGATCCTCTATCCTATCCTATCCTCCATCCTATCCTATCCTCTATCCTATCCTATAGTCTATCCTACCCTATCCTCTATCCTATCCTCTATCCTATCCTCTATCCTATCCTCTATCCTATCCTCTATCCTATCCTCTATCCTATCCTCTATCCTATCCTCTATCCTGTCCTATACTCTATCCTATCCTTTCCTCTATCCTATCCTATCATCTATCCCGTCCTGTCCTCAATCCTATCCTATACTGTATTATATACTATCCTCTTTCCTATCCTATCCTCTATCCTATCCAATCACCTATCCTATCATCTATAATATCGTATCCTCCATCATATCCTATCCTCTTTCCTATAATATCAACTATCCTATCCTATCCTCTATCCTATCCTATCCTCTATCCCATCCTATCCTCTATCCTATCCTATCCTCTATCCTATCCTATCCTCTATCCTATCCTATCCTCTATCCTATCCTCTATCCTATCCGCTATCCTATCCTCTATCCTATCCTCTATCCTATCCTATCCTATATCCCATCCTATCCTCTATCCTATCCTATCCTCTATCCTATGCTATCCTTTATCCTATCCTATCCTCTATCCTATCCTATCCTCTATCCTATACTATCTTCTACCTTATCCTATCCTCTATCTTATCCTAACCTCTATCCTATCCTATCCTCTATCCTATCCTATCCTCTATCCTATCCTCTATCCTATCCTCTATCCTATCCTCTATCCTATCCTCTATCCTATCCTCTATCCTATCCTATCCTCTATCCTATCCGATCCTCTATCCTATCCTATCTTCTATCCTATCCAAACCTCTATCCTATTCTATCCTCTATCCTATCCTATCCTCTATCCCACCCTATCCTCTATTTTATCCTATCCTCTTTCTTATCCTCTATCCTATCCTCTATCCTATTCTCTATCCTATCCTATCCTCTATCCCATACTATCCCCTATCCTATCCTATCCTCTATCCTATCCTATCCTATCCTTTTTCCTATCCTATCCTCTATCCTATCCTATCCTCTATCCTATCCTATCCTATCCTCTATCCTATACTATCCTCTACCTTATCCTATCCTCTATCCTATCCAATTACCTATCCTATCCTCTATCCTATCCTATCCTCTATCCTATCCAAACCTCTATCCTATTCTATCCTCTATCCTATCCTATCCTCTATCCGATCGTCTATCCTATCCTCTATCGTATCCTATCCTATCCTCCATCATATCCTATCCTCTATCCTATCCTATCCTCTAACCCAGCCTATCCTCTATCCTATCCTATCCTCTACCCTATCCTATCCTCTATGATATCCTATCCTCTATCCTATCCTATCCTCTATCCTATCCTATCCTCTATCCTATCCTATCCTCTATCCTATCCTATCCTCTATCCTATCCTATCCTCTATCTTATCCTCTATCCTATCCTCTATCCTATCCTCTATCCTATCCTATCCTCTATCCCATACTATCCTCTATCCTATCCTATCCTCTATCCTATCCTCTATCCTATCCTCTATCCTATCCTATCCTCTATCCTATCCTATCCTTTATCCTATCCTATCCTCTATCCTATCCTATCCTCTATCCTATACTATCCTCTACCTTATCCTATCCTCTATCCTATCCTATCCTCTATCCGATCCTCTATCCTATCCTATCCTCTATCCTATCCTACCCTCTATCCTATCCTATCCTCCATCCTATCCTATCCTCTATCCTATCCTATCGTCTATCCTATCCTATCCTCTATCCTATCTTCTATCCTATCCTCTATCCTATCCTCTATCCTATCCTCTATCCTATCCTCTATCCTGTCCTATACTCTATCCTATCCTTTCCTCTATCCTATCCTATCATCTATCCCGTCCTGTCCTCAATCCTATCCTATACTGTATTATATACTATCCTCTTTCCTATCCTATCCTCTATCCTATCCAATCCCCTATCCTATCATCTATAATATCGTATCCTCCATCATATCCTATCCTCTTTCCTATAATATCAACTATCCTATCCTATCCTCTATCCTATCCTATCCTCTATCCCATCCTATCCTCTATCCTATCCTATCCTCTATCCTATCCTATCCTCTATCCTATCCTCTATCCTATCCGCTATCCTATCCTCTATCCTATCCTCTATCCTATCCTATCCTATATCCCATCCTATCCTCTATCCTATCCTATCCTCTATATTATCCCATCCTCTATCCCATACTATCCTCTATCCTATCCTATCCTCTATCCTACCATATCATCTATCCTATCCTCTATCCTATCCTCTACCCTATCCTATCCTCTATCCTATCCTATCCTCTATCCTATCCTCTATCCCATCCTATCCTCTATCCTATCCTATCCTCTATCCTATCCTATCATCTATCCTATCCAAACCTCTATCCTATTCTATCCTCTATCCTATCCTATCCTCTATCCCACCCTATCCTCTATCCTATCCTATCCTCTATCCCACCCTATCCTCTATCCTATCCTATCCTCTATCTTATCCTCTATCTTATCCTCTATCCTATCCTCTATCCTATCCTATCCTCTATCCCATACTATCCTCTATCCTATCCTATCCTCTATCCTATCCTATCCTATCCTTTTTCCTATCCTATCCTCTATCCTATCCTATGATCTATCCTATCCTATCCTCTATCCTATACTATCCTCTACCTTATCCTATCCTCTATCCTATCCAATTACCTATCCTATCCTCTATCCTCTATCCTATCCTCTATCCTATCCTATCCTCTATCCTATCCTATCCTCTATCCCATACTATCCTCTATCCTATCCTATCCTCTATCCTATCCTCTATCCTATCCTCTATCCTATCCTCTATCCTATCCTCTATCCTATCCTCTATCCTATCCTCTATCCTATCCGCTATCCTATCCTCTATCCTATCCTCTATCCTATCCTATCCTATATCCCATCCTATCCTCTATCCTATCCTATCCTCTATATTATCCCATCCTCTATCCTATTCTATCCTCTATCCTATCCTATCCTCTATCCCATACTATCCTCTATCCTATCCTATCCTCTATCCTACCATATCATCTATCCTATCCTCTATCCTATCCTCTATCCTATCCTCTATCCTATCCTATCCTCTACCCTATCCTATCCTCTATCATATCCTATCCTCTATCCTATCCTATCCTCTATCCTATCCTATCCTCTATCCTATCCTATCCTCTATCCTATCCTATCCTCTATCCTATCCTATCCTCTATCCTATCCTATCCTCTATCCTATCCTATCCTCTATCCTATCCTATCCTCTATCCTATCCTATCCTCTATCCTATCCTATCCTCTATCCTATCCTATCCTCTATCCTATCCTATCCTCTATCCTATCCTATCCTCTATCCTATCCTATCCTCTATCCTATCCTATCCTCTATCCTATCCTATCCTCTATCCTATCCTATCCTCTATCCTATCCTATCCTCTATCCTATCCTATCCTCTATCCTATCCTATCCTCTATCCTATCCTATCCTCTATCCTATCCTATCCTCTATCCTATCCTATCCTCTATTAGAGCCTCTATCCTATCCTATCCTCTATCCTATCCTATCGTATCGTCTGTCCTATCCTATCCTTTATCCTATCCTATCCTCTATTCTATCCTATCATCTATCCTATCCTATCCTCTATCTTATCCTATCCTCTATCCTATCCTATCCTCTATCCTATCCTATCCTCTATCCTATCCTCTATCCTATCCTCTATCCTATCCTCTATCCTATCCTATCCTCTATCCTATCCTATCCTCTATCCTATCCTATCCTCTATCCTATCCTATCTTCTATCCTATCCAAACCTCTATCCTATTCTATCCTCTATCCTATCCTATCCTCTATCCCACCCTATCCTCTATCCTATCCTATCCTCTATCTTATCCTCTATCCTATCCTCTATCCTATCCTCTATCCTATCCTATCCTCTATCCCATACTATCCTCTATCCTATCCTATCCTCTATCCCATACTATCCTCTATCCTATCCTATCCTCTATCCTATCCTCTATCCTATCCTCTATCCTATCCTCTATCCTATCCTATCCTCTATCCTATCCTATCCTTTATCCTATCCTATCCTCTATCCTATCCTATCCTCTATCCTATACTATCCTCTACCTTATCCTATCCTCTATCCTATCCTATCCTCTATCCGATCCTCTATCCTATCCTATCCTCTATCCGATCCTCTATCCTATCCTATCCTCTATCCTATCCTACCCTCTATCCTATCCTATCCTCCATCCTATCCTATCCTCTATCCTATCCTATCGTCTATCCTATCCTATCCTCTATCCTATCTTCTATCCTATCCTCTATCCTATCCTCTATCCTATCCTCTATCCTATCCTCTATCCTGTCCTATACTCTATCCTATCCTTTCCTCTATCCTATCCTATCATCTATCCCGTCCTGTCCTCAATCCTATCCTATACTGTATTATATACTATCCTCTTTCCTATCCTATCCTCTATCCTATCCAATCCCCTATCCTATCATCTATAATATCGTATCCTCCATCATATCCTATCCTCTTTCCTATAATATCAACTATCCTATCCTATCCTCTATCCTATCCTATCCTCTATCCCATCCTATCCTCTATCCTATCCTATCCTCTATCCTATCCTATCCTCTATCCTATCCTATCCTCTATCCTATCCTCTATCCTATCCGCTATCCTATCCTCTATCCTATCCTCTATCCTATCCTATCCTCTATCCCACCCTATCCTCTATCCTATCCTATCCTCTATCTTATCCTCTATCTTATCCTCTATCCTATCCTCTATCCTATCCTATCCTCTATCCCATACTATCCTCTATCCTATCCTATCCTCTATCCTATCCTATCCTATCCTTTTTCCTATCCTATCCTCTATCCTATCCTATGATCTATCCTATCCTATCCTCTATCCTATATTATCCTCTACCTTATCCTATCCTCTATCCTATCCAATTACCTATCCTATCCTCTATCCTATCCTATCCTCTATCCTATCCTATCCTATCCTCTATCCGATCCTCTATCCTATCCTATCCTCTATCGTATCCTCTATTCTATCCTATCCTCTATCCTATCCTATCCTATCCTCTATCCTATCCTATCCTATCCTATCCTCTATGGTATCCTATCCTTTATCCTATCCTATCCTCTATTAGGATAAGATAGAGGATAAGATAGGATAGAGGATAGGATAGGATAGAGGATCGGATAGGATAGAGGATTGGATAGGATAGAGAATATGATACTGTAGACGATAGGGGATTGGATCGGATACAGGATAGGAGACGGTAGAGGATATGATAGGATAGAGGATAGGATATGATAGAGGATAGGATAGGATAGAGGATAGGATAGGATAGAGGATAGGTTTAGATAGAGGATATGATAGGATAGACGATAGGATACGATAGAGGATAGGATAGGATCTAGGCTAGGATAGGACAGAGGATACGATAGGATAGCATAGAGAATAGGATAGGATAGAGGATAGGATAGGATAGAGGATAGAATAGGATAGAGGATAGGATACGATAGAGGATAGGATAGGGGATTGGATAGGGTAGAGGATAGGATAGGATAGAGGATAGGATACGATAGAGGATACGATAGGATAGGATAGAGGATAGGATAGGATAGAGGATAGGATAGGGGATTGGATAGGATAGAGGATAGGATAAGATAGAGGATAAGATAGGATAGAGGATAGGATAGGATAGAGCATAGGTTAGGATAGAGGATAGGATAGGATAGAGGATAGGATACGATAGAGGATATAATAGGATAGAGGATAGGAAAGGATAGAGGATAGGATAGGATAGAAGATAGCATAGGACAGAGGATAGGATAGGATAAGATAGAGGATAGGATAGGATAGAGGATAGGATAGGACAGATGATATTACAGGAATGAGGATAGGATATGATAGAGGATAGGATAGGATAGAGGATAGGATGCGATAGAGGATACGAAAGGATAGGATAGAGGGTAGGATAGGATAGAGGATAGGATAGGATAGAGGATAGGATAGGATAGAGGATAGGATATGATAGAGGATAGGATACGATAGAGGATAGGATAGTATAGAGAATAGGATAGGATAGAGGATAGGATAGGATGGAGGGTAGGATAGGATAGAGGATAGGATAGGATAGAGGATAGGATAGGATACAGGATAGGGTAGCATAGAGGATAGGATAGGATAGAGGATAGGATAGTATAGAGGATAGGATAGGATAGAGGATAGGAGAGGATAGAGGATAGGATATGATAGAGGATAGGATACGATAGAGGATACGATAGGATAGTATAGAGGATAGGATTTGATAGTGGATCGGATAGGATAGAGGATAGGATAGGGGATTGGATAGGATAGAGGATAGGATAGAGGATAGGGTACGATAGAGGATACGATAGGATGGGATAGAGGATAGGATAGTATAGAGGATAGCATAGGATAGAGGATAGGATAAGATCGAGGATAGGATAGGATAGAGGATAGGATAGGGGATTGGATAGGATAGAGGATAGGATAGGATAGAGGATAGGATAATATAGAGGATAGGATAAGATAGAGGATATGATAGGATAGACGATAGGATACGATAGAGGATAGTATAGGATCTAGGATAGGATATGACAGAGGATACGATAGGATAGGATAGAGAATAGGATAGGATAGAGGATAGGATAGGATAGAGGATAGGATAGGATAGAGCATAGGATACGATAGAGGATAGGATAGGGGATTGGATAGGATAGAGGATAGGATAGGGAATTGGATAGGATAGAGGATAGGATAGGATAGAGGATAGGATAGGATAGAGAATAGGATAGGATAGAGGATAGGATAGGATAGAGGATAGGATAGGATAGAGGATAGAATAGGATAGAGGATAGGATACGATAGAGGATAGGATAGGATAGAGGATAGGATAGGATAGAGGATAGGATAGTATAGAGGATAGGATATAATAGAGGATAGGATAGGATAGAGGATAGGATAGGGAATTGGATAGGATAGAGGATAGGACAGGATAGAGGATAGGATAGGATAGAGGATAGAATAGGATATAGGATAGGATACGATAGAGGATAGGATAGCATAGAGGATAGGATAGGATAGTGGATAGGATAGTATAGAGGATAGGATATAATACAGGATAGGATAGGATAGAGGATAGGATAGGGAATTGGATAGGATTATAGGATAGGATAGGACAGATGATATTATAGGAATGAGGATAGGATATGATAGAGGATACGATATTATAGAGGATAGGATAGGATAGAGAATAGGATAGGATAGAGGATAGGATAGTATAGAGGATAGGATAGGATAGAGGATAGGATAGGATAGAGGATAGGATAGGATAGAGGATAGGATAGGATACAGGATAGGATAGGATAGAGGATAGGATAGGATAGAGGATAGGATAGTATAGAGGAAAGGATAGGATAGAGGATAGGAGAGGATAGAGGATAGGATATGATAGAGGATAGGATACGATAGAGGATACGATAGGATAGTATAGAGGATAGGATATGATAGTGGATCGGATAGGATAGAGGATAGGATAGGGGATTGGATAGGATAGAGGATAGGATAGAGGATAGGGTACGATAGAGGATACGATAGGATGGGATAGAGGATAGGATAGGATAGAGGATAGCATAGGATAGAGGATAGGATAGAGGATAGGATAGGGGATTGGATAGGATAGAGGATAGGATAGGATAGAGGATAGGATAATATAGAGGATAGGATAAGATAGAGGATATTTTAGGATAGACGATAGGATACGATAGAGGATAGGATAGGATCTAGGATAGGATAGGACAGAGGATACGATAGGATAGGATAGAGAATAGGATAGGATAGAGGATAGGATAGGATAGAGGATAGGATAGGATAGAGCATAGGATACGATAGAGGATAGGATAGGGGATTGGATAGGATAGAGGATAGGATAGGACAGATGATATTACAGGAATGAGGATAGGATATGATAGAGGATACGATATTATAGAGGATAGGATAGGATACAGGATAAGATAGGATAGAGGATAGGATAGGATAGAGGATAGGATAGTATAGAGGATAGGATAGGATAGAGGATAGGATAGGATAGAGGATAGGATGCGATAGAGGATACGAAAGGATAGGATAGAGGGTAGGATAGGATAGAGGATAGGATAGGATAGAGGATAGGATAGGATAGAGGATAGGATAGGATAGAGGATAGGATATGATAGAGGATAGGATATAATAGAGGATAGGATAGGATAGAGGATAGGATAGGATAGATGATAGGATAGGATAGAGGATAGGATACGATAGAGGATACGATAGGATAGGATAGAGGATAGGATAGGATAGAGGATAGGATAGGATAGAGGAGAGGATAGGATAGAGGATAGAATAGGATAGAGGATAGGATACGATAGAGGATAGGATAGGATAGAGGATAGGATGCGGTAGAGGATACGAAAGGATAGGATAGAGGGTAGGATAGGATAGAGGATAGGATAGGATAGAGGATAGGATAGGATAGAGGATAGGATATGATAGAGGATAGGATAGGATAGAGGATAGGATAGGATAGAGGATAGGATAGGATAGAGGATAGGATAAGATAGAGGATATGATAGGATAGACGATAGGATACGATAGAGGATAGGATAGGATCTAGGCTCGGATAGGACAGAGGATACGATAGGATAGGATAGAGAATAGGATAGGATAGAGGATAGGATTGGATAGAGGATAGGATAGGATAGAGGATAGAATAGGATAGAGGATAGAATAGGATAGAGGATAGGATACGATAGAGGATAGGATAGGGGATTGGATAGGATAGAGGATAGGATAGGATAGAGGATAGGATACGATAGAGGATACGATAGGATAGGATAGACGATAGGATAGGATAGAGGATAGGATAGGATAGAGGATAGGAGAGGATAGAGGATAGGATATGATAGAGGATAGGATACGATAGAGGATACGATATGATAGGATAGAGCATAGGATACGATAGAGGATAGGATAGGGGATTGGATAGGATAGAGGATAGGATAGGATAGAGGATAGGATAGGGTAGAGGATAGGATAGTATAGAGGATAGGATAGGATAGAGGATAGGATAGGATAGAGGATAGGATACGATAGAGGATACGAAAGGATAGGATAGAGGGTAGGATAGGATAGAGGATAGGATAGGGTAGAGGATAGGATAGGGGATTGGATAGGATAGAGGATAGGATAGGATAGAGGATAGGATACGATAGAGGATACGATAGGAGAGGATAGAGGATAGGATAGGGGATTGGATAGGATAGAGGATAGGATACGATAGAGGATAGGATAGGATAGAGGATAGGATGCGATAGAGGATACGAAAGGATAGGATAGAGGGTAGGATAGGATAAAGGATAGGATAGGATAGAGGATAGGATAGGATAGAGGATAGGATATGATAGAGGATAGGATAGGATAGAGAATAGGATAGGATAGAGGATAGGATCGGATAGAGGATAGGATAGGGGATTGGATAGGATAGAGGATAGGATAGGATAGAGGATAGGATAGGATAGAGGATAGGATAGGACAGATGATATTACAGGAATGAGGATAGGATATGATAGAGGATAGGATAGGATAGAGGATAGGATGCGATAGAGGATACGAAAGGATAGGATAGAGGGTAGGATAGGATAAAGGATAGGATAGGATAGAGGATAGGATAGGATAGAGGATAGGATATGATAGAGGATAGGATAGGATAGAGGATAGGATAGGATAGAGGATAGGATAAGATAGAGGATATGATAGGATAGACGATAGGATAGGATAGAGGATAGGATAGGATCTAGGATAGGATAGGACAGAGGATACGATAGGATAGGATGGAGGATAGGATAGGATAGAGGATAGGATAGGATAGAGGATAGAATAGGATAGAGGATAGGATACGATAGAGGATAGGATAGGATAGAGGATAGGATAGGATAGAGGATAGGATAGTATAGAGGATAGGATATAATAGAGGATAGGATAGGATAGAGGATAGGATAGGGAATTGGATAGGATTATAGGATAGGATAGGACAGATGATATTATAGGAATGAGGATAGGATATGATAGAGGATACGATATTATAGAGGATAGGATAGGATAGAGAATAGGATAGGATAGAGGATAGGATAGTATAGAGGATAGGATAGGATAGAGGATAGGATAGGATACAGGATAGGATAGGATACAGGATAGGATAGGATAGAGGATAGGATAGGATAGAGGATAGGATAGTATAGAGGATTGGATAGGATAGAGAATATGATACGGTAGACGATAGGGGATTGGATCGGATACAGGATAGGAGGCGGTAGAGGATAGGATAGGATAGGATAGAGAATAGGATAGGATAGGGGATAGGTTAGGATAGAGTATAGGATAGGATAGAGGATAGGATAGGGTAGATGATAGGATAGGATAGAGGATAGGATATGATAGAGGATAGGATAGGATAGAGGATAGGATAATATAGAGGATAGGATAAGATAGAGGATATGATAGGATAGACGATAGGATACGATAGAGGATAGGATAGGATCTAGGATAGGATAGGACAGAGGATACGATAGGATAGGATAGAGAATAGGATAGGATAGAGGATAGGATAGGATAGAGGATAGGATAGGATAGAGCATAGGATAGGATAGAGCATAGGATACGATAGAGGATAGGATAGGGGATTGGATAGGATAGAGGATAGGATAGGACAGATGATATTACAGGAATGAGGATAGGATATGATAGAGGATACGATATTATAGAGGATAGGATAGGATACAGGATAAGATAGGATAGAGGGTAGGATAGGATAGAGGATAGGATAGTATAGAGGATACGATATTATAGAGGATAGGATAGGATACAGGATAAGATAGGATAGAGGATAGGATGCGATAGAGGATACGAAAGGATAGGATAGAGGGTAGGATAGGATAGAGGATAGGATAGGATAGAGGATAGGATAGGATAGAGGATAGGATATGATAGAGGATAGGATACGATAGAGGATAGGATAGGGGATTGGATAGGATAGAGGATAGGATAGGATAGAGGATAGGATACGATAGAGGATACGATAGGATAGGATAGAGGATAGGATAGGATAGAGGATAGGATAGGATAGAGGATAGGAGAGGATAGAGGATAGGATATGATAGAGGATAGGATACGATAGAGGATAGGATAGGATAGAGGATAGGATAGGATAGAGGATAGGATAAGATAGAGGATATGATAGGATAGACGATAGGATACGATAGAGGATAGGATAGGATAGAGGATAGGATACGATAGAGGATACGATAGGATAGGATAGACGATATGATAGGATAGAGGATAGGATAGGATAGAGGATAGGAGAGGATAGAGGATAGGATATGATAGAGGATAGGATACGATAGAGGATACGATAGGATAGGATAGAGGATAGGATATGATAGTGGATCGGATAGGATAGAGGATAGGATAGGGGATTGGATAGGATAGAGGATAGGATAGAGGATAGGGTACGATACAGGATACGATAGGATGGGATAGAGGATAGGATAGGATAGAGGATAGGATAGGATAGAGGATAGGATAAGATAGAGGATAGGATAGGATAGAGGATAGGATAAGATAGAGAATAGGATAGGATAGGGGATTGGATAGGATAGAGGATAGGATAGGACAGAGGATAGTATACGATAGAGGATACGATAGGATAGGATAGAGGATAGGATAGGATAGAGGATAGGATAGAGGATAGGATAGAGGATAGGATATGATAGTGGATCGGATAGGATAGGATAGAGGATAGGATAGGATAGAGGATAGGATAGGGTAGAGGATAGGATAGGGGATTGGATAGGATAGAGGATAGGATAGGATAGAGGATAGGATACGATAGAGGATACGATAGGATAGGATAGAGGATAGGATAGGATAGAGGATAGGATAGGTTAGAGGATAGGATAGGATAGAGGATAGGATCGGATAGATCTATCCTATCCTATCCTCTATCCGATCCTCTATCCCATCCTATCCTCTATCCTATCCTACCCTCTATCCTATCCTATCCTCCATCCTATCCTATCCTCTATCCTATCCTATCGTCTATCCTATCCTATCCTCTATCCTATCCTCTATCCTATCCTCTATCCTATCCTCTATCCTATCCTCTATCCTGTCCTATACTCTATCCTATCCTTTCCTCTATCCTATCCTATCATCTATCCCGTCCTGTCCTCAATCCTATCCTATACTGTATTATATACTATCCTCTTTCCTATCCTATCCTCTATCCTATCCAATCCCCTATCCTATCATCTATAATATCGTATCCTCCATCATATCCTATCCTCTTTCCTATAATATCAACTATCTTATCCTATCCTCTATCCTATCCTATCCTCTATCCCATCCTATCCTCTATCCTATCCTATCCTCTATCCTATCCTATCCTCTATCCTATCCTATCCTCTATCCTATCCTCTATCCTATCCGCTATCCTATCCTCTATCCTATCCTCTATCCTAGCCTATCCATTATCCTATCCTATCCTCTATCCGATCCTCTATCCTATCCTATCCTCTATCCTATCCTATACTCTATCATATCCTCTATCCTATCCTATCCTCTATCCTATCCTATCCTCCATCCTATCCTATCCTATCCTCTATCCTATCCTCTATCCTATCCTCTATCCTATCCTCCATCCTATCCTATCCTATCCTCTATCCTATACTCTATCCTATCCTCTATCCTATCCTCTATCCTATCCTCTATCCTATCCTCTATCCTATCCGCTATCCTATCCTCTATCCTATCCTCTATCCTATCCTCTATCCTATCCTCTATGCTATCCTATCCTCTATCCTATCCTCTATCCTATCCTATCCTCTATTCTATCCTATCCTCTATCCTGTACCATCCTCTATCCTATCCTATCCTCTATCCTATCCTATCCTCTATCCTATCCTATCCTCTATCCTATCCTATTCTCTATCCTATCCTATCCTCTATCCTATCCTATCCTCTATCCTATCCTATCCTCTATCCTATCCTATCCTCTATCCTATCCTATCTTCTATCCTATCCTATCCTCTATCCGATCCTCTATCCTATCCTATCCTCTATCCTATCCTATCCTATCCTCTATCCTATCCTATCCTTTATCCTATCCTATCCTCTATTCTATCCTATCCTCTATCCTATCCTATCCTCTATCTTATCCTATCCTCTATCCTATCCTATCCTCTATCCTATCCTATCCTCTATCCTATCCTCTATCCTATCCTTTATCCTATCCTCTATCCTATCCTATCCTCTATCCTATCCTATCCTTTATCCTATCCTATCCTCTATCCTATCCTCTATCCTATCCTATCCTCTATCCTATACTATCCTCTACCTTATCCTATACTCTATCCTTTCCAATTACCTATCCTATCCTCTATCCTATACTATCCTCTATCCGATCCTCTATCCTATCCTATCCTCTATCCTATCCTATCCTCTATCCTATCCTATCCTCCATCCTATCCTATCCTCTATCCTATCCTATCGTCTATCCTACCCTATCCTCTATCCTATCCTCTATCCTATCCTCTATCCTATCCTCTATCCTATCCTCTATCCTATCCTATCCTCTACCCATACTATCCTCTATCCTATCCTATCCTCTATCCTATCCTCTATCCTATCCTCTATCCTATCCTCTATCCTATCCTCTATCCTATCCTATCCTCTATCCTATCCTATCCTTTATCCTATCCTATCCTCTATCCTATCCTATCCTCTATCCTATACTATCCTCTACCTTATCCTATCCTCTATCCTATCCTATCCTCTATCCGATCCTCTATCCTATCCTATCCTCTATCCTATCCTACCCTCTATCCTATCCTATCCTCCATCCTATCCTATCCTCTATCCTATCCTATCGTCTATCCTATCCTATCCTCTATCCTATCTTCTATCCTATCCTCTATCCTATCCTCTATCCTATCCTCTATCCTATCCTCTATCCTGTCCTATACTCTATCCTATCCTTTCCTCTATCCTATCCTATCATCTATCCCGTCCTGTCCTCAATACTATCCTATACTGTATTATATACTATCCTCTTTCCTATCCTATCCTCTATCGTATCCAATCCCCTATCCTTACATCTATAATATCGTATCCTCCATCATATCCTATCCTCTTTCCTATAATATCAACTATCCTATCCTATCCTCTATCCGATCCTCTATCCTATCCTATCCTCTATCCTATCCTATCCTATCCTCTATCCTATCCTATCCTTTATCCTATCCTATCCTCTATTCTATCCTATCCTCTATCCTATCCTATCCTCTATCTTATCCTATCCTCTATCCTATCCTATCCTCTATCCTATCCTATCCTCTATCCTATCCTCTATCCTATCCTTTATCCTATCCTCTATCCTATCCTATCCTATCCTCTATCCTATCCTATCCTTTATCCTATCCTATCCTCTATCCTATCCTCTATCCTATCCTATCCTCTATCCTATACTATCCTCTACCTTATCCTATACTCTATCCTTTCCAATTACCTATCCTATCCTCTATCCTATCCTATCCTCTATCCGATCCTCTATCCTATCCTATCCTCTATCCTATCCTATCCTCTATCCTATCCTATCCTCCATCCTATCCTATCCTCTATCCTATCCTATCGTCTATCCTACCCTATCCTCTATCCTATCCTCTATCCTATCCTCTATCCTATCCTCTATCCTATCCTCTATCCTATCCTCTATCCTATCCTCTATCCTATCCTCTATCCTATCCTCTATCCTATCCTCTATCCTGTCCTATACTCTATCCTATCCTTTCCTCTATCCTATCCTATCATCTATCCCGTCCTGTCCTCAATCCTATCCTATACTGTATTATATACTATCCTCTTTCCTATCCTATCCTCTATCCTATCCAATCCCCTATCCTATCATCTATAATATCGTATCCTCCATCATATCCTATCCTCTTTCCTATAATATCAACTATCCTATCCTATCCTCTATCCTATCCTATCCTCTATCCCATCCTATCCTCTATCCTATCCTATCCTCTATCCTATCCTATCCTCTATCCTATCCTATCCTCTATCCTATCCTCTATCCTATCCGCTATCCTATCCTCTATCCTATCCTCTATCCTATCCTATCCTATATCCCATCCTATCCTCTATCCTATCCTATCCTCTATCCTATCCAAACCTCTATCCTATTCTATCCTCTATCCTATCCTATCCTCTATCCCACCCTATCCTCTATCCTATCCTATCCTATCGTCTGTCCTATCCTATCCTTTATCCTATCCTATCCTCTATTCTATCCTATCATCTATCCTATCCTATCCTCTATCTTATCCTATCCTCTATCCTATCCTATCCTCTATCCTATCCTATCCTCTATCCTATCCTCTATCCTATCCTCTATCCTATCCTCTATCCTATCCTATCCTCTATCCTATCCTATCCTCTATCCTATCCTATCTTCTATCCTATCCAAACCTCTATCCTATTCTATCCTCTATCCTATCCTATCCTCTATCCCACCCTATCCTCTATCCTATCCTATCCTCTATCTTATCCTCTATCCTATCCTCTATCCTATCCTCTATCCTATCCTCTATCCTATCCTATCCTCTATCCCATACTATCCTCTATCCTATCCTATCCTCTATCCCATACTATCCTCTATCCTATCCTATCCTCTATCCTATCCTCTATCCTATCCTATCCTCTATCCTATCCTCTATCCTATCCTCTATCCTATCCTCTATCCTATCCTCTATCCTATCCTATCCTCTATCCTATCCTATCCTTTATCCTATCCTATCCTCTATCCTATCCTATCCTCTATCCTATACTATCCTCTACCTTATCCTATCCTCTATCCTATCCTATCCTCTATCCGATCCTCTATCCTATCCTATCCTCTATCCTATCCTACCCTCTATCCTATCCTATCCTCCATCCTATCCTATCCTCTATCCTATCCTATCGTCTATCCTATCCTATCCTCTATCCTATCTTCTATCCTATCCTCTATCCTATCCTCTATCCTATCCTCTATCCTATCCTCTATCCTGTCCTATACTCTATCCTATCCTTTCCTCTATCCTATCCTATCATCTATCCCGTCCTGTCCTCAATACTATCCTATACTGTATTATATACTATCCTCTTTCCTATCCTATCCTCTATCGTATCCAATCCCCTATCCTTACATCTATAATATCGTATCCTCCATCATATCCTATCCTCTTTCCTATAATATCAACTATCCTATCCTATCCTCTATCCTATCCTATCCTCTATCCCATCCTATCCTCTATCCTATCCTATCCTCTATCCTATCCTATCCTCTATCCTATCCTATCCTCTATCCTATCCTCTATCCTATCCGCTATCCTATCCTCTATCCTATCCTCTATCCTATCCTATCCTATATCCCATCCTATCCTCTATCCTATCCTATCCTCTATATTATCCCATCCTCTATCCTATTCTATCCTCTATCCTATCCTATCCTCTATCCCATACTATCCTCTATCCTATCCTATCCTCTATCCTACCATATCATCTATCCTATCCTCTATCCTATCCTCTATCCTATCCCTTATCCTATCCTATCCTCTATCCTATCCTATCCTCTATCCTATCCTCTATCCCATCCTATCCTCTATCCTATCCTATCCTCTATCCTATCCTATCATCTATCCTATCCAAACCTCTATCCTATTCTATCCTCTATCCTATCCTATCCTCTATCCCACCCTATCCTCTATCCTATCCTATCCTCTATCCCACCCTATCCTCTATCCTATCCTATCCTCTATCTTATCCTCTATCTTATCCTCTATCCTATCCTCTATCCTATCCTATCCTCTATCCCATACTATCCTCTATCCTATCCTATCCTCTATCCTATCCTATCCTATCCTTTTTCCTATCCTATCCTCTATCCTATCCTATGATCTATCCTATCCTATCCTCTATCCTATACTATCCTCTACCTTATCCTATCCTCTATCCTATCCAATTACCTATCCTATCCTCTATCCTATCCTATCCTCTATCCTATCCTATCCTATCCTCTATCCGATCCTCTATCCTATCCTATCCTCTATCGTATCCTCTATTCTATCCTATCCTCTATCCTATCCTATCCTATCCTCTATCCTGTCCTATCCTATCCTAATATCTATGCTATCCTATCCTTTATCCTATCCTATCCTCTATTAGGATAAGATAGAGGATAAGATAGGATAGAGGATAGGATAGGATAGAGCATAGGTTAGGATAGAGGATAGGATAGGATAGAGGATAGGATACGATAGAGGATATAATAGGATAGAGGATAGGAAAGGATAGAGGATAGGATAGGGTAGAGGATAGGATAGGGGATTGGATAGGATAGAGGATAGGATAGGATAGAGGATAGGATACGATAGAGGATACGATAGGATAGGATAGAGGATAGAATAGGATAGAGGATAGGATACGATAGAGGATAGGATATAATAGAGGATAGGATAGGAAAGAGGATAGGATATGATAGAGGATCGGATAGGATAGAGGATTGGATAGGATAGAGAATATGATACTGTAGACGATAGGGGATTGGATCGGATACAGGATAGGAGACGGTAGAGGATATGATAGGATAGAGGATAGGATATGATAGAGGATAGGATAGGATAGAGGATAGGATAGGATAGAGGATAGGTTTAGATAGAGGATATGATAGGATAGACGATAGGATACGATAGAGGATAGGATAGGATCTAGGCTAGGATAGGACAGAGGATACGATAGGATAGCATAGAGAATAGGATAGGATAGAGGATAGGATAGGATAGAGGATAGAATAGGTTAGAGGATAGGAAACGATAGAGGATAGGATAGGGGATTGGATAGGGTAGAGGATAGGATAGGATAGAGGATAGGATACGATAGAGGATACGATAGGATAGGATAGAGGATAGGATAGGATAGAGGATAGGATAGGGGATTGGATAGGATAGAGGATAGGATAAGATAGAGGATAAGATAGGATAGAGGATAGGATAGGATAGAGCATAGGTTAGGATAGAGGATAGGATAGGATAGAGGATAGGATACGATAGAGGATATAATAGGATAGAGGATAGGAAAGGATAGAGGATAGGATAGGATAGAAGATAGCATAGGACAGAGGATAGGATAGGATAAGATAGAGGATAGGATAGGATAGAGGATAGGATAGGATAGAGGATAGGATAGGATAGAGGATAGGATAGGATAGAGCATAGGATACGATAGAGGATAGGATAGGGGATTGGATAGGATAGAGGATAGGATAGGATAGAGGATAGGATAAGATAGAGGATATGATAGGATAGACGATAGGATACGATAGAGGATAGGATAGGATCTAGGATGGGATAGGACAGAGGATACGATAGGATAGGATAGAGAATAGGATAGGATATAGGATAGGATAGGATAGAGGATAGGATAGGATAGAGGATAGAATAGGATAGAGGATAGGATACGATAGAGGATAGGATAGGATAGAGGATAGGATAGGATAGAGGATAGGATAATATAGAGGATAGGATAGGATACAGGATAGGGTAGCATAGAGGATAGGATAGGATAGAGGATAGGATAGTATAGAGGATAGGATAGGATAGAGGATAGGAGAGGATAGAGGATAGGATATGATAGAGGGTAGGATACGATAGAGGATACGATAGGATAGGATAGAGGATAGGATATGATAGTGGATCGGATAGGATAGAGGATAGGATAGGGGATTGGATAGGATAGAGGATAGGATAGAGGATAGGGTACGATAGAGGATACGATAGGATGGGATAGAGGATAGGATAGGATAGAGGATAGCATAGGATAGAGGATAGGATAAGATCGAGGATAGGATAGGATAGAGGATAGGATAGGGGATTGGATAGGATAGAGGATAGGATAGGACAGAGGATAGTATACGATAGAGGATACGATAGGATAGGATAGAGGATAGGATAGGATAGAGGATAGGATAGGATAGAGGATAGGATAGAGGATAGGATAGGATAGACGATAGGATAGGATAGAGGATAGGATAGGATAGAGGATAGGACAGGATAGAGGATAGGGTATGATAGTGGATCGGATAGGATAGAGGATTGGATAGGATAGAGAATATGATACGGTAGACGATAGGGGATTGGTTCGGATACAGGATAGGAGGCGGTAGAGGATAGGATAGGATAGGATAGAGAATAGGATAGGATAGAGGATAGGTTAGGATAGAGGATAGGATAGGATAGAGGATAGGATAGAGGATAGGATAGGGTAGAGGATAGGATAGGATAGAGGATTGAATAGGATAGAGGATAGGATAGGATAGAGGATAGGATAGGATACAGGATAGGATAGGATAGAGGATAGGATAGGATAGAGGATAGGATAGGATAGAGGATAGGAGAGGATAGAGGATAGGATATGATAGAGGATAGGATACGATAGAGGATACGATAGGATAGTATAGAGGATAGGATATGATAGTGGATCGGATAGGATAGAGGATAGGATAGGGGATTGGATAGGATAGAGGATAGGATAGAGGATAGGGTACGATAGAGGATACGATAGGATGGGATAGAGGATAGGATAGTATAGAGGATAGCATAGGATAGAGGATAGGATAAGATCGAGGATAGGATAGGATAGAGGATAGGATAGGGGATTGGATAGGATAGAGGATAGGATAGGATAGAGGATAGGATAATATAGAGGATAGGGTAAGATAGAGGATATGATAGGATAGACGATAGGATACGATAGAGGATAGTATAGGATCTAGGATAGGATATGACAGAGGATACGATAGGATAGGATAGAGAATAGGATAGGATAGAGGATAGGATAGGATAGAGGATAGGATAGGATAGAGGATAGGATAGGATAGAGGATAGAATAGGATAGAGGATAGGATACGATAGAGGATAGGATAGGATAGAGGATAGGATAGGATAGAGGATAGGACAGGATAGAGGATAGGATAGCATAGAGGATAGGATAGGATAGTGGATAGGATAGTATAGAGGATAGGATATAATAGAGGATAGGATAGGATAGAGGATAGGAAAGGAATTGGATAGGATTATAGGATAGGATAGGACAGATGATATTATAGGAATGAGGATAGGATATGATAGAGGATACGATATTATAGAGGATAGGATAGGATAGAGAATAGGATAGGATAGAGGATAGGATAGTATAGAGGATAGGATAGGATAGAGGATAGGATAGGATAGAGGATAGGATAGGATAGAGGATAGGATAGGATACAGGATAGGATAGGATAGAGGATAGGATAGGATAGAGGATAGGATAGTATAGAGGAAAGGATAGGATAGAGGATAGGAGAGGATAGAGGATAGGATATGATAGAGGATAGGATACGATAGAGGATACGATAGGATAGTATAGAGGATAGGATATGATAGTGGATCGGATAGGATAGAGGATAGGATAGGGGATTGGATAGGATAGAGGATAGGATAGAGGATAGGGTACGATAGAGGATACGATAGGATGGGATAGAGGATAGGATAGGATAGAGGATAGCATAGGATAGAGGATAGGATAAGATCGAGGATAGGATAGGATAGAGGATAGGATAGGGGATTGGATAGGATAGAGGATAGGATAGGATAGAGGATAGGATAATATAGAGGATAGGATAAGATAGAGGATATTTTAGGATAGACGATAGGATACGATAGAGGATAGGATAGGATCTAGGAGAGGATAGGACAGAGGATACGATAGGATAGGATAGAGAATAGGATAGGACAGATGATATTACAGGAATGAGGATAGGATATGATAGAGGATACGATATTATAGAGGATAGGATAGGATACAGGATAAGATAGGATAGAGGATAGGATAGGATAGAGGATAGGATAGTATAGAGGATAGGATAGGATAGAGGATAGGATAGGATAGAGGATAGGATGCGATAGAGGATACGAAAGGATAGGATAGAGGGTAGGATAGGATAGAGGATAGGATAGGATAGAGGATAGGATAGGATAGAGGATAGGATATGATAGAGGATAGGATACGATAGAGGATAGGATAGGGGATTGGATAGGATAGAGGATAGGATAGGATAGAGGATAGGATACGATAGAGGATACGATAGGATAGGATAGAGGATAGGATAGGATAGAGGATAGGATAGGATAGAGGATAGGAGAGGATAGAGGATAGGATATGATAGAGGATAGGATACGATAGAGGATAGGATAGGATAGAGGATAGGATAGGATAGAGGATAGGATAAGATAGAGGATATGATAGGATAGACGATAGGATACGATAGAGGATAGGATAGGATCTAGGCTAGGATAGGACAGAGGATACGATAGGATAGGATAGAGAATAGGATAGGATAGAGGATAGGATAGGATAGAGGATAGGATAGGTTAGCGGATAGGATAGAGGATAGGATCGGATAGAGGATAGGATAGGGGATTGGATAGGATAGAGGATTGGATAGGATAGAGGATAGGATAGGATAGAGGATAGGATACGATAGAGGATACGAAAGGATAGGATAGAGGGTAGGATAGGATAGAGGATAGGATAGGGTAGAGGATAGGATAGGGGATTGGATAGGATAGAGGATAGGATAGGATAGAGGATAGGATACGATAGAGGATACGATAGGAGAGGATAGAGGATAGGATAGGATAGAGGATAGAATAGGATAGAGGATAGGATAGGATAGAGGATAGGATAGGATAGATGATAGGATAGGATAGAGGATAGGATACGATAGAGGATACGATAGGATAGGATAGAGGATAGGATAGGATAGAGGATAAGATAGGATAGAGGAGAGGATAGGATAGAGGATAGAATAGGATAGAGGATAGGATACGATAGAGGATAGGATAGGATAGAGGATAGGATGCGGTAGAGGATACGAAAGGATAGGATAGAGGGTAGGATAGGATAGAGGATAGGATAGGATAGAGGATAAGATAGGATAGAGGAGAGGATAGGATAGAGGATAGAATAGGATAGAGGATAGGATACGATAGAGGATAGGATAGGGGATTGGATAGGATAGAGGATAGGATAGGATAGAGGATAGGATACGATAGGATAGGATAGACGATAGGATAGGATAGAGGATAGGATAGGATAGAGGATAGGAGAGGATAGAGGATAGGATATGATAGAGGATAGGATACGATAGAGGATACGATAGGATAGGATAGAGGATAGGATAGGATAGAGGATAGGATAGGATAGAGGATAGGATAGGATAGAGGATAGGATCGGATAGAGGATAGGATAGGGGATTGGATAGGATAGAGGATAGGATAGGAAAGAGGATAGGATAGTATAGAGGATTGGATAGGATAGAGAATATGATACGGTAGACGATAGGGGATTGGATCGGATACAGGATAGGAGGCGGTAGAGGATAGGATAGGATAGGATAGAGAATAGGATAGGATAGAGGATAGGTTAGGATAGAGTATAGGATAGGATAGAGGATAGGATAGGGTAGATGATAGGATAGGATAGAGGATAGGATATGATAGAGGATAGGATAGGATAGAGGATAGGATAATATAGAGGATAGGATAAGATAGAGGATATGATAGGATAGACGATAGGATACGATAGAGGATAGGATAGGATCTAGGATAGGATAGGACAGAGGATACGATAGGATAGGATAGAGAATAGGATAGGATAGAGGATAGGATAGGATAGAGGATAGGATAGGATAGAGCATAGGATACGATAGAGGATAGGATAGGGGATTGGATAGGATAGAGGATAGGATAGGACAGATGATATTACAGGAATGAGGATAGGATATGATAGAGGATACGATATTATAGAGGATAGGATAGGATACAGGATAAGATAGGATAGAGGGTAGGATAGGGTAGAGGACAGGATAGTATAGAGGATACGATATTATAGAGGATAGGATAGGATACAGGATAAGATAGGATAGAGGATAGGATGCGATAGAGGATACGAAAGGATAGGATAGAGGGTAGGATAGGATAGAGGATAGGATAGGATAGAGGATAGGATAGGATAGAGGATAGGATATGATAGAGGATAGGATACGATAGAGGATAGGATAGGGGATTGGATAGGATAGAGGATAGGATAGGATAGAGGATAGGATACGATAGAGGATACGATAGGATAGGATAGAGGATAGGATAGGATAGAGGATAGGATAGGATAGAGGATAGGAGAGGATAGAGGATAGGATACGATAGAGGATAGGATAGGATAGAGGATAGGATACGATAGAGGATACGATAGGATAGGATAGAGGATATGATAGGATAGAGGATAGGATAGGATAGAGGATAGGAGAGGATAGAGGATAGGATATGATAGAGGATAGGATACGATAGAGGATACGATAGGATAGGATAGAGGATAGGATATGATAGTGGATCGGATAGGATAGAGGATAGGATAGGGGATTGGATAGGATAGAGGATAGGATAGAGGATAGGGTACGATACAGGATACGATAGGATGGGATAGAGGATAGGATAGGATAGAGGATAGGATAGGATAGAGGATAGGATAAGATAGAGGATAGGATAGGATAGAGGATAGGATAAGATAGAGGATAGGATAGGATAGGGGATTGGATAGGATAGAGGATAGGATAGGATAGAGGATAGGATAGGATAGAGGAAAGGATAGGAGAGAGGATAGGATAGGGGATTGGATAGGATAGAGGATAGCATAGGATAGAGGAAAGGATAGGAGAGAGGATAGGATAGGGGATTGGATAGGATAGAGGATAGGATAGGATAGAGGATAGGATAGGGTAGAGGATAGGATAGTATAGAGGATAGGATAGGATAGGATAGAGGATAGGATAGGATAGAGGATAGGAGAGGATAGAGGATAGGATATGATAGAGGATAGGATACGATAGAGGATAGGATAGGGGATTGGATAGGATAGAGGATAGGATAGGATAGAGGATAGGATACGATAGAGGATACGATAGGATAGGATAGAGAATAGGATAGGATAGAGGATAGGATAGGATAGAGGATAGGATAGGATAGACGATAGGATACGATAGAGGATAGGATAGGATCTAGGATAGGATAGGACAGAGGATACGATAGGATAGGATAGAGAATAGGATAGGATAGAGGATAGGATAGGATAGAGGATAGGATAGGATAGAGGATAGGATAGGGGATTGGATAGGATAGAGGATAGGATAGGATAGAGGATAGGATACGATAGAGGATACGATAGGATAGGATAGAGGATAGGATAGGATAGAGGATAGGATAGGATAAAGGATAGGAGAGGATAGAGGATAGGATATGATAGAGGATAGGATACTATAGATGATACGATAGGATAGGATAGAGCATAGGATACGATAGAGGATAGGATAGGGGATTGGATAGGATAGAGGATAGGATAGGACGGATGATATTACAGGAATGAGGATAGGATATGATAGAGGATACGATATTATAGAGGATAGGATAGGATACAGGATAAGATAGGATAGAGGATAGGATAGGATAGAGGATAGGATAGTATAGAGGATAGGATAGGATAGAGGATAGGATAGGATAGAGGATAGGATGCGATAGAGAATACGAAAGGATAGGATAGGGGGTAGGATAACATAGACGATAGGATAGGATAGAGGATAGGATGGGATAGAGGATAGGATATGATAGAGGATAGGATACGATAGAGGATAGGATAGGGGATTGGATAGGATAGAGGATAGAATACGATAGAGGATACGATAGGATAGGATAGAGGATAGGATAGGATAGAGGATAGGATAGGATAGAGGATAGGAGAGGATAGAGGATAGGATATGATAGAGGATAGGATACGATAGAGGATAGGATAGGATAGAGGATAGGATAGGATAGAGGATAGGATAGTATAGAGGATAGGATAGGATAGAGGATAGGATAGGATAGAGGATAGGATACGATAGAGGATACGATAGGATAGGATAGAGAATAGGATAGGATAGAGGATAGGATAGGATAGAGGATAGGATAGGATAGACGATAGGATACGATAGAGGATAGGATAGGATCTAGGATAGGATACGACAGAGGATACGATAGGATAGGATAGAGAATAGGATAGGATAGAGGATAGGATAGGATAGAGGATAGGATAGGATAGAGCATAGGATACGATAGAGGATAGGATAGGGGATTGGATAGGATAGAGGATAGGATAGGACAGATGATATTACAGGAATGAGGATAGGATATGATAGAGGATACGATATTATAGAGGATAGGATAGGATACAGGATAAGATAGGATAGAGGGTAGGATAGGATAGAGGATAGGATAGTATAGAGGATACGATATTATAGAGGATAGGATAGGATACAGGATAAGATAGGATAGAGGATAGGATGCGATAGAGGATACGAAAGGATAGGATAGAGGGTAGGATAGGATAGAGGATAGGATAGGATAGAGGATAGGATAGGATAGAGGATAGGATATGATAGAGGATAGGATACGATAGAGGATAGGATAGGGGATTGGATAGGATAGAGGATAGGATAGGATAGAGGATAGGATACGATAGAGGATACGATAGGATAGGATAGAGGATAGGATAGGATGGAGGATAGGATAGGATAGAGGGTAGGAGAGGATAGAGGATAGGATATGATAGAGGATAGGATACGATAGAGGATAGGATAGGATAGAGGATAGGATAGGATAGAGGATAGGATAAGATAGAGGATATGATAGGATAGACGATAGGATACGATAGAGGATAGGATAGGATAGAGGATAGGATACGATAGAGGATACGATAGGATAGGATAGAGGATATGATAGGATAGAGGATAGGATAGGATAGAGGATAGGAGAGGATAGAGGATAGGATATGATAGAGGATAGGATACGATAGAGGATACGATAGGATAGGATAGAGGATAGGATATGATAGTGGATCGGATAGGATAGAGGATAGGATAGGGGATTGGATAGGATAGAGGATAGGATAGAGGATAGGGTACGATACAGGATACGATAGGATGGGATAGAGGATAGGATAGGATAGAGGATAGGATAGGATAGAGGATAGGATAAGATAGAGGATAGGATAGGATAGAGGATAGGATAAGATAGAGGATAGGATAGGATAGGGGATTGGATAGGATAGAGGATAGGATAGGATAGAGGATAGGATAGGATAGAGGAAAGGATAGGAGAGAGGATAGGATAGGGGATTGGATAGGATAGAGGATAGGATAGGATAGAGGAAAGGATAGGAGAGAGGATAGGATAGGGGATTGGATAGGATAGAGGATAGGATAGGATAGAGGATGGGATAGGGTAGAGGATAGGATAGTATAGAGGATAGGATAGGATAGGATAGAGGATAGGATAGGATAGAGGATAGGAGAGGATAGAGGATAGGATATGATAGAGGATAGGATAGGATAGAGGATACGATAGGATAGACGATAGGATACGATAGAGGATAGGATAGGATCTAGGCTCGGATAGGACAGAGGATACGATAGGATAGGATAGAGAATAGGATAGGATAGAGGATAGGATAGGATAGAGGATAGGATAGGATAGAGGATAGAATAGGATAGAGGATAGGATACGATAGAGGATAGGATAGGGGATTGGATAGGATAGAGGATAGGATAGGATAGAGGATAGGATACGATAGAGGATACGATAGGATAGGATAGAGGATAGGATAGGATAGAGGATAGGATAGGATAAAGGATAGGAGAGGATAGAGGATAGGATATGATAGAGGATAGGATACTATAGATGATACGATAGGATAGGATAGAGCATAGGATACGATAGAGGATAGGATAGGGGATTGGATAGGATAGAGGATAGGATAGGACGGATGATATTACAGGAATGAGGATAGGATATGATAGAGGATACGATATTATAGAGGATAGGATAGGATACAGGATAAGATAGGATAGAGGATAGGATAGGATAGAGGATAGGATAGTATAGAGGATACGATAGGATAGAGGATAGGATAGGATAGAGGATAGGATGCGATAGAGGATACGAAAGGATAGGATAGAGGGTAGGATAGGATAGACGATAGGATAGGATAGAGGATAGGATGGGATAGAGGATAGGATATGATAGAGGATAGGATACGATAGAGGATAGGATAGGGGATTGGATAGGATAGAGGATAGGATACGATAGAGGATACGATAGGATAGGATAGAGGATAGGATAGGATAGAGGATAGGATAGGATAGAGGATAGGAGAGGATAGAGGATAGGATATGATAGAGGATAGGATACGATAGAGGATAGGATAGGATAGAGGATAGGATAGGATAGAGGATAGGATAGGATAGAGGATAGGATAGGATAGAGGATAGGATATGATAGAGGATAGGATACGATAGAGGATAGGATAGGGGATTGGATAGGATAGAGGATAGGATAGGATAGAGGATAGGATACGATAGAGGATACGATAGGATAGGATAGAGGATAGGATAGGATAGAGGATAGGATACGATAGAGGATACGATAGGATAGGATAGAGGATATGATAGGATAGAGGATAGGATAGGATAGAGGATAGGAGAGGATAGAGGATAGGATATGATAGAGGATAGGATATGATAGAGGATACGATAGGATAGGATAGAGGATAGGATATGATAGTGGATCGGATAGGATAGAGGATAGGATAGGGGATTGGATAGGATAGAGGATAGGATAGAGGATAGGGTACGATACAGGATACGATAGGATGGGATAGAGGATAGGATAGGATAGAGGATAGGATAGGATAGAGGATAGGATAAGATAGAGGATAGGATAGGATAGAGGATAGGATAAGATAGAGGATAGGATAGGATAGGGGATTGGATAGGATAGAGGATAGGATAGGATAGAGGATAGGATAGGATAGAGGAAAGGATAGGAGAGAGGATAGGATAGGGGATTGGATAGGATAGAGGATAGGATAGGATAGAGGATACGATAGGATAGGATAGAGGATAGGATAGGATAGAGGATAGGATATGATAGAGGATAGGATAGGATCTAGGCTCGGATAGGACAGAGGATACGATAGGATAGGATAGAGAATAGGATAGGATAGAGGATAGGATAGGATAGAGGATAGGATAGGATAGAGGATAGAATAGGATAGAGGATAGGATACGATAGAGGATAGGATAGGGGATTGGATAGGATAGAGGATAGGATAGGATAGAGGATAGGATACGATAGAGGATACGATAGGATAGGATAGAGGATAGGATAGGATAGAGGATAGGATAGGATAAAGGATAGGAGAGGATAGAGGATAGGATGCGATAGAGGATACGAAAGGATAGGATAGAGGGTAGGATAGGATAGACGATAGGATAGGATAGAGGATAGGATGGGATAGAGGATAGGATATGATAGAGGATAGGATACGATAGAGGATAGGATAGGGGATTGGATAGGATAGAGGATAGGATACGATAGAGGATACGATAGGATAGGATAGAGGATAGGATAGGATAGAGGATAGGATATGATAGAGGATAGGATACTATAGATGATACGATAGGATAGGATAGAGCATAGGATACCGATAGAGGATAGGATAGGGGATTGGATAGGATAGAGGATAGAATAGGACGGATGATATTACAGGAATGAGGATAGGATATGATAGAGGATACGATATTATAGAGGATAGGATAGGATACAGGATAAGATAGGATAGAGGATAGGATAGGATAGAGGATAGGATAGTATAGAGGATAGGATATTATAGAGGATAGGATAGGATAGAGGATAGGATGCGATAGAGGATACGAAAGGATAGGATAGAGGGTAGGATAGGATAGACGATAGGATAGGATAGAGGATAGGATGGGATAGAGGATAGGATATGATAGAGGATAGGATACGATAGAGGATAGGATAGGGGATTGGATAGGATAGAGGATAGGATACGATAGAGGATACGATAGGATAGGATAGAGGATAGGATAGGATAGAGGATAGGATAGGATAGAGGATAGGAGAGGATAGAGGATAGGATATGATAGAGGATAGGATACGATAGAGGATAGGATAGGATAGAGGATAGGATAGGATAGAGGATAGGATAGTATAGAGGATAGGATAGGATAGAGGATAGGATAGGATAGAGGATAGGATACGATAGAGGATAGGATAGGGGATTGGATAGGATAGAGGATAGGATAGGATAGAGGATAGGATACGATAGATGATACGATAGGATAGGATAGACGATAGGATACGATAGAGGATAGGATAGGATAGAGGATAGGATGCGGTAGAGGATACGAAAGGATAGGATAGAGGGTAGGATAGGATAGAGGATAGGATAGGATAGAGGATAGGATAGGATAGAGGATAGGATATGATAGAGGATAGGATAGGATAGAGGATAGGATAGGATAGAGGATAGGATAGGATAGAGGATAGGATAAGATAGAGGATATGATAGGATAGACGATAGGATACGATAGAGGATAGGATAGGATCTAGGCTCGGATAGGACAGAGGATACGATAGGATAGGATAGAGAATAGGATAGGATAGAGGATAGGATAGGATAGAGGATAGGATAGGATAGAGGATAGGATAGGATAGAGGATAGGATACGATAGAGGATACGATAGGATAGGATAGAGGATAGGATAGGATAGAGGATAGGATAGGATAAAGGATAGGAGAGCATAGAGGATAGGATATGATAGAGGATAGGAAACGATAGAGGATACGATAGGATAGGATAGAGCATAGGATACGATAGAGGATAGGATAGGGGATTGGATAGGATAGAGGATAGGATAGGACGGATGATATTACAGGAATGAGGATAGGATATGATAGAGGATACGATATTATAGAGGATAGGATAGGATACAGGATAAGATAGGATAGAGGATAGGATAGGATAGAGGATAGGATAGTATAGAGGATAGGATAGGATAGAGGATAGGATAGGATAGAGGATAGGATGCGATAGAGGATACGAAAGGATAGGATAGAGGGTAGGATAGGATAGACGATAGGATAGGATAGAGGATAGGATAGGATAGAGGATAGGATATGATAGAGGATAGGATACGATAGAGGATAGGATAGGGGATTGGATAGGATAGAGGATAGGATACGATAGAGGATAGGATAGGATAGAGGATAGGATAGGATAGAGGATAGGATAGTATAGAGGATAGGATAGGATAGAGGATAGGATAGGATAGAGGATAGGATAGGATACAGGATAGGATAGGATAGAGGATGGGATAGGATAGAGGATAGGATAGTATAGAGGATTGGATAGGATAGAGAATATGATACGGTAGACGATAGGGGATTGGATCGGATACAGGATAGGAGGCGGTAGAGGATAGGATAGGATAGGATAGAGAATAGGATAGGATAGAGGATAGGTTAGGATAGAGGATAGGATAGGATAGAGGATAGGATAGGGTAGATGATAGGATAGGATAGAGGATAGGATATGATAGAGGATAGGATAGGATAGAGGATACGATAATATAGAGGATAGGATAAGATAGAGGATATGATAGGATAGACGATAGGATACGATAGAGGATAGGATAGGATCTAGGATAGGATAGGACAGAGGATACGATAGGATAGGATAGAGAATAGGATAGGATAGAGGATAGGATAGGATAGAGGATAGGATAGGATAGAGCATAGGATACGATAGAGGATAGGATAGGGGATTGGATAGGATAGAGGATAGGATAGGACAGATGATATTACAGGAATGAGGATAGGATATGATAGAGGATACGATATTATAGAGGATAGGATAGGATACAGGATAAGATAGGATAGAGGGTAGGATAGGATAGAGGATAGGATAGTATAGAGGATACGATATTATAGAGGATAGGATAGGATACAGGATAAGATAGGATAGAGGATAGGATGCGATAGAGGATACGAAAGGATAGGATAGGATAGAGGATAGGATAGGATAGAGGATAGGATAGGATAGAGGATAGGATATGATAGAGGATAGGATACGATAGAGGATAGGATAGGGGATTGGATAGGATAGAGGATAGGATAGGATAGAGGATAGGATACGATAGAGGATAGGATAGGGGATTGGATAGGATAGAGGATAGGATAGGATAGAGGATAGGATACGATAGAGGATACGATAGAGGATACGATAGGATAGGATAGAGGATTTGATAGGATAGAGGATAGGATAGGATAGAGGATAGGAGAGGATAGAGGATAGGATATGATAGAGGATAGGATACGATAGAGGATACGATAGGATAGGATAGAGGATAGGATACGATAGTGGATCGGATAGGATAGAGGATAGGATAGGGGATTGAATAGGATAGAGGATAGGATAGAGGATAGGGTACGATACAGGATACGATAGGATGGGATAGAGGATAGGATAGGATAGAGGATAGGATAGGATAGAGGATAGGATAAGATAGAGGATAGGATAGGATAGAGGATATGATAGGGGATTGGATAGGATAGAGGATAGGATAGGACAGAGGATAGTATACGATAGAGGATACGATAGGATAGGATAGAGGATAGGATAGGATAGAGGTTAGGATAGAGGATAGGATAGGATAGAGGATAGGATAGGATAGAGGATAGGATATGATAGTGGATCGGATAGGATAGGATAGAGAATAGGATAGGATAGAGGATAGGATAGGGTAGAGGATAGGATAGGGGATTGGATAGGATAGAGGATAGGATAGGATGGAGGATAGGATCGGATAGAGGATAGGATAGGGGATTGGATAGGATAGAGGATAGGATAGGATAGAGGATAGGATAGGATAGAGGATAGGATAGTATACAGGATAGGATATAATAGAGGATAGGATAGCATAGAGGATAGGATACGATAGAGGATACGATAGGATAGGATAGAGGATAGGATAAGATAGAGGATACGATAGGATAGGATAGAGGATAGGATAGGATAGAGGATCAGATAGGATAGAGGATTGGATATGATAGAGAATATGATACTGTAGACGATAGAGGATTGGATCGGATACAGGATTGGAGACGGTAGAGGATAGGATAGGATAGGATAGAGAATAGGATAGGATAGAGGATAGGTTAGGATAGAGGATAGGATAGGATAGAGGATAAGATAGGTTGGAGGATAGGATAGGATAGAGGATAGGATAGGATAGAGGATTGGATAGGATAGGATACAGGATAGGATAAGATAGAGGATATGATAGGATAGACGATAGGATACGATAGAGGATAGGATAGGATCGAGGATAGGATAGGGGATTGGATAGGATAGAGGATAGGATACGATAGAGGATACGATAGGATAGGATAGAGGATAGGATAGGATAGAGGATAGGATAGGATAGAGGATAGGATAGGATAGAGGATAGGATAGGATAGAGGATAGGATAGAGGATAGGATAGGATAGAGGATGGGATACGATAGAGGATACGATAGGATAGGATAGAGGATAGGATAGGATAGAGGATAGGATAGGTTAGAGGATAGGATAGGATAGAGGATAGGATCGGATAGAGGCTAGGATAGGGGATTGGATAGGATAGAGGATAGGATAGGATAGAGGATAGGATAGGATAGAGGAAAGGATAGGATAGAGGATAGGATAGGGGATTGGATAGGATAGAGGATAGGATAGGATAGAGGATAGGATAGGGTAGAGGATAGGATAGTATAGAGTATAGGATAGGATAGAGGATAGGATAGGATAGAGGATAGGATACGATAGAGGATACGAAAGGATAGGATAGAGGGTAGGATAGGATAGAGGATATGATAGGGTAGAGGATAGGATAGGGGATTGGATAGGATAGAGGATAGGATAGGATAGAGGATAGGATACGATAGAGGATACGATAGGATAGGATAGAGGATAGGATAGGATAGAGGATAGGATAGGATAGAGGATAGGATAGGATAGAGGATAGGATATGATGGAGGATAGGATAGGATAGAGGATAGGATAGGATAGATGATAGGATAGGATAGTGGATAGGATAAGATAGAGGATAGGATAGGATAGAGGATAGGATAGGGGATTGGATAGGATAGAGGATAGGATAGGATAGAGGATAGGATACGATAGAGGATACGATAGGATAGGATAGAGGATAGGATAGGATAGAGGATAGGATACGGTAGAGGATACGAAAGGATAGGATAGAGGGTAGGATAGGATAAAGGATAGGATAGGGTAGAGGATTGGATAGGATAGAGGATAGGATACGATAGAGGATACGATAGGATAGGATAGAGGGTAGGATAGGATAGAGGATAGGATAGGATAGAGGATAGGATAGGATAGAGGATAGCATAGGATAGAGGATAGGATACGATAGAGGATAGGATAGAGGATAGGATCGGATAGAGGATAGGATAGGGGATTGGATAGGATAGAGGATAGGATAGGATAGAGGATAGGATAGGATAGAGGAAAGGATAGGATAGAGGATAGGATAGGATAGAGGATAGGATAGTATAGAGGATAGGATATATTAGAGGATAGGATAGGATAGAGGATAGAATAGGATAGAGGATAGAATAGGATAGAGGATAGGATACGATAGAGGATACGAAAGGATAGGATAGAGGGTAGGATAGGATAGAGGGTAGGATAGGATAGAGGATAGGATAGGGTAGAGGATAGGATAGGGGATTGGATAGGATAGAGGATAGGATAGGATAGAGGATGGGATACGATAGAGGATACGATAGGATAGGATAGAGGATAGGATAGGATAGAGGATAGGATAGGTTAGAGGATAGGATAGGATAGAGGATAGGATCGGATAGAGGATAGGATAGGGGATTGGATAGGATAGAGGATAGGATAGGATAGAGGATAGGATAGGATAGAGGAAAGGATAGGATAGAGGATAGGATAGGGGATTGGATAGGATAGAGGATAGGATAGGATAGAGGATAGGATAGGGTAGAGGATAGGATAGTATAGAGGATAGGATAGGATAGAGGATAGGATAGGATAGAGGATAGGATACGATAGAGGATACGAAAGGATAGGATAGAGGGTAGGATAGGATAGAGGATAGGATAGGGTAGAGGATAGGATAGGGGATTGGATAGGATAGAGGATAGGATAGGATAGAGGATAGGATACGATAGAGGATACGATAGGATAGGATAGAGGATAGGATAGGATAGAGGATAGGATAGGATAGAGGATAGGATAGGATAGAGGATAGGATACGATAGAGGATACGATAGGATAGGATAGAGGATAGGATAGGATAGAGGATAGGATAGGATAGAGGATAGGATACGATAGAGGATACGATAGGATAGGATAGAGGATAGGATAGGATAGAGGATAGGATAGGATAAAGGATAGGAGAGAATAGAGGATAGGATATGATAGAGGATAGGATACGATAGAGGATACGATAGGATAGGATAGAGCATAGGATACGATAGAGGATAGGATAGGGGATTGGATAGGATAGAGGATAGGATAGGACGGATGATATTACAGGAATGAGGATAGGATATGATAGAGGATACGATATTATAGAGGATAGGATAGGATACAGGATAAGATAGGATAGAGGATAGGATAGGATAGAGGATAGGATAGTATAGAGGATAGGATAGGATAGAGGATAGGATAGGATAGAGGATAGGATGCGATAGAGGATACGAAAGGATAGGATAGAGGGTAGGATAGGATAGACGATAGGATAGGATAGAGGATAGGATAGGATAGAGGATAGGATATGATAGAGGATAGGATACGATAGAGGATAGGATAGGGGATTGGATAGGATAGAGGATAGGATACGATAGAGGATACGATAGGATAGGATAGAGGATAGGATAGGATAGAGGATAGGATAGGATAGAGGATAGGAGAGGATAGAGGATAGGATATGATAGAGGATAGGATACGATAGAGGATAGGATAGGATAGAGGATAGGATAGGATAGAGGATAGGATAGCATACAGGATAGGATAGGATAGAGGATAGGATAGGATAGAGGATAGGATAGTATAGAGGATTGGATAGGATAGAGAATATGATACGGTAGACGATAGGGGATTGGATCGGATACAGGATAGGAGGCGGTAGAGGATAGGATAGGATAGGATAGAGAATAGGATAGGATAGAGGATAGGTTAGGATAGAGGATAGGATAGGATAGAGGATAGGATAGGGTAGATGATAGGATAGGATAGAGGATAGGATATGATAGAGGATAGGATAGGATAGAGGATACGATAATATAGAGGAGAGGATAAGATAGAGGATATGATAGGATAGACGATAGGATACGATAGAGGATAGGATAGGATCTAGGATAGGATACGACAGAGGATACGATAGAATAGGATAGAGAATAGGATAGGATAGAGGATAGGATAGGATAGAGGATAGGATAGGATGGAGCATAGGATACGATAGAGGATAGGATAGGGGATTGGATAGGATAGAGGATAGGATAGGACAGATGATATTACAGGAATGAGGATAGGATATGATAGAGGATACGATATTATAGAGGATAGGATAGGATACAGGATAAGATAGGATAGAGGGTAGGATAGGATAGAGGATAGGATAGTATAGAGGATACGATATTATAGAGGATAGGATAGGATACAGGATAAGATAGGATAGAGGATAGGATGCGATAGAGGATACGAAAGGATAGGATAGGATAGAGGATAGGATAGGATAGAGGATAGGATAGGATAGAGGGTATGATATGATAGAGGATAGGATACGATAGAGGATAGGATAGGGGATTGGATAGGATAGAGGATAGGATAGGATAGAGGATAGGATACGATAGAGGATAGGATAGGGGATTGGATAGGATAGAGGATAGGATAGGATAGAGGATAGGATACGATAGAGGATACGATAGAGGATACGATAGGATAGGATAGAGGATTTGATAGGATAGAGGATAGGATAGGATAGAGGATAGGATACGATAGAGGATACGATAGGATAGGATAGAGGATAGGATACGATAGTGGATCGGATAGGATAGAGGATAGGATAGGGGATTGAATAGGATAGAGGATAGGATAGAGGATAGGGTACGATACAGGATACGATAGGATGGGATAGAGGATAGGATAGGATAGAGGATAGGATAAGATAGAGGATAGGATAGGATAGAGGATATGATAGGGGATTGGATAGGATAGAGGATAGGATAGGACAGAGGATAGTATACGATAGAGGATACGATAGGATAGGATAGAGGATAGGATAGGATAGAGGTTAGGATAGAGGATAGGATAGGATAGAGGATAGGATAGGATAGAGGATAGGATATGATAGTGGATCGGATAGGATAGGATAGAGGATAGGATAGGATAGAGGATAGGATAGGGTAGAGGATAGGATAGGGGATTGGATAGGATAGAGGATAGGATAGGATGGAGGATAGGATCGGATAGAGGATAGGATAGGGGATTGGATAGGATAGAGGATAGGATAGGATAGAGGATAGGATAGGATAGAGGATAGGATAGTATACAGGATAGGATATAATAGAGGATAGGATAGCATAGAGGATAGGATACGATAGAGGATACGATAGGATAGGATAGAGGATAGGATAAGATAGAGGATACGATAGGATAGGATAGAGGATAGGATAGGATAGAGGATCGGATAGGATAGAGGATTGGATATGATAGAGAATATGATACTGTAGACGATAGAGGATTGGATCGGATACAGGATTGGAGACGGTAGAGGATAGGATAGGATAGGATAGAGAATAGGATAGGATAGAGGATAGGTTAGGATAGAGGATAGGATAGGATAGAGGATAAGATAGGTTGGAGGATAGGATAGGATAGAGGATAGGATAGGATAGAGGATTGGATAGGATAGGATACAGGATAGGATAAGATAGAGGATATGATAGGATAGACGATAGGATACGATAGAGGATAGGATAGGATCGAGGATAGGATAGGGGATTGGATAGGATAGAGGATAGGATACGATAGAGGATACGATAGGATAGGATAGAGGATAGGATAGGATAGAGGATAGGATAGGATAGAGGATAGGATAGAGGATAGGATAGGATAGAGGATGGGATACGATAGAGGATACGATAGGATAGGATAGAGGATAGGATAGGATAGAGGATAGGATAGGTTAGAGGATAGGATAGGATAGAGGATAGGATCGGATAGAGGCTAGGATAGGGGATTGGATAGGATAGAGGATAGGATAGGATAGAGGATAGGATAGGATAGAGGAAAGGATAGGATAGAGGATAGGATAGGGGATTGGATAGGATAGAGGATAGGATAGGATAGAGGATAGGATAGGGTAGAGGATAGGATAGTATAGAGGATAGGATAGGATAGAGGATAGGATAGGATAGAGGATAGGATACGATAGAGGATACGAAAGGATAGGATAGAGGGTAGGATAGGATAGAGGATATGATAGGGTAGAGGATAGGATAGGGGATTGGATAGGATAGAGGATAGGATAGGATAGAGGATAGGATACGATAGAGGATACGATAGGATAGGATAGAGGATAGGATAGGATAGAGGATAGGATAGGATAGAGGATAGGATAGGATAGAGGATAGGATAGGATAGAGGATAGGATAGGATAGAGGATAGGATATGATAGAGGATAGGATAGGATAGAGGATAGGATAGGATAGATGATAGGATAGGATAGTGGATAGGATAAGATAGAGGATAGGATAGGATAGAGGATAGGATAGGGGATTGGATAGGATAGAGGATAGGATAGGATAGAGGATAGGATAGATAGAGGATACGATAGGATAGGATAGAGGATAGGATAGGATAGAGGATAGGATAGGGGATTCGATAGGATAGAGGATAGGATAGGATAGAGGATAGGATAGGATAGAGGATAGGATAGTATAGAGGATAGGATAGGATAGAGGATATGATAGGATAGACGATAGGATACGATAGAGGATAGGATAGGATCGAGGATAGGATAGGACAGAGGATACGATAGGATAGGATAGAGAATAGGATAGGATAGAGGATAGGATAGGATAGAGTATAGGATAGGATAGATGATATTATAGGAAAGAGGATAGGATAGGATAGGATAGAGGATAGGATAGGATAGAGGATAGGATAGGATAGGATAGAGGATAGGATAGGATAGAGGATAGGATTGGATAGAGGATAGGATATGATAGTGGATCGGATAGGATAGAGGATTGGATAGGATAGAGAATATGATACGCTAGACGATAGGGGATTGGATCGGGTACAGGATAGGAGGCGGTAGAGGATAGGATAGGATAGGATAGAGAATAGGATAGGATAGACGATAGGTTAGGATAGAGGATAGGATAGGATAGAGGATAGGATGGGGTAGAGGATAGGATAGGATAGAGGATAGGATAAGATAGAGGATAAGATAGGATAGAGGATAGGATAGGATAGAGGATAGGATAGGATAGAGGATAGGATAGTATAGAGGATAGGATAGGATAGAGGATAGGATAGGATAGAGGATAAGATGCGATAGAGGATACGAAAGGATAGGATTGAGGGTAGGATAGGATAGAGGATAGGATAGGATAGGGGATAGAATAGGATAGAGGATAGGATATGATAGAGGATAGGATACAATAGAGGATAGGATAGGATGGAGGATAGGATAGGATAGAGGATAGGATAGTATAGAGGATAGGATAGGATAGAGGAAAGGATAGGATAGAGGATAGGATAGGGGATTGGATAGGATAGAGGATAGGATAGGATAGAGGATAGGATAGGGTAGAGGATAGGATAGTATAGAGGATAGGATAGGATAGAGGATAGGATAGGGGATTGGATAGGATAGAGGATAGGATAGGATAGAGGATAGGATAGGGTAGATAATAGGATAGTATAGAGGATAGGATAGGAAAGAGGATAGGATAGGATAGAGGATAGGATACGATAGAGGATACGAAAGGATAGGATAGAGGGTAGGATAGGATAGAGGATAGGGTAGGGTAGAGGATAGGATAGGGGATTGGATAGGATAGAGGATAGGATAGGATAGAGGATAGGATACGATAGAGGATACGATAGGATAGGAAAGAGGATAGGATAGGATAGAGGATAGGATAGGATAGAGGATAGGATAGGATAGAGGATAGGATAGGATAGAGGATACGATAGGATAGAGGATAGGATCGGATAGAGGATAGGATAGGGGATTCGATAGGATAGAGGATAGGATAGGATAGAGGATAGGATAGGATAGAGCATAGGATAGTATAGAGGATAGGATAGGATAGAGGATAGGATAGGATAGAGGATAGGATAGGATAGAGGATAGGATAGGATAGAGGATAGGATAGGATAGAGGATAGGATAGGATAGAGGATAGGATAGTATAGAGGATATGATATATTAGAGGATAGGATAGGATAGAGGATAGGATACGATAGAGGATACGATAGGATAGGATAGAGGGTAGAATAGGATAGAGGATAGGATAGGATAGAGGATAGGATAGGATAGAGGATAGCATAGGATAGAGGATAGGATACGATAGAGGATAGGATAGAGGATAGGATCGGATGGAGGATAGGATAGGGGATTGGATAGGATAGAGGATAGGATAGGATAGAGGATAGGATAGGGTAGATGATAGGATAGTATAGAGGATAGGATAGGATAGAGGATAGAATAGGATAGAGGATAGGATACGATAGAGGATACGAAAGGATAGGATAGAGGGTAGGATAGGATAGAGGGTAGGATAGGATAGAGGATAGGATAAGGTAGAGGATAGGATAGGGGATTGGATAGGATAGAGGATAGGATAGGATAGAGGATGGGATACGATAGAGGATACGATAGGATAGGATAGAGGATAGGATAGGATAGAGGATAGGATAGGTTAGAGGATAGGATAGGATAGAGGATAGGATCGGATAGAGGATAGGATAGGGGATTGGATAGGATAGAGGATAGGATAGGATAGAGGATAGGATAGGATAGAGGAAAGGATAGGATAGAGGATAGGATAGGGGATTGGATAGGATAGAGGATAGGATAGGATAGAGGATAGGATAGGGTAGAGGATAGGATAGTATAGAGGATAGGATAGGATAGAGGATAGGATAGGATAGAGGATAGGATAGGATAGAGGATAGAATAGGATAGAGGATAGGATACGATAGAGGATACGAAAGGATAGGATAGAGGGTAGGATAGGATAGAGGGTAGGATAGGATAGAGGATAGGATAGGGTAGAGGATAGGATAGGGGATTGGATAGGATAGAGGATAGGATAGGATAGAGGATGGGATACGATAGAGGATACGATAGGATAGGATAGAGGATAGGATAGGATAGAGGATACGATAGGTTAGAGGATAGGATAGGATAGAGGATAGGATCGGATAGAGGATAGGATAGGGGATTGGATAGGATAGAGGATAGGATAGGATAGAGGATAGGGTAGGATAGAGGAAATGATAGGATAGAGGATAGGATAGGGGATTGGATAGGATAGAGGATAGGATAGGATAGAGGATAGGATAGGGTAGAGGATAGGATAGTATAAAGGATAGGATAGGATAGAGGATAGGATAGGATAGATGATAGGATACGATAGAGGATACGAAAGGATAGGATAGAGGGTAGGATAGGATAGAGGATAGGATAGGGTAGAGGATAGGATAGGGGACTGGATAGGATAGAGGATATGATAGGATAGACGATAGGATACGATAGAGGATAGGATAGGATCGAGGATAGGATAGGACAGAGGATACGATAGGATAGGATAGAGAATAGGATAGGATAGCGGATAGGATAGGATAGAGGATAGGATAGGATAGATGATATTATAGGAAAGAGGATAGGATAGGATAGAGGATAGGATAGGATAGGATAGAGGATAGGATAGGATAGAGGATAGGATTGGATAGAGGATAGAATAGGATAGAGGATATGATAGGATAGACGATAGGATACGATAGAGGATAGGATAGGATCGAGGATAGGATAGGACAGAGGATACGATATAATAGGATAGAGAATAGGATAGGATAGAGGATAGGATAGGATAGAGGATAGGATAGGATAGAGGATAGAATAGGATAGAGGATAGGATATGATAGAGGATAGGATAGGATAGAGGATAGGATAGGATAGAGGATAGGATAGGATAGAGGATAGGATAGTATAGAGGATATGATATATTAGAGGATAGGATAGGATAGAGGATAGGATACGATAGAGGATACGATAGGATAGGATAGAGGGTAGGATAGGATAGAGGATAGGATAGGATAGAGGATAGGATAGGATAGAGGATAGCATAGGATAGAGGATAGGATACGATAGTGGATAGGATAGAGGATAGGATCGGATAGAGGATAGGATAGGGGATTGGATAGGATAGAGGATAGGATAGGATAGAGGATAGGATAGGGTAGAGGATAGAATAGTATAGAGGATAGGATAGGATAGAGGATAGAATAGGATAGAGGATAGGATACGATAGAGGATACGAAAGGATAGGATAGAGGGTAGGATAGGATAGAGGGTAGGATAGGATAGAGGATAGGATAGGGTAGAGGATAGGATAGGGGATTGGATAGGATAGAGGATAGGATAGGATAGAGGATGGGATACGATAGAGGATACGATAGGATAGGATAGAGGATAGGATAGGTTAGAGGAAAGGATAGGATAGAGGATAGGATAGGGGATTGGATAGGATAGAGGATAGGATAGGATAGAGGATAGGATAGGGTAGAGGATAGGATAGTATAGAGGATAGGATAGGATAGAGGATAGGATAGGGGATTGGATAGGATAGAGGATAGGATAGGATAGAGGATAGGATAGGGTAGAGGATAGGATAGTATAGAGGATAGGATAGGAAAGAGGATAGGATAGGATAGAGGATAGGATACGATAGAGGATACGAAAGGATAGGATAGAGGGTAGGATAGGATAGAGGATAGGATAGGGTAGAGGATAGGATAGGGGATTGGATAGAATAGAGGATAGGATAGGATAGAGGATAGGATACGATAGAGGATAGGATCGGATAGAGGATAGGATAGGGGATGCGATAGGATAGAGGATAGGATAGGATAGAGGATAGGATAGGATAGAGGATAGGATAGCATAGAGGATAGGATAGGATAGAGGATATGATAGGATAGACGATAGGATACGCTAGAGGATAGGATAGGATCGAGGATAGGATAGGACAGAGGATACGATAGGATAGGATAGAGAATAGGATAGGATAGAGGATAGGATAGGATAGAGGATAGGATAGGATAGATGATATTATAGGAAAGAGGATAGGATAGGATAGAGGATAGGATAGGATAGAGGATAGGATAGGATAGAGGATAGGATATGATAGTGGATCGGATAGGATAGAGGATTGGATAGGATAGAGAATATGATACGGTAGACGATAGGGGATTGGATCGGATACAGGATAGGAGGCGGTAGAGGATAGGATAGGATAGGATAGAGAATAGGATAGGATAGACGATAGGTTAGGATAGAGGATAGGATAGGATAGAGGATAGGATAGGGTAGAGGATAGGATAGGATAGAGGATAGGATAAGATAGAGGATAAGATAGGATAGAGGATAGGATAGGATAGAGGATAGGATAGGATAGAGGATAGGATAGTATAGAGGATAGGATAGGATAGAGGATAGGATAGGATAGAGGATAGGATGCGATAGAGGATACGAAAGGATAGGATAGAGGGTAGGATAGGATAGAGGGTAGGATAGGATAGAGGATAGGATAGGGTAGAGGATAGGATAGGGGATTGGATAGGATAGAGGATAGGATAGGATAGAGGATGGGATACGATAGAGGATACGATAGGATAGGATAGAGGATAGGATAGGATAGAGGATAGGATAGGTTAGAGGATAGGATAGGATAGAGGATAGGATCGGATAGAGGATAGGATAGGGGATTGGATAGGATAGAGGATAGGATAGGATAGAGGATAGGATAGGATAGAGGAAAGGATAGGATAGAGGATAGGATAGGGGATTGGATAGGATAGAGGATAGGATAGGATAGAGGATAGGATAGGGTAGAGGATAGGATAGTATAGAGGATAGGATAGGATAGAGGATAGGATAGGATAGAGGATAGGATACGATAGAGGATACGAAAGGATAGGATAGAGGGTAGGATAGGATAGAGGATAGGATAGGGTAGAGGATAGGATAGGGGATTGGATAGGATAGAGGATAGGATAGGATAGAGGATAGGATAGGATAGAGGATAGGATACGATAGAGGATACGAAAGGATAGGATAGAGGGTAGGATAGGATAGAGGATAGGATAGGGTAGAGGATAGGATAGGGGATTGGATAGGATAGAGGATAGGATAGGATAGAGGATAGGATACGATAGAGGATACGATAGGATAGGATAGAGGATAGGATAGGATAGAGGATAGGATAGGATAGAGGATAGGATAGGATAGAGTATAGGATCGGATAGAGGATAGGATAGGGGATTGGATAGGATAGAGGATAGGATAGGATAGAGGATAGGATAGGATAGAGGATAGGATAGTATAGAGGATAGGATATAATAGAGGATAGGATAGCATAGACGATAGGATACGATAGAGGATAGGATAGGATCGAGGATAGGATAGGACAGAGGATACGATAGGATAGGATAGAGAATAGGATACGATAGAGGATGGGATAGGATCGATGATAGGATAGGACACAGGATACGATATAATAGGATAGAGAATAGGATACGATAGAGGATAGGATAGGATAGAGGATAGAATAGGATAGAGGATAGAATAGGATAGAGGATAGGATATGATAGAGGATAGGATAGGATAGAGGATAGGATAGGATAGAGGATAGGATAGGATAGAGGATAGGATAGTATAGAGGATAGGATATAATAGAGGATAGGATAGCATAGACGATAGGATACGATAGAGGATAGGATAGGATCGAGGATAGGATAGGACAGAGGATACGATAGGATAGGATAGAGAATAGGATAGGATAGAGGATAGGATAGGATAGATGATATTATAGGAAAGAGGATAGGATAGGATAGAGGATAGGATAGGATAGGATAGAGGATAGGATAGGATAGAGGATAGGATTGGATAGAGGATAGAATAGGATAGAGGATAGGATAGGATAGAGGGTAGGATAGGATAGAGGATAGGATAGGATAGAGGATAGGATAGGATAGAGGATAGAATAGGATAGAGGATAGGATACGATAGAGGATAGGATATAATAGAGGATAGGATAGGAAAGAGGATAGGATATGATAGAGGATCGGAGAGGATAGAGGATTGGATAGGATAGAGAATATGATACTGTAGACGATAGGGGATTGGATCGGATACAGGATAGGAGACGGTAGAGGATATGATAGGATAGTATAGAGGATAGGATAGGATAGAGGATATGATAGGATAGGATACAGGACACGATAGGATAGAGGATAGGATAGGATAGAGGATAGAATAGGATAGAGGATAGGATATGACAGAGGATAGGATAGGATAGAGGATAGGATATGATAGAGGATCGGATAGGATAGAGGATTGGATAGGATAGAGACTATGATACTGTAGACGATAGGGGATTGGATCGGATACAGGATAGGAGACGGTAGAGGATAGGATAGGATAGGATAAAGAATAGGATAGGATAGAGGATAGGTTAGGATAGAGGATAGGATAGGATAGAGGATAGGATATGATAGAGGATAGGATAGGATAGAGGATAGGATAGGATAGAGGATAGGATAGTTTAGAGGATAGGATAGGATAGAGGATAGGATAGGATAGAGGGTAGGATAGGATAGAGGATAGGATAGGATAGAGGGTAGGATAGGATAGAGGATAGGATAGGATAGAGGATAGGATAGGATAGAGGATAGGATATGATAGAGGATCGGATAGGATAGAGGATTGGATAGGATAGAGACTATGATACTGTAGACGATAGGGGATTGGATCGGATACAGGATAGGAGACGGTAGAGGATAGGATAGGATAGGATAGAGAACAGGATAGGATAGAGGATAGGTTAGGATAGAGGATAGGATAGGATAGAGGATAAGATTGGTTGGAGGATAGGATAGGATAGAGGATAGGATAGGATAGAGGATATGATAGGATAGAGGATAGGATAGGATAGAGGATAGGATAAGATAGAGGATATGATAGGATAGACGATAGGATACGATAGAAGATGGGATAGGATCGATGATAGGATAGGACACAGGATACGATATAATAGGATAGAGAATAGGATAGGATAGAGGATAGGATAGGATAGAGGATAGGATAGGATAGAGGATAGAATAGGATAGAGGATAGGATATGATACAGGATAGGATAGAATAGAGGATAGGATAGGATAGAGGATAGGATAGGATAGAGGATAGGATAGTATAGAGGATAGGATATAATAGAGGATAGGATAGGATAGAGGATAGGATACGATAGAGGATACGATACGATAGGATAGAGGGTAGGATAGGATAGAGGACAGGATAGGATAGAGGATAGGATAGGATAGAGGATAGCATAGGATAGAGGATAGGATACGATAGAGGATAGGATAGAGGATAGGATCGGATAGAGGATAGGATAGGGGATTGGATAGGATAGAGGATAGGATAGGATAAGGATAGGATAGGATAGAGGAAAGGATAGGATAGAGGAGAGGATAGGGGATTGGATAGGATAGAGGATAGGATAGGATAGAGGATAGGATAGGATAGAGGATAGGATAGGATAGTGGATAGGATAGGATAGAGGATAGAATAGGATAGAGGATAGGATACGATAGAGGATAGGATAGGATAGAGGATAGGATAGGATAGAGGGTAGGATAGGATAGAGGATAGGATAGGATAGAGGATAGGATAGGATAGAGGATAGGATAGGATAGAGGATAGGATAGGATAGAGGATAGGATAGTATAGAGGATAGGATAGGATAGACGATATGATAGGATAGACGATAGGATACGATAGAATATATAATAGGATCGAGGATAGGATAGGACATAGGATACGATAGGATAGGATAGAGAATAGGATAGGATAGAGGATAGGATAGGATAGAGGATAGGATAGGATAGATGATATTATAGGAAAGAGGATAGGATAGGATAGAGGATAGGATAGGATAGGATAGAGGATGGGATAGGATAGAGGATAGGATAGGATAGAGGATAGAATAGGATAGAGGATAGGATATGATAGAGGATAGGATAGGATAGAGGATAGGATAGCATAGAGGATAGGATAGTTTAGAGGATAGGATAGGATAGAGGATAGGATAGGATAGAGGGTAGGATAGGATAGAGGATAGGATAGGATAGAGGATAGGATAGGATAGAGGATAGGATAGGATAGAGGAAAGGATAGGATAGAGAATAGGATAGGGGATTGGATAGGATAGAGGATAGGATAGGATAGAGGATAGGATACGATAGAGGATACGGTAGGAGAGGATAGAGGATAGGATAGGATAGAGGATAGGATAATATAGAGGATAGGATAGGATAGAGGATAGGATCGGATAGAGGATAGGATAGGGGATTGGATAGGATAGAGGATAGGATAGGATAGAGGATAGGATAGGATAGAGGATAGGATAGTATAGAGGATAGGATATAATAGAGGATAGGATATAATAGAGGATAGGATACGATAGAGGATACGATAGGATAGGATAGAGGATAGGATAGGATAGAGGATAGGATAGGATAGAGAATAGGATATGATAGAGGATAGGATAGGATAGAGGATAGGATAGGATAGAGGATATGATAGGATAGAGGATAGGATAGGATAGAGGATAGGATAGGATAGAGGATACGATAGGATAGAGGATAGGATAGGATAGAGGATAGAATAGGATAGAGGATAGGATACGATAGAGGATAGGATAGGATAGAGGATAGGATAGGATAGAGGGTAGGATAGGATAGGATAGAGGATAGGATAGGATAGAGGATAGGATAGGATAGAGGATAGGATAGGATAGAGGATAGGATAGTATAGAGGATAGGATAGGATAGAGGATATGATAGGATAGACGATAGGATACGATAGGATAGGATAGAGAATAGGATAGGATAGAGGATAGGATAGGATAGAGGATAGGATAGGATAGATGATATTATAGGAAAGAGGATAGGATAGGATAGAGGATAGGATAGGATAGGATAGAGGATGGGATAGGATAGAGGATAGGATAGGATAGAGGATAGAATAGGATAGAGGATAGGATATGATAGAGGATAGGATAGGATAGAGGATAGGATAGCATAGAGGATAGGATAGTTTAGAGGATAGGATAGGATAGAGGATAGGATAGGATAGAGGGTAGGATAGGATAGAGGATAGGATAGGATAGAGGGTAGGATAGGATAGAGGATAGGATAGAGGATAGGATAGGATAGAGGATAGGATAGTATAGAGGATAGGATATAATAGAGGATAGGATAGCATAGAGGATAGGATACGATAGAGGATACGATAGGATAGGATAGAGGATAGGATAGGATAGAGGATAGGATAGGATAGAGGATAGGATTGGATAGAGGATAGAATAGGATAGAGGATAGGATAGGATAGAGGGTAGGATAGGATAGAGGATAGGATAGGATAGAGGATAGGATAGGATAGAGGATAGAATAGGATAGAGGATAGGATACGATAGAGGATAGGATATAATAGAGGATAGGATAGGAAAGAGGATAGGATATGATAGAGGATCGGATAGGATAGAGGATTGGATAGGATAGAGAATATGATACTGTAGACGATAGGGGATTGGATCGGATACAGGATAGGAGACGGTAGAGGATATGATAGGATAGTATAGAGGATAGGATAGGATAGAGGATATGATAGGATAGGATACAGGACACGATAGGATAGAGGATAGGATAGGATAGAGGATAGAATAGGATAGAGGATAGGATATGACAGAGGATAGGATAGGATAGAGGATAGGATATGATAGAGGATCGGATAGGATAGAGGATTGGATAGGATAGAGACTATGATACTGTAGACGATAGGGGATTGGATCGGATACAGGATAGGAGACGGTAGAGGATAGGTTAGGATAGGATAGAGAATAGGATAGGATAGAGGATAGGTTAGGATAGAGGATAGGATAGGATAGAGGATAGGATATGATACAGGATAGGATAGGATAGAGGATAGGATAGGATAGAGGATAGGATAGTTTAGAGGATAGAATAGGATAGAGGATAGGATATGATAGAGGATAGGATAGAATAGAGGATAGGATAGGATAGAGGATAGGATAGGATAGAGGATAGGATAGTATAGAGGATAGGATATAATAGAGGATAGGATAGGATAGAGGATAGGATACGATAGAGGATACGATACGATAGGATAGAGGGTAGGATAGGATAGAGGACAGGATAGGATAGAGGATAGGATAGGATAGAGGATAGCATAGGATAGAGGATAGGATACGATAGAGGATAGGATAGAGGATAGGATCGGATAGAGGATAGGATAGGGGATTGGATAGGATAGAGGATAGGATAGGATAATGATAGGATAGGATAGAGGAAAGGATAGGATAGAGGAGAGGATAGGGGATTGGATAGGATAGAGGATAGGATAGGATAGAGGATAGGATAGGATAGAGGATAGGATAGGATAGAGGATAGGATAGGATAGAGGATAGAATAGGATAGAGGATAGGATACGATAGAGGATAGGATAGGATAGAGGATAGGATAGGATAGAGGGTAGGATAGGATAGAGGATAGGATAGGATAGAGGATAGGATAGGATAGAGGATAGGATAGGATAGAGGATAGGATAGGATAGAGGATAGGATAGTATAGAGGATAGGATAGGATAGACGATATGATAGGATAGACGATAGGATACGATAGAGTATATAATAGGATCGAGGATAGGATAGGACATAGGATACGATAGGATAGGATAGAGAATAGGATAGGATAGAGGATAGGATAGGATAGAGGATAGGATAGGATAGAGGATAGGATAGGATAGATGATATTATAGGAAAGAGGATAGGATAGGATAGAGGATAGGATAGGATAGGTTAGAGGATGGGATAGGATAGAGGATAGGATAGGATAGAGGATAGAATAGGATAGAGGATAGGATATGATAGAGGATAGGATAGGATAGAGGATAGGATAGCATAGAGGATAGGATAGTTTAGAGGATAGGATAGGATAGAGGATAGGATAGGATAGAGGGTAGGATAGGATAGAGGATAGGATAGGATAGAGGATAGGATAGGATAGAGGATAGGATAGGATAGAGGAAAGGATAGGATAGAGGATAGGATAGGGGATTGGATAGGATAGAGGATAGGATAGGATAGAGGATAGGATACGATAGAGGATACGGTAGGAGAGGATAGAGGATAGGATAGGATAGAGGATAGGATAATATAGAGGATAGGATAGGATAGAGGATAGGATCGGATAGAGGATAGGATAGGGGATTGGATAGGATAGAGGATAGGATAGGATAGAGGATAGGATAGGATAGAGGATAGGATAGTATAGAGGATAGGATATAATAGAGGATAGGATATAATAGAGGATAGGATACGATAGAGGATACGATAGGATAGGATAGAGGATAGGATAGGATAGAGGATAGGATAGGATAGAGAATAGGATATGATAGAGGATAGGATAGGATAGAGGATAGGATAGGATAGAGGATATGATATAATAGAGGATAGGATAGGATAGAGGATAGGATAGGATAGAGGATACGATAGGATAGAGGATAGGATATAATAGAGGATAGGATACGATAGAGGATACGATAGGATAGGATAGAGGATAGGATAGGATAGAGGAAAGGATAGGATAGAGGATAGGATAGGATAGAGGAAAGGATAGGATAGAGGATAGGATAGGGGATTGGATAGGATAGAGGATAGGATAGGATAGAGGATAGGATACGATAGAGGATACGGTAGGAGAGGATAGAGGATAGGATAGGATAGAGGATAGGATAATATAGAGGATAGGATAGGATAGAGGATAGGATCGGATAGAGGATAGGATAGGGGATTGGATAGGATAGAGGATAGGATAGGATAGAGGATAGGATAGGATAGAGGATAGGATAGTATAGAGGATAGGATATAATAGAGGATAGGATATAATAGAGGATAGGATACGATAGAGGATACGATAGGATAGGATAGAGGATAGGATAGGATAGAGGATAGGATAGGATAGAGAATAGGATATGATAGAGGATAGGATAGGATAGAGGATAGGATAGGATAGAGGATATGATAGGATAGAGGATAGGATAGGATAGAGGATAGGATAGGATAGAGGATACGATAGGATAGAGGATAGGATAGGATAGAGGATAGAATAGGATAGAGGATAGGATACGATAGAGGATAGGATAGGATAGAGGATAGGATAGGATAGAGGGTAGGATAGGATAGGATAGAGGATAGGATAGGATAGAGGATAGGATAGGATAGAGGATAGGATAGGATAGAGGATAGGATAGTATAGAGGATAGGATAGGATAGAGGATATGATAGGATAGACGATAGGATACGATAGGATAGGATAGAGAATAGGATAGGATAGAGGATAGGATAGGATAGAGGATAGGATAGGATAGATGATATTATAGGAAAGAGGATAGGATAGGATAGAGGATAGGATAGGATAGGATAGAGGATGGGATAGGATAGAGGATAGGATAGGATAGAGGATAGAATAGGATAGAGGATAGGATATGATAGAGGATAGGATAGGATAGAGGATAGGATAGCATAGAGGATAGGATAGTTTAGAGGATAGGATAGGATAGAGGATAGGATAGGATAGAGGGTAGGATAGGATAGAGGATAGGATAGGATAGAGGGTAGGATAGGATAGAGGATAGGATAGAGGATAGGATAGGATAGGGGATAGGATAGTATAGAGGATAGGATATAATAGAGGATAGGATAGCATAGAGGATAGGATACGATAGAGGATACGATAGGATAGGATAGAGGATAGGATAGGATAGAGGATAGGATAGGATAGAGGATAGGATATGATAGAGGATAGGATAGGATAGAGGATAGGATAGGATAGAGGATATGATAGGATAGAGGATAGGATAGGATACAGGATAGGATAGGATAGAGGATAGGATAGGATAGAGGATAGGATAGGATAGAGGAAAGGATAGGATAGAGGATAGGATAGGGGATTGGATAGGATAGAGGATAGGATAGGATAGAGGATAGGATACGATAGAGGATAGGATATAATAGAGGATAGGATAGGAAAGAGGATAGGTTATGATACAGGATCGGATAGGATAGAGGATTGGATAGGATAGAGACTATGATACTGTAGACGATAGGGGATTGGATAGGATAGAGACTATGATACTGTAGACGATAGGGGATTGGATCGGATACAGGATAGGAGACGGTAGAGGATAGGATAGGATAGGATAGAGAATAGGATAGGATAGAGGATAGGTTAGGATAGAGGATAGGATAGGATAGAGGATAAGATTGGTTGGAGGATAGGATAGAATAGAGGATAGGATAGGATAGAGGATAGGATAGGATAGAGGATAGGATAAGATAGAGGATATGATAGGATAGACGATAGGATACGATAGAGGATGGGATAGGATCGATGATAGGATAGGACACAGGATACGATATAATAGGATAGAGAATAGGATACGATAGAGGATAGGATAGGATAGAGGATAGAACAGGATAGAGGATAGAATAGGATAGAGGATAGGATATGATAGAGGATAGGATAGGATAGAGGATAGGATAGGATAGAGGATAGGATAGGATAGAGGATAGGATAGTATAGAGGATAGGATATAATAGAGGATAGGATAGCATAGACGATAGGATACGATAGAGGATAGGATAGGATCGAGGATAGGATAGGACAGAGGATACGATAGGATAGGATAGGATCGAGGATAGGATAGGACAGAGGATACGATAGGATAGGATAGAGAATAGGATAGGATAGAGGATAGGTTAGGATAGAGGATAGGATAGGATAGATGATATTATAGGAAAGAGGATAGGATAGGATAGAGGATAGGATAGGATAGGATAGAGGATAGGATAGGATAGAGGATAGGATTGGATAGAGGATAGAATAGGATAGAGGATAGGATAGGATAGAGGGTAGGATAGGATAGAGGATAGGATAGGATAGAGGATAGGATAGGATAGAGGATAGAATAGGATAGAGGATAGGATACGATAGAGGATAGGATATAATAGAGGATAGGATAGGAAAGAGGATAGGATATGATAGAGGATCGGACAGGATAGAGGATTGGATAGGATAGAGAATATGATACTGTAGACGATAGGGGATTGGATCGGATACAGGATAGGAGACGGTAGAGGATATGATAGGATAGTATAGAGGATAGGATAGGATAGAGGATAGGATAGGATAGAGGATATGATAGGATAGGATACAGGACACGATAGGATAGAGGATAGGATAGGATAGAGGATAGAATAGGATAGAGGATAGGATATGACAGAGGATAGGATAGGATAGAGGATAGGATATGATAGAGAATCGGATAGGATAGAGGATTGGATAGGATAGAGACTATGATACTGTAGACGATAGGGGATTGGATCGGATACAGGATAGGAGACGGTAGAGGATAGGATAGGATAGGATAGAGAATAGGATAGGATAGAGGATAGGTTAGGATAGAGGATAGGATAGGATAGAGGATAGGATATGATAGAGGATAGGATAGGATAGAGGATAGGATAGGATAGAGGATAGGATAGTTTAGAGGATAGGATAGGATAGAGGATAGGATAGGATAGAGGGTAGGATAGGATAGAGGATAGGATAGGATAGAGGGTAGGATAGGATAGAGGATAGGATAGGATAGAGGATAGGATAGGATAGAGGATAGGATAGGATAGAGGATAGAATAGGATAGAGGATAGGATACGATAGAGGATAGGATATAATAGAGGATAGGATAGGAAAGAGGATAGGATAGGGTAGAGGATAGGATAGTATAGAGGATAGGATAGGATAGAGGATAGGATAGGGGATTGGATAGGATAGAGGATAGGATAGGATAGAGGATAGGATAGGGTAGAGGATAGGATAGTATAGAGGATAGGATAGGAAAGAGGATAGGATAGGATAGAGGATAGGATACGATAGAGGATACGAAAGGATAGGATAGAGGGTAGGATAGGATAGAGGATAGGATAGGGTAGAGGATAGGATAGGGGATTGGATAGGATAGAGGATAGGATAGGATAGAGGATAGGATACGATAGAGGATAGGATCGGATAGAGGATAGGATAGGGGATGCGATAGGATAGAGGATAGGATAGGATAGAGGATAGGATAGGATAGAGGATAGGATAGCATAGAGGATAGGATAGGATAGAGGATATGATAGGATAGACGATAGGATACGATAGAGGATAGGATAGGATCGAGGATAGGATAGGACAGAGGATACGATAGGATAGGATAGAGAATAGGATAGGATAGAGGATAGGATAGGATAGAGGATAGGATAGGATAGATGATATTATAGGAAAGAGGATAGGATAGGATAGAGGATAGGATAGGATAGGATAGAGGATAGGATAAGATAGAGGATAGGATTGGATAGAGGATAGAATAGGATAGAGGATACGATAGGATAGGATAGAGAATAGGATAGGATAGATTATAGGATAGGATAGAGGATAGGATAGGATAGATGATACTATAGGAAAGAGGATAGGATAGGATAGAGGATAGGATAGAATAGAGGATAGGATAGGATAGAGGATAGGATATGATAGTGGATCGGATAGGATAGAGGATTGGATAGGATAGAGAATATGATACGGTAGACGATAGGGGATTGGATCGGATACAGGATAGGAGGCGGTAGAGGATAGGATAGGATAGGATAGAGAATAGGATAGGATAGACGATAGGTTAGGATAGAGGATAGGATAGGATAGAGGATAGGATAGGGTAGAGGATAGGATAGGATAGAGGATAGGATAAGATAGAGGATAAGATAGGATAGAGGATAGGATAGGATAGAGGATAGGATAGGATAGAGGATAGGATAGTATAGAGGATAGGATAGGATAGAGGATAGGATAGGATAGAGGATAGGATGCGATAGAGGATACGAAAGGATAGGATTGAGGGTAGGATAGGATAGAGGATAGGATAGGATAGGGGATAGAATAGGATAGAGAATAGGATATGATAGAGGATAGGATACAATAGAGGATAGGATAGGATGGAGGATAGGATAGGATAGAGGATAGGATAGTATAGAGGATAGGATATAATAGAGGATAGGATAGGAAAGAGGATAGGATATGATAGAGGATTGGATAGGATAGAGAATATGATACTGTAGACGATAGGGGATTGGATCGGATACAGGATAGGAGACGGTAGAGGATAGGATAGGATAGGATAGAGGATAGGATAGGATAGAGGATAGGATAGGGTAGAGGATAGGATAGTATAGAGGATACGATAGGATAGGATAGAGAATAGGATAGGATAGAGGATAGGATAGGATAGAGGATAGGATAGGATAGATGATATTATAGGAAAGAGGATAGGATAGGATAGAGGATAGGATAGGATAGGATAGAGGATAGGATAAGATAGAGGATAGGATTGGATAGAGGATAGAATAGGATAGAGGATACGATAGGATAGGATAGAGAATAGGATAGGATAGATTATAGGATAGGATAGAGGATAGGATAGGATAGATGATACTATAGGAAAGAGGATAGGATAGGATAGAGGATAGGATAGAATAGAGGATAGGATAGGATAGAGGATAGGATATGATAGTGGATCGGATAGGATAGAGGATTGGATAGGATAGAGAATATGATACGGTAGACGATAGGGGATTGGATCGGATACAGGATAGGAGGCGGTAGAGGATAGGATAGGATAGGATAGAGAATAGGATAGGATAGACGATAGGTTAGGATAGAGGATAGGATAGGATAGAGGATAGGATAGGGTAGAGGATATGATAGGATAGACGATAGGATACGATAGAGGATAGGATAGGATCGAGGATAGGATAGGACAGAGGATACGATAGGATAGGATAGAGAATAGGATAGGATAGAGGATAGGATAGGATAGAGGATAGGATAGGATAGATGATATTATAGGAAAGAGGATAGGATAGGATAGAGGATAGGATAGGATAGGATAGAGGATAGGATAAGATAGAGGATAGGATTGGATAGAGGATAGAATAGGATAGAGGATACGATAGGATAGGATAGAGAATAGGATAGGATAGATTATAGGATAGGATAGAGGATAGGATAGGATAGATGATACTATAGGAAAGAGGATAGGATAGGATAGAGGATAGGATAGAATAGAGGATAGGATAGGATAGAGGATAGGATATGATAGTGGATCGGATAGGATAGAGGATTGGATAGGATAGAGAATATGATACGGTAGACGATAGGGGATTGGATCGGATACAGGATAGGAGGCGGTAGAGGATAGGATAGGATAGGATAGAGAATAGGATAGGATAGACGATAGGTTAGGATAGAGGATAGGATAGGATAGAGGATAGGATAGGGTAGAGGATAGGATAGGATAGAGGATAGGATAAGATAGAGGATAAGATAGGATAGAGGATAGGATAGGATAGAGGATAGGATAGGATAGAGGATAGGATAGTATAGAGGATAGGATAGGATAGAGGATAGGATAGGATAGAGGATAGGATGCGATAGAGGATACGAAAGGATAGGATTGAGGGTAGGATAGGATAGAGGATAGGATAGGATAGGGGATAGAATAGGATAGAGAATAGGATATGATAGAGGATAGGATACAATAGAGGATAGGATAGGATGGAGGATAGGATAGGATAGAGGATAGGATAGTATAGAGGATAGGATATAATAGAGGATAGGATAGGAAAGAGGATAGGATATGATAGAGGATTGGATAGGATAGAGAATATGATACTGTAGACGATAGGGGATTGGATCGGATACAGGATAGGAGACGGTAGAGGATAGGATAGGATAGGATAGAGGATAGGATAGGATAGAGGATAGGATAGGGTAGAGGATAGGATAGTATAGAGGATAGGATAGGATAGAGGATAGAATAGGATAGAGGATAGGATACGATAGAGGATACGAAAGGATAGGATAGAGGGTAGGATAGGATAGAGGGTAGGATAGGATAGAGGATAGGATAGGGTAGAGGATAGGATAGGGGATTGGATAGGATAGAGGATAGGATAGGATAGAGGATGGGATACGATAGAGGATACGATAGGATAGGATAGAGGATAGGATAGGATAGAGGATAGGATAGGTTAGAGGATAGGATAGGATAGAGGATAGGATCGGATAGAGGATAGGATAGGGGATTGGATAGGATAGAGGATAGGATAGGATAGAGGATAGGATAGGATAGAGGAAAGGATAGGATAGAGGATAGGATACGGGATTGGATAGGATAGAGGATAGCATAGGATAGAGGATAGGATAGGGTAGAGGATAGGATAGTATAGAGGATAGGATAGGATAGAGGATAGGATAGGATAGAGGATAGGATACGATAGAGGATACGAAAGGATAGGATAGAGGGTAGGATAGGATAGAGGATAGGATAGGGTAGAGGATAGGATAGGTGATTGGATAGGATAGAGGATAGGATAGGATAGAGGATAGGATAGGATAGAGGATAGGATACGATAGAGGATACGAAAGGATAGGATAGAGGGTAGGATAGGATAGAGGATAGGATAGGGTAGAGGATAGGATAGGGGATTGGATAGGATAGAGGATAGGATAGGATAGAGGATAGGATACGATAGAGGATACGATAGGATAGGATAGAGGATAGGATAGGATAGAGGATAGGATAGGATAGAGGATAGGATAGGATAGAGTATAGGATCGGATAGAGGATAGGATAGGGGATTGGATAGGATAGAGGATAGGATAGGATAGAGGATAGGATAGGATAGAGGATAGGATAGGATAGAGGATAGGATAGGATAGAGGATAGAATAGGATAGAGGATAGGATACGATAGAGGATAGGATATAATAGAGGATAGGATAGGAAAGAGGATAGGATATGATACAGGATCGGATAGGATAGAGGATTGGATAGGATAGAGACTATGATACAGTAGACGATAGGGGATTGGATGGGATACAGGATAGGAGACGGTAGAGGATAGGATAGGATAGGATAGAGAATAGGATAGGATAGAGGATAGGTTAGGATAGAGGATAGGATAGGATAGAGGATAAGATTGGTTGGAGGATAGGATAGAATAGAGGATAGGATAGGATAGAGGATAGGATAGGATAGAGGATAGGATAAGATAGAGGATATGATAGGATAGACGATAGGATACGATAGAGGATGGGATAGGATCGATGATAGGATAGGACACAGGATACGATATAATAGGATAGAGAATAGGATAGGATAGAGGATAGGTTAGGATAGAGGATAGGATAGGATAGAGGATAAGATTGGTTGGAGGATAGGATAGAATAGAGGATAGGATAGGATAGAGGATAGGATAGGATAGAGGATAGGATAAGATAGAGGATATGATAGGATAGACGATAGGATACGATAGAGGATGGGATAGGATCGATGATAGGATAGGACACAGGATACGATATAATAGGATAGAGGATAGGATAGGATAGAGGGTAGGATAGGATAGAGGATAGGATAGGATAGAGGATAGGATAGGATAGAGGATAGGATAGGATAGAGGATAGAATAGGATAGAGGATAGGATACGATAGAGGATAGGATATAATAGAGGATAGGATAGGAAAGAGGATAGGATATGATACAGGATCGGATAGGATAGAGGATTGGATAGGATAGAGACTATGATACAGTAGACGATAGGGGATTGGATCGGATACAGGATAGGAGACGGTAGAGGATAGGATAGGATAGGATAGAGAATAGGATAGGATAGAGGATAGGTTAGGATAGAGGATAGGATAGGATAGAGGATAAGATTGGTTGGAGGATAGGATAGAATAGAGGATAGGATAGGATAGAGGATAGGATAGGATAGAGGATAGGATAAGATAGAGGATATGATAGGATAGACGATAGGATACGATAGAGGACGGGATAGGATCGATGATAGGATAGGACACAGGATACGATATAATAGGATAGAGAATAGGATACGATAGAGGATAGGATAGGATAGAGGATAGAATAGGATAGAGGATAGAATAGGATAGAGGATAGGATATGATAGAGGATAGGATAGGATAGAGGATAGGATAGGATAGAGGATAGGATAGGATAGAGGATAGGATAGAATAGAGGGTAGGATAGGATAGAGGATAGGATAGGATAGAGGATAGGATAGGATAGAGGATAGGATAGGATAGATGATATTATAGGAAAGAGGATAGGATAGGATAGAGGATAGGATAGGATAGGATAGAGGATAGGATAGGATAGAGGATAGGATTGGATAGAGGATAGAATAGGATAGAGGATAGGATAGAATAGAGGGTAGGATAGGATAGAGGATAGGATAGGATAGAGGATAGGATAGGATAGAGGATAGAATAGGATAGAGGATAGGATACGATAGAGGATAGGATATAATAGAGGATAGGATAGGAAAGAGGATAGGATATGATAGAGGATCGGATAGGATAGAGGATTGGATAGGATAGAGAATATGATACTGTAGACGATAGGGGATTGGATCGGATACAGGATAGGAGACGGTAGAGGATATGATAGGATAGTATAGAGGATAGGATAGGATAGAGGATAGGATAGGATAGAGGATATGATAGGATAGGATACAGGACACGATAGGATAGAGGATAGGATAGGATAGAGGATAGAATAGGATAGAGGATAGGATATGACAGAGGATAGGATAGGATAGAGGATAGGATATGATAGAGGATCGGATAGGATAGAGGATTGGATAGGATAGAGACTATGATACTGTAGACGATAGGGGATTGGATCGGATACAGGATAGGAAACGGTAGAGGATAGGATAGGATAGGATAGAGAATAGGATAGGATAGAGGATAGGTTAGGATAGAGGATAGGATAGGATAGAGGATAGGATATGATAGAGGATAGGATAGGATAGAGGATAGGATAGGATAGAGGATAGGATACGATAGAGGATACGATACCATAGGATAGAGGGTAGGATAGGATAGAGGACAGGATAGGATAGAGGATAGGATAGGATAGAGGATAGCATAGGATAGAGGATAGGATACGATAGAGGATAGGATAGAGGATAGGATCGGATAGAGGATAGGATAGGGGATTGGATAGGATAGAGGATATAATAGGATAAGGATAGGATAGGATAGAGGAAAGGATAGGATAGAGGATAGGATAGGATAGAGGATAGGATAGGATAGAGGATAGGATAGGATAGAGGATAGAATAGGATAGAGGATAGGATACGATAGAGGATAGGATAGGATAGAGGATAGGATAGGATAGAGGGTAGGATAGGATAGAGGATAGGATAGGATAGAGGATAGGATAGGATAGAGGATAGGATAGGATAGAGGATAGGATAGGATAGAGGATAGGATAGTATAGAGGATAGGATAGGATAGAGGATATGATAGGATAGAGGATAGGATACGATAGAGTATATAATAGGATCGAGGATAGGATAGGACATAGGATACGATAGGATAGGATAGAGAATAGGATAGGATAGAGGATAGGATAGGATAGAGGATAGGATAGGATAGATGATATTATAGGAAAGAGGATAGGATAGGATAGAGGATAGGATAGGATAGGATAGAGGATGGGATAGGATAGAGGATAGGATAGGATAGAGGATAGAATAGGATAGAGGATAGGATATGATAGAGGATAGGATAGGATAGAGGATAGGATAGCATAGAGGATAGGATAGTTTAGAGGATAGGATAGGATAGAGGATAGGATAGGATAGAGGGTAGGATAGGATAGAGGATAGGATAGGATAGAGGGTAGGATAGGATAGAGGATAGGATAGAGGATAGGATAGGATAGAGGATAGGATAGTATAGAGGATAGGATATAATAGAGGATAGGATAGCATAGAGGATAGGATACGATAGAGGATACGATAGGATAGGATAGAGGATAGGATAGGATAGAGGATAGGATATGATAGAGGATAGGATAGGATAGAGGATAGGATAGGATAGAGGATATGATAGGATAGAGGATAGGATAGGATAGAGGATAGGATAGGATAGAGGATAGGATAGGATAGAGGATAGGATAGGATAGAGGAAAGGATTGGATAGAGGATAGGATAGGCGATTGGATAGGATAGAGGATAGGATAGGATAGAGGATAGGATACGATAGAGGATACGGTAGGAGAGGATAGAGGATAGGATAGGATAGAGGATAGGATAATATAGAGGATAGGATAGGATAGAGGATAGGATCGGATAGAGGATAGGATAGGGGATTGGATAGGATAGAGGATAGGATAGGATAGAGGATAGGATAGGATAGAGGATAGGATAGTATAGAGGATAGGATATAATAGAGGATAGGATATAATAGAGGATACGATACGATAGAGGATACGATAGGATAGGATAGAGGATAGGATAGGATAGAGGATAGGATAGGATAGAGGATAGGATATGATAGAGGATAGGATAGTATAGAGGATAGGATATAATAGAGGATAGGATATAATAGAGGATAGGATACGATAGAGGATACGATAGGATAGGATAGAGGATAGGATAGGATAGAGGATAGGATAGGATAGAGGATAGGATATGATAGAGGATAGGATAGGATAGAGGATAGGATAGGATAGAGGATATGATAGGATAGAGGATAGGATAGGATAGAGGATGGGATAGGATAGAGGATAGGATAGGATAGAGGATAGAATAGGATAGAGGATAGGATATGATAGAGGATAGGATAGGATAGAGGATAGGATAGCATAGAGGATAGGATAGTTTAGAGGATAGGATAGGATAGAGGATAGGATAGGATAGAGGGTAGGATAGGATAGAGGATAGGATAGGATAGAGGGTAGGATAGGATAGAGGATAGGATAGAGGATAGGATAGGATAGAGGATAGGATAGTATAGAGGATAGGATATAATAGAGGATAGGATAGCATAGAGGATAGGATACGATAGAGGATACGATAGGATAGGATAGAGGATAGGATAGGATAGAGGATAGGATAGGATAGAGGATAGGATATGATAGAGGATAGGATAGGATAGAGGATAGGATAGGATAGAGGATATGATAGGATAGAGGATAGGATAGGATAGAGGATAGGATAGGATAGAGGATAGGATAGGATAGAGGATAGGATAGGATAGAGGAAAGGATAGGATAGAGGATAGGATAGGGGATTGGATAGGATAGAGGATAGGATAGGATAGAGGATAGGATACGATAGAGGATACGGTAGGAGAGGATAGAGGATAGGATAGGATAGAGGATAGGATAGGATAGATGATAGGATAGGATAGAGGATAGGATACGATAGAGGATACGATAGGATAGGATAGAGGATAGGATAGGATAGAGGATAGGATAGGATAGAGGATAGGATAGGATAGAGGATACGAAAGGATAGGATAGAGGGTAGGATAGGATAGAGGATAGGATAGGATAGAGGATAGGATACGATAGAGGATAGGATAGGATAGAGGATAGGATGCGGTAGAGGATACGAAAGGATAGGATAGAGGGTAGGATAGGATAGAGGATAGGATAGGATAGAGGATAGGATAGGGTAGAGGATGTAACCGTTTTATTCTTGTTCTCCGCGTTCCTGCCGTGTCTTTCCACGCGCACGCTGTCGCCTCCACACTATGAAGGCACGTGAGAGAAATCGTATCAACGTTGAGCTTCTGATAGATAGATAGGGACGGTTACAACCCTAGTAAGATAAGGTTCGTGCCTCCAGGCACTGGAAGACGGAGAGGTTCAAACTAACTTGAATCATTCGGAGACGATATTGGAGGTAGAAGTAAGATATATTCTGTTATACTTGATATATATACAATAATCGAAATCTTTATAAGTACAGTAACCTCAGTACGACGGTTGCGGGATCAATATTGTTCGCAATTCGCGCCTAGTCGATCGCGACTACGTAGACTCGTGCCTTCGCATAGGCAGTTGCCCGAGCCCTATCCTGGCTCCACGTCTGGGTTCCTTTCTGATACGTTGATCGTGTTACCGTATCGTGAATTTCCCGAACGAACGTGAGCCGTCGTAGCATACGAGCACTCGTTGCTGACGCAGGAAGTGCCCGAATGACGACACGTACGAGGCGTCGGTCAGATACCCGACCCTGAGGATCGTCTCCGTCGTCACTAGTCAGTGGGTTCGGAGACTATCCGGTATCGGTGGAAAGACGTTAACCGTACTTACTCTGATTACCGTATCGCGAATTTCCCGAACGAACGTGAGCCGTCGTAGCATACGAGCACTCGTTGCTGACGCAGGAAGTGCCCGAATGACGACACGTACAAGGCGTCGGTCAGACACCCGACCCTGAGGATCGTCTCCGTCGTCACTAGTCAGTGGGTTCGGAGACTATCCGGTATCGGTGGAAAGACGTTAACCGTACTTACTCTGATTACCGTATCGCGAATTTCCCGAACGAACGTGAGCCGTCGTAGCATACGAGCACTCGTTGATGACGCAGGAAGTGCCCGAATGACGACACGTACAAGGCGTCGGTCAGAAACCCGACCCTGAGGATCGTCTCCGTCGTCACTAGTCAGTGGGTTCGGAGACTATCCGGTATCGGTGGAAAGACGTTAACCGTACTTACTCTTATTACCGTATCGCGAATTTCCCGAACGAACGTGAGAATTAGCTTCCTTTCGTGGAGAATACGGCTCGAGACCGATGCAGTTTCCCTCGTCTCGTTGGAGTTATTATTTAATTGATCGCTACGGCCGATGATTGCCGCTCGTCGGACTTTATGGACCCGTGTCGTACGGTTTATACGACACTTCCTCAGTTTGAGGATATCACGAGACGAAGGAACGCAGTCGGTTTGACTGTATCGCCCCTGAGTCGGTTTGACTCGCTCGCTGCGTACCGAACAGCCCGAAATTCCCGAACCCGAACAAACTCGCGACCAGACGTAGAGTGCTCTAATTCTGCCGCGCATCGACCTCATTCGATCCGTATCGCGTGGGGATCGATGCGCGCGCACGCTAACTAGTGGGGGATCCTGCGATCCTTCCTTAAGAGAAGGATGACGGGACGACCAGGGACGTCGTGGTGGGGGTCCGCGTTGCTCATGCGACACGTCGCCCGATCGATACATATCGACATGTAATCGATACGGTTACAAGGATAGGATAGGATTGAGGATAGGATGGACGATAGGATAGGATAGAGGATAGGATAGGATAGAGGATAGGATAGGATAGAGGATACGATAGGATAGAGGATAGGATAGGATAGAGGATTGCATAGGATAGAGGATTGCATAGGATAGAGGATAGGATAGGATAGAGGATAGGATAGGATAGAGGATAGGATAGGATAGAGGATAGGATAGGATAGAGAATAGGATAGGATATATGATATTATAGGATAGAGGATATGATAGGATAGAGGATAGGATAGGATAGAGGACAGGATAGGATAGAGGATTGGATAGGATAGAGGATAGGATAGAGGATAGGATAGAGGATTAGATAGGATTGAGGATATTATAGGATAGAGGATAGGATAAGATTGAGGATAGGATAGGGGATTGGATAGGATAGAGGATAGGATAGGATAGATTATATTATAGGATAGACGATAGGATAGGATAGAGGATAGGATACGATAGAGGATACGATAGGATAGAGGATAGGATAGGATAGGATAGAGGATTGGATAGGATACAGGATAGCATTCAGGATAGGATAAGATAGAGTATAGGATAGGATAGAGAATAGGATACGATATATGATATTATAGCATAGAGGATAGGATAGGATAGAGGATAGGATAGAGGATTGGATTGGATAGAGGATATTATAGAATTGAGGAATGGATAGGTTAGAGGATTGGATAGGATAGAGGATAGAATAGGATAGAGGATGGGATAGGATAGAGGATAGGATAGGATAGAGGATTGGATAGGATAGAGGATATTGTATGATAGACATTATGATAGGATAGAGGATGGGATAGGATAGAGGATACAATAGGATAGAGGATAGGATAGGATAGAAGATAGCATAGGACAGAGGATAGGATAGGATAAGATAGAGGATAGGATAGGATAGAGGATAGGATAGGATAGAGGATAGGATAGGATAGAGCATAGGATACGATAGAGGATAGGATAGGGGATTGGATAGGATAGAGGATAGGATAGGACAGATGATATTACAGGAATGAGGATAGGATATGATAGAGGATAGGATAGGATAGAGGATACGATGCGATAGAGGATTCGAAAGGATAGGATAGAGGGTAGGATAGGATAGAGGATAGGATAGGATAGAGGATAGGATAGGATACAGGATAGGATATGATAGAGGATAGGATAGGATAGAGGATAGGATAGGATAGAGGATAGGATAAGATAGAGGATATGATAGGATAGACGATAGGATACGATAGAGGATAGGATAGGATCTAGGATGGGATAGGACAGAGGATACGATACGATAGGATAGAGAATAGGATAGGATAGAGGATAGGATAGGATAGAGGATAGGATAGGATAGAGGATAGAATAGGATAGAGGATAGGATACGATAGAGGATAGGATAGGATAGAGGATAGGATAGGATAGAGGATAGGAGAGGATAGAGGATAGGATATGATAGAGGGTAGGATACGATAGAGGATACGATAGGATAGGATAGAGGATAGGATATGATAGTGGATCGGATAGGATAGAGGATAGGATAGGGGATTGGATAGGATAGAGGATAGGATAGAGGATAGGGTACGATAGAGGATACGATAGGATGGGATAGAGGATAGGATAGGATAGAGGATAGCATAGGATAGAGGATAGGATAAGATCGAGGATAGGATAGGATAGAGGATAGGATAGGGGATTGGATAGGATAGAGGATAGGATAGGACAGAGGACAGGATATGATAGTGGATCGGATAGGATAGAGGATTGGAGAGGATAGAGAATATGATACGGTAGACGATAGGGGATTGGATCGGATACAGGATAGGAGGCGGTAGAGGATAGGATAGGATAGGATAGAGAATAGGATAGGATAGAGGATAGGTTAGGATAGAGGATAGGATAGGATAGAGGATAGGATAGGGTAGAGGATAGGATAGGATAGAGGATAGGATATGATAGAGGATAGGATAGGATAGAGGATAGGATAATATAGAGGATAGGATAAGATAGAGGATATGATAGGATAGACGATAGGATACGATAGAGGATAGGATAGGATCTAGGATAGGATAGGACAGAGGATACGATAGGATAGGATAGAGAATAAGATAGGATAGAGGATAGGATAGGATAGAGGATAGGATAGGATAGAGCATAGGATACGATAGAGGATAGGATAGGGGATTGGATAGGATAGAGGATAGGATAGGACAGATGATATTACAGGAATGAGGATAGGAAATGATAGAGGATACGATATTATAGAGGATAGGATAGGATAGAGGATAGGATAGGATAGAGCATAGGATACGATAGAGGATAGGATAGGGGATTGGATAGGATAGAGGATAGGATAGGACAGATGATATTACAGGAATGAGGATAGGAAATGATAGAGGATACGATATTATAGAGGATAGGATAGGATACAGGATAAGATAGGATAGAGGATAGGATAGGATAGAGGATAGGATAGTATAGAGGATAGGATAGGATAGAGGATAGGATAGGATAGAGGATAGGATGCGGTAGAGGATACGAAAGGATAGGATAGAGGGTAGGATAGGATAGAGGATAGGATAGGATAGAGGATAGGATAGGATAGAGGATAGGATATGATAGAGGATAGGATACGATAGAGGATAGGATAGGGGATTGGATAGGATAGAGGATAGGATGGGATAGAGGATAGGATACGATAGAGGATACGATAGGATAGGATAGAGGATAGGATAGGATAGAGGATAGGATAGGATAGAGGATAGGAGAGGATAGAGGATAGGATATGATAGAGGATAGGATACGATAGAGGATAGGATAGGATAGAGGATAGGATAGGATAGAGGATAGGATAGGATAGGATAGAAGATAGGATAGGATAGAGGATAGGATAGGATAGAGGATAGAATAGGATAGAGGATAGGATATGATAGAGGATAGGATAGGATAGAGGATAGGATAGGATAGAGGATTCGAAAGGATAGGATAGAGGGTAGGATAGGATAGAGGATAGGATAGGATAGAGGATAGGATAGGATACAGGATAGGATATGATAGAGGATAGGATAGGATAGAGGATAGGATAGGATAGAGGATAGGATAAGATAGAGGATATGATAGGATAGACGATAGGATACGATAGAGGATAGGATAGGATCTAGGATGGGATAGGACAGAGGATACGATACGATAGGATAGAGAATAGGATAGGATAGAGGATAGGATAGGATAGAGGATAGGATAGGATAGAGGATAGAATAGGATAGAGGATAGGATACGATAGAGGATAGGATAGGATAGAGGATAGGATAGGATAGAGGATAGGAGAGGATAGAGGATAGGATATGATAGAGGGTAGGATACGATAGAGGATACGATAGGATAGGATAGAGGATAGGATATGATAGTGGATCGGATAGGATAGAGGATAGGATAGGGGATTGGATAGGATAGAGGATAGGATAGAGGATAGGGTACGATAGAGGATACGATAGGATGGGATAGGGGATAGGATAGGATAGAGGATAGCATAGGATAGAGGATAGGATAAGATCGAGGATAGGATAGGATAGAGGATAGGATAGGGGATTGGATAGGATAGAGGATAGGATAGGACAGAGGACAGGATATGATAGTGGATCGGATAGGATAGAGGATTGGAGAGGATAGAGAATATGATACGGTAGACGATAGGGGATTGGATCGGATACAGGATAGGAGGCGGTAGAGGATAGGATAGGATAGGATAGAGAATAGGATAGGATAGGGGATAGGTTAGGATAGAGGATAGGATAGGATAGAGGATAGGATAGGGTAGAGGATAGGATAGGATAGATTATAGGATATGATAGAGGATAGGATAGGATAGAGGATAGGATAATATAGAGGATAGGATAAGATAGAGGATATGATAGGATAGACGATAGGATACGATAGAGGATAGGATAGGATCTAGGATAGGATAGGACAGAGGATACGATAGGATAGGATAGAGAATAAGATAGGATAGAGGATAGGATAGGATAGAGGATAGGATAGGATAGAGCATAGGATACGATAGAGGATAGGATAGGGGATTGGATAGGATAGAGGATAGGATAGGACAGATGATATTACAGGAATGAGGATAGGAAATGATAGAGGATACGATATTATAGAGGATAGGATAGGATAGAGGATAGGATAGGATAGAGCATAGGATACGATAGAGGATAGGATAGGGGATTGGATAGGATAGAGGATAGGATAGGACAGATGATATTACAGGAATGAGGATAGGAAATGATAGAGGATACGATATTATAGAGGATAGGATAGGATACAGGATAAGATAGGATAGAGGATAGGATAGGATAGAGGATAGGATAGTATAGAGGATAGGATAGGATAGAGGATAGGATAGGATAGAGGATAGGATGCGGTAGAGGATACGAAAGGATAGGATAGAGGGTAGGATAGGATAGAGGATAGGATAGGATAGAGGATAGGATAGGATAGAGGATAGGATATGATAGAGGATAGGATACGATAGAGGATAGGATAGGGGATTGGATAGGATAGAGGATAGGATGGGATAGAGGATAGGATACGATAGAGGATACGATAGGATAGGATAGAGGATAGGATAGGATAGAGGATAGGATAGGATAGAGGATAGGATAGGATAGAGGATAGGAGAGGATAGAGGATAGGATATGATAGAGGATAGGATACGATAGAGGATAGGATAGGATAGAGGATAGGATAGGATAGAGGATAGGATAGGATAGGATAGAAGATAGGATAGGATAGAGGATAGGATAGGATAGAGGATAGAATAGGATAGAGGATAGGATATGATAGAGGATAGGATAGGATAGAGGATAGAATAGGATAGAGGATAGGATAGGATAGAGGATAGGATAAGATAGAGGATAAGATAGGATAGAGGATAGGATAGGATAGAGCATAGGTTAGGATAGAGGATAGGATAGGATAGAGGATAGGATACGATAGAGGATATAATAGGATAGAGGATAGGAAAGGATAGAGGATAGGATACGATAGAGGATAGGATAGTATAGAGGATAGGATATAATAGAGGATAGGATAGGATAGAGGATAGGATAGGGAATTGGATAGGATAGAGGATAGGATAGGATAGAGGATAGGATAGGATAGGGGATAGAATGGGATAGAGAATAGGATACGATAGAGGATAGGATAGGATAGAGGATAGGATAGGATAGAGGATAGGATAGTATAGAGGATAGGATATAATAGAGGATAGGATAGGATAGGATAGAGGATAGGATAGGGAATTGGATAGGATTATAGGATAGGATAGGACATATGATATTATAGGAATGAGGATAGGATATGATAGAGGATACGATATTATAGAGGATAGGATAGGATAGAGAATAGCATAGGATAGAGGATAGGATAGTATAGAGGATAGGATAGGATAGAGGATAGGATAGGATAGAGGATAGGATAGGATAGAGGATAGGATAGGATAGAGGATAGGATAGGATAGGATACAGGATAGGATAGGATAGAGGATAGGATAGGATAGAGGATAGGATAGTATAGAGGATAGGATAGGATAGAGGATAGGAGAGGATAGAGGATAGGATATGATAGAGGATAGGATACGATAGAGGATACGATAGGATAGTATAGAGGATAGGATATGATAGTGGATCGGATAGGATAGAGGATAGGATAGGGGATTGGATAGGATAGAGGATAGGATAGATGATAGGGTACGATAGAGGATACGATAGGATGGGATAGAGGATAGGATAGGATAGAGGATCGCATAGGATAGAGGATAGGATAAGATCGAGGATAGGATAGGATAGAGGATAGGATAGGGGATTGGATAGGATAGAGGATAGGATAGGATAGAGGATAGGATAATATAGAGGATAGGATAAGATAGAGGATATGATAGGATAGACGATAGGATACGATAGAGGATAGGATAGGATCTAGGATAGGATAGGACAGAGGATACGATAGGATAGGATAGAGAATAGGATAGGATAGAGGATAGGATAGGATAGAGGATAGGATAGAGCATAGGATACGATAGAGGATAGGATAGGGGATTGGATAGGATAGAGGATAGGATAGGACAGATGATATTACAGGTATGAGGATAGGATATGATAGAGGATAGGATAGGATAGAGGATAGGATGCGATAGAGGATACGGAAGGATAGGATAGAGGGTAGGATAGGATAGAGGATAGGATAGGATAGAGGATAGGATAGGATAGAGGATAGGATATGATAGAGGATAGGATAGGATAGAGGATAGGATAGGATAGAGGATAGGATAAGATAGAGGATATGATAGGATAGACGATAGGATACGATAGAGGATAGGATAGGATCTAGGATAGGATAGGACAGAGGATACGATAGGATAGGATAGAGAATAGGATAGGATAGAGGATAGGATAGGATAGAGGATAGGATAGGATAGAGGATAGGATAGGGAATTGGATAGGATAGAGGATAGGATAGGATAGAGGATAGGATAGTATAGAGGATAGGATAGGATAGAGGATAGGATAGGATAGAGGATAGGATAGGATACAGGATAGGATAGGATAGAGGATAGGATAGGATAGAGGATAGGATAGTATAGAGGATTGGATAGGATAGAGAATATGATACGGTAGACGATAGGGGATTGGATCGGATACAGGATAGGAGGCGGTAGAGGATAGGATAGGATAGGATAGAGGATAGGTTAGGATAGAGGATAGGATAGGATAGAGGATAGGATAGGGTAGATGATAGGATAGGATAGAGGATAGGATATGATAGAGGATAGGATAGGATAGAGGATAGGATAATATAGAGGATAGGATAAGATAGAGGATATGATAGGGGATTGGATAGGATAGAGGATAGGATAGGACAGATGATATTACAGGAATGAGGATAGGAAATGATAGAGGATACGATATTATAGAGGATAGGATAGGATAGAGGATAGGATAGGATAGAGCATAGGATACGATAGAGGATAGGATAGGGAATTGGATAGGATACAGGATAGGATAGGACAGATGATATTACAGGAATGAGGATAGGAAATGATAGAGGATACGATATTATAGAGGATAGGATAGGATACAGGATAAGATAGGATAGAGGATAGGATAGGATAGAGGATAGGATAGTATAGAGGATAGGATAGGATAGAGGATAGGATAGGATAGAGGATAGGATGCGGTAGAGGATACGAAAGGATAGGATAGAGGGTAGGATAGGATAGAGGATAGGATAGGATAGAGGATAGGATAGGATAGAGGATAGGATATGATAGAGGATAGGATACGATAGAGGATAGGATAGGGGATTGGATAGGATAGAGGATAGGATGGGATAGAGGATAGGATACGATAGAGGATACGATAGGATAGGATAGAGGATAGGATAGGATAGAGGATAGGATAGGATAGAGGATAGGAGAGGATAGAGGATAGGATATGATAGAGGATAGGATACGATAGAGGATAGGATAGGATAGAGGATAGGATAGGATAGAGGATAGGATAGGATAGGATAGAAGATAAGATAGGATAGAGGATAGGATAGGATAGAGGATAGAATAGGATAGAGGATAGGATATGATAGAGGATAGGATAGGATAGAGGATAGGATAGGATAGAGGATAGGATAGGATAGAGGATAGGATAAGATAGAGGATAAGATAGGATAGAGGATAGGATAGGATAGAGCATAGGTTAGGATAGAGGATAGGATAGGATAGAGGATAGGATACGATAGAGGATATAATAGGATAGAGGATAGGAAAGGATAGAGGATAGGATACGATAGAGGATAGGATAGTATAGAGGATAGGGTATAATAGAGGATAGGATAGGATAGAGGATAGGATAGGGAATTGGATAGGATAGAGGATAGGATAGGATAGAGGATAGGATAGGATAGGGGATAGAATAGGATAGAGGATAGGATACGATAGAGGATAGGATAGGATAGAGGATAGGATAGGATAGAGGATAGGATAGTATAGAGGATAGGATATAATAGAGGATAGGATAGGATAGAGGATAGGATAGGGAATTGGATAGGATTATAGGATAGGATAGGACAGATGATATTATAGGAATGAGGATAGGATATGATAGAGGATACGATATTATAGAGGATAGGATAGGATAGAGAATAGCATAGGATAGAGGATAGGATAGTATAGAGGATAGGATAGGATAGAGGATAGGATAGGATAGAGGATAGGATAGGATAGAGGATAGGATAGGATAGAGGATAGGATAGGATAGGATACAGGATAGGATAGGATAGAGGATAGGATAGGATAGAGGATAGGATAGTATAGAGGATAGGATAGGATAGAGGATAGGAGAGGATAGAGGATAGGATATGATAGAGGATAGGATACGATAGAGGATACGATAGGATAGTATAGAGGATAGGATATGATAGTGGATCGGATAGGATAGAGGATAGGATAGGGGATTGGATAGGATAGAGGATAGGATAGAGGATAGGGTACGATAGAGATTACGATAGGATGGGATAGAGGATAGGATAGGATAGAGGATCGCATAGGATAGAGGATAGGATAAGATCGAGGATAGGATAGGATAGAGGATAGGATAGGGGATTGGATAGGATAGAGGATAGGATAATATAGAGGATAGGATAAGATAGAGGATATGATAGGATAGACGATAGGATACGATAGAGGATAGGATAGGATCTAGGATAGGATAGGACAGAGGATACGATAGGATAGGATAGAGAATAGGATAGGATAGAGGATAGGATAGGATAGAGGATAGGATAGAGCATAGGATACGATAGAGGATAGGATAGGGGATTGGATAGGATAGAGGATAGGATAGGACAGATGATATTACAGGAATGAGGATAGGATATGATAGAGGATACGATATTATAGAGGATAGGATAGGATACAGGATAAGATAGGATAGAGGATAGGATGCGATAGAGGATACGAAAGGATAGGATAGAGGGTACGATAGGATAGAGGATAGGATAGGATAGAGGATAGGATATGATAGAGGATAGGATACGATAGAGGATAGGATAGGGGATTGGATAGGATAGAGGATAGGATAGGATAGAGGATAGGATACGATAGAGGATACGATAGGATAGGATAGAGGATAGGATAGGATAGAGGATAGGATAGGATAGAGGATAGGAGAGGATAGAGGATAGGATATGATAGAGGATAGGATACGATAGAGGATAGGATAGGATAGAGGATAGGATAGGGTAGATGATAGGATAGGATAGAGGATAGGATATGATAGAGGATAGGATAGGATAGAGGATAGGATAATATAGAGGATAGGATAAGATAGAGGATATGATAGGATAGACGATAGGATACGATAGAGGATAGGATAGGATCTAGGATAGGATAGGACAGAGGATACGATAGGATAGGATAGAGAATAGGATAGGATAGAGGATAGGATAGGATAGAGGATAGGATAGGATAGAGCATAGGATACGATAGAGGATAGGATAGGGGATTCGATAGGATAGAGGATAGGATAGGACAGATGATATTACAGGAATGAGGATAGGATATGATAGAGGATACGATATTATAGAGGATAGGATAGGATACAGGATAAGATAGGATAGAGGGTAGGATAGGATAGAGGATAGGATAGTATAGAGGATACGATATTATAGAGGATAGGATAGGATACAGGATAAGATAGGATAGAGGATAGGATGCGATAGAGGATACGAAAGGATAGGATAGAGGGTAGGATAGGATAGAGGATAGGATAGGATAGAGGATAGGATAGGATAGAGGATAGGATATGATAGAGGATAGGATACGATAGAGGATAGGATAGGGGATTGGATAGGATAGAGGATAGGATAGGATAGAGGATAGGATACGATAGAGGATAGGAGAGGATAGAGGATAGGATATGATAGAGGATAGGATACGATAGAGGATAGGATAGGATAGAGGATAGGATAGGATAGAGGATAGGATAAGATAGAGGATATGATAGGATAGACGATAGGATACGATAGAGGATAGGATAGGATCTAGGCTAGGATAGGACAGAGGATACGATAGGATAGGATAGAGAATAGGATAGGATAGAGGATAGGATAGGATAGAGGATAGGATAGGATAGAGGATGGAATAGGATAGAGGATAGGATACGATAGAGGATAGGATAGGGGATTGGATAGGATAGAGGATAGGATAGGATAGAGGATAGGATACGATAGAGGATACGATAGGATAGGATAGAGGATATGATAGGATAGAGGATAGGATAGGATAGAGGATAGGAGAGGATAGAGGATAGGATATGATAGAGGATAGGATACGACAGAGGATACGATAGGATAGGATAGAGGATAGGATATGATAGTGGATCGGATAGGATAGAGGATAGGATAGGGGATTGGATAGGATAGAGGATAGGATAGAGGATAGGGTACGATACAGGATACGATAGGATGTGATAGAGGATAGGATAGGATAGAGGATAGGATAGGATAGAGGATAGGATAAGATGGAGGATAGGATAGGATAGAGGATATGATAGGGGATTGGATAGGATAGAGGATAGGATAGGACAGAGGATAGTATACGATAGAAGATACGATAGGATAGGATAGAGGATAGGATAGGATAGAGGATAGGGTAGGATAGAGGATAGGATAGAGGATAGGATAGGATAGAGGATAGGATCGGATAGAGGATAGGATATGATAGTGGATCGGATGGGATAGGATAGAGGATAGGATAGGATAGAGGATAGGATAGGGTAGAGGATAGGATAGGGGATTGGATAGGATAGAGGATAGGATAGGATAGAGGATAGGATACGATAGAGGATACGATAGGATAGGATAGAGGATAGGATAGGATAGAGGATAGGATAGGTTAGAGGATAGGATAGGATAGAGGATAGGATCGGATAGAGGATAGGATAGGGGATTGGATAGGATAGAGGATAGGATAGGATAGAGGATAGGATAGGATAGAGGAAAGGATAGGAGAGAGGATAGGATAGGGGATTGGATAGGATAGAGGATAGGATAGGATAGAGGATAGGATAGGGTAGAGGATGGGATAGTATAGAGGATAGGATAGGATAGAGGATAGGATAGGATAGAGGATAGGATAGTATAGAGGATAGGATAGGTTAGAGGATAGGATAGGATAGAGGATAGGATCGGATAGAGGATAGGATAGGGGATTGGATAGGATAGAGGATAGGATAGGATAGAGGATAGGGTAGGATAGAGGATAGGATAGGATAGAGGATAGGATATGATAGTGGATCGGATAGGATAGGATAGAGGATAGGATAGGATAGAGGATAGGATAGGGTAGAGGATAGGATAGGGGATTGGATAGGATAGAGGATAGGATAGGATAGAGGATAGGATACGATAGAGGATACGATAGGATAGGATAGAGGATAGGATAGGATAGAGGATAGGATAGGTTAGAGGATAGGATAGGATAGAGGATAGGATCGGATAGAGGATAGGATAGGGGATTGGATAGGATAGAGGATATAATAGGATAGAGGATAGGAAAGGATAGAGGATAGGATAGGATAGAAGATAGCATAGGACAGAGGATAGGATAGGATAAGATAGAGGATAGGATAGGATAGAGGATAGGATAGGATAGAGGATAGGATAGGATAGAGCATAGGGTACGATAGAGGATAGGATAGGGGATTGGATAGGATAGAGGATAGGATAGGACAGATGATATTACAGGAATGAGGATAGGATATGATAGAGGATAGGATAGGATAGAGGATAGGATGCGATAGAGGATACGAAAGGATAGGATAGAGGGTAGGATAGGATAGAGGATAGGATAGGATAGAGGATAGGATAGGATAGAGGATAGGATATGATAGAGGATAGGATAGGATAGGATAGAGGATAGGATAAGATAGAGGATATGATAGGATAGACGATAGGATACGATAGAGGATAGGATAGGATCTAGGATAGGATAGGACAGAGGATACGATAGGATAGGATAGAGAATAGGATAGGATAGAGGATAGGATAGGATAGAGGATAGGATAGGATAGAGGATAGAATAGGATAGAGGATAGGATACGATAGAGGATAGGATAGGATAGAGGATAGGATAGGATAGAGGATAGGATAGTATAGAGGATAGGATATAATAGAGGATAGGATAGGATAGAGGATAGGATAGGATAGAGGATAGAATAGGATAGAGGATAGGATACGATAGAGGATAGGATATAATAGAGGATAGGATAGGAAAGAGGATAGGATATGATAGATGATCGGATAGGATAGAGGATTGGATAGGATAGAGAATATGATACTGTAGACGATAGGGTATTGGATCGGATACAGGATAGGAGACGGTAGAGGATAGGATAGGATAGCATAGAGAATAGGATAGGATAGAGGATAGGTTAGGATAGAGGATAGGATAGGATAGGATAGAGGATAGGATAGGATAGAGGATAGAATAGGATAGAGGATAGGGTATGATAGAGGATAGGATAGGATAGAGGATTGGATAGGATAGAGGATAGGATAGGATAGATGATATTATAGGAAAGAGGATAGGATAGAGGATAGGATAGGATAGGATAGAAGATAGGATAGGATAGGGGATAGAACAGGATAGAGGATCGGATAGGATAGAGGATTGGATAGGATAGAGAATATGATACTGTAGACGATAGGGGATTGGATCGGATACAGGATAGGAGACGGTAGAGGATAGGATAGGATAGGATAGAGAATATGATAGGATAGAGGATAGGTTAGGATAGAGGATAGGATAGGATAGAGGATAAGATAGGTTAGAGGATAGGATAGGATAGAGGATAGGATAGCATAGAGGATAGGATAGGATCGAGGATAGGATAGGATAGAGGATAGGATAGGATAGAGGATAGGATAGGATAGACGATAGGATAGGATAGAGGATAGGATAGGATAGGATAGAGGATAGGATAGGATAGAGGATCGGATAGGATAGAGGATTGGATATGATAGAGAATATGATACTGTAGACGATAGAGGATTGGATCGGATACAGGATTATAGACGGTAGAGGATAGGATAGGATAGGATAGAGAATAGGATAGGTTAGAGGATAGGTTAGGATAGAGGATAGGATAGGATAGAGGATAAGATAGGTTGGAGGATAGGATAGGATAGAGGATAGGATAGGATAGAGTATAGGATAGGATAGGATAGAGGATAGGATAAGATAGAGGATATGATAGGATAGACGATAGGATACGATAGAGGATAGGATAGGATCGAGGATAGGATAGGACAGAGGATACGATATAATAGGATAGAGAATAGGATAGGATAGAGGATAGGATAGGATAGAGGATAGGATAGGATAGAGGATAGAATAGGATAGAGGATAGGATATGATAGAGGATAGGATAGGATAGAGGATAGGATAGGATAGAGGATAGGATAGGATAGAGGATACGATAGGATAGAGGATAGGATAGTATAGAGGATAGGATATATTAGAGGATAGGATAGGATAGAGGATAGGATACGATAGAGGATACGATAGGATAGGATAGAGGGTAGGATAGGATAGAGGATAGGATAGGATAGAGGATAGGATAGGATAGAGGATAGCATAGGATAGAGGATGGGATACGATAGAGGATAGGATAGAGGATAGGATCGGATAGAGGATAGGATAGGGGATTGGATAGGATAGAGGATAGGATAGGATAGAGGATAGGATAGGATAGAGGAAAGGATAGGATAGAGGATAGGATAGGGGATTGGATAGGATAGAGGATAGGATACGATAGAGGATAGGATAGGGTAGAGGATAGGATAGTATAGAGGACAGGATAGGATAGAGGATAGAATAGGATAGAGGATAGGATACGATAGAGGATACGAAATGATAGGATAGAGGGTAGGATAGGATAGAGGGTAGGATAGGATAGAGGATAGGATAGGGTAGAGGATAGGATAGGGGATTGGATAGGATAGAGGATAGGATAGGATAGAGGATGGGATACGATAGAGGATACGATAGGATAGGATAGAGGATAGTATATGATAGAGGATAGGATAGGTTAGAGGATAGGATAGGATAGAGGATAGGATCGGATAGAGGATAGGATAGGGGATTGGATAGGATAGAGGATAGGATAGGATAGAGGATAGGATAGGATAGAGGAAAGGATAGGATAGAGGATAGGATTGGGGATTGGATAGGGTAGAGGATAGGATAGGATAGAGGATAGGATAGGGTAGAGGATAGGATAGTATAGAGGATAGGATAGGATAGAGGATAGGATAGGATAGAGGATAGGATACGATAGAGGATACGAAAGGATAGGATAGATGGTAGGATAGGATAGAGGATAGGATAGGGTAGAGGATAGGATAGGGGATTGGATAGGATAGAGGATAGGATAGGATAGAGGATAGGATACGATAGAGGATACGATAGGATAGGATAGAGGATAGGATAGGATAGAGGATAGGATAGGATAGAGGATAGGATCGGATAGAGGATAGGATAGGGGATTGGATAGGATAGAGGATAGGATAGGATAGAGGATAGGATAGTATAGAGGATAGGATATAATAGAGGATAGGATAGCATAGAGGATAGGATACGATAGAGGATACGATAGGATAGGATAGAGGATAGGATAGGATAGAGGATAGGATAGGATAGAGGATAGGATATGATAGAGGATAGGATAGGATAGAGGATAGGATAGGATAGAGGATAGGATAGGATAGAGGATAGGATATGATAGAGGATAGTATAGGATAGAGGATAGGATAGGATAGATGATAGGATAGGATAGTGGATAGGATAAGATAGAGGATAGGATAGGATAGAGGATAGGATAGGGGATTGGATAGGATAGAGGATAGGATAGGAAAGAGGATAGGATACCATAGAGGATACGATAGGATAGGATAGAGGATAGGATAGGATAGAGGATAAGATAGGATAGAGGATAGGATAGGATAGAGGATAGGATAGGATAGATGATATTATAGGAAAGAGTATAGGATAGGATAGAGGATAGGATAGGATAGGATAGAGGATAGGATAGGATAGAGGATAGGATTGGATAGAGGATAGAATAGGATAGAGGATAGGATAGGATAGAGGGTAGGATAGGATAGAGGATGGGATAGGATAGAGGATAGGATAGGATAGAGGATAGGATAGGATAGAGGATAGAATAGGATAGAGGATAGTATACGATAGAGGATAGGATATAATAGAGGATAGGATAGGAAAGAGGATAGGATATGATAGAGGATCGGATAGGATAGAGGATTGGATATGATAGAGAATATGATACTGTAGACGATAGGGGATTGGATCGGATACAGGATAGGAGACGGTAGAGGATAGGATAGGATAGGATAGAGAATAGGATAGGATAGAGGATAGGTTAGGATAGAGGATAGGATAGGATAGAGGATAAGATAGGTTGGAGGATAGGATAGGATAGAGGATAGGATAGGATAGAGGATAGGATAATGATAGGATAGAGGATAGGATAAGATAGAGGATATGATAGGATAGACGATAGGATACGATAGAGGATAGGATAGGATCGAGGATAGGATAGGACAGAGGATACGATATAATAGGATAGAGAATAGGATAGGATAGAGGATAGGATAGTATAGAGGATAGGATAGGATAGAGGATAGAATAGGATAGAGGATAGGATATGATAGAGGATAGGATAGGATAGAGGATAGGATAGGATAGAGGATAGGATAGGATAGAGGATAGGATAGTATAGAGGATAGGATATATTAGAGGATAGGATAGGATAGAGGATAGGATACGATAGAGGATACGATAGGATAGGATAGAGGGTAGGATAGGATAGAGGATAGGATAGGATAGAGGATAGGATAGGATAGAGGATAGCATAGGATAGAGGATAGGATACGATAGAGGATAGGATAGAGGATAGGATCGGATAGAGGATAGGATAGGGGATTGGATAGGATAGAGGATAGGATAGGATAGAGGATAGGATAGGATAGAGGAAAGGATAGGATAGAGGATAGGATAGGGGATTGGATAGGATAGAGGATAGGATAGGATAGAGGATAGGATAGGGTAGAGGATAGGATAGTATAGAGGACAGGATAGGATAGAGGATAGAATAGGATAGAGGATAGGATACGATAGAGGATACGAAAGGATAGGATAGAGGGTAGGATAGGATAGAGGGTAGGATAGGATAGAGGATAGGATAGGGTAGAGGATAGGATAGGGGATTGGATAGGATAGAGGATAGGATAGGATAGAGGATGGGATACGATAGAGGATACGATAGGATAGGATAGAGGATAGGATATGATAGAGGTTAGGATAGGTTAGAGGATAGGATAGGATAGAGGATAGGATCGGATAGAGGATAGGATAGGGGATTGGATAGGATAGAGGATAGGATAGGATAGAGGATAGGATAGGATAGAGGAAAGGATAGGATAGAGGATAGGATAGGGGATTGGATAGGATAGAGGATAGGATAGGATAGAGGATAGGATAGGGTAGAGGAAAGGATAGTATAGAGGATAGGATAGGATAGAGGATAGGATAGGATAGAGGATAGGATACGATAGAGGATACGAAAGGATAGGATAGAGGGTAGGATAGGATAGAGGATAGGATAGGATAGAGGATAGGATAGGATAGAGGATAGGATATGATAGAGGATAGGATAGGATAGAGGATAAAATAGGATAGAGCATAGGATAAGATAGAGGATACGATAGGATAGGATAGAGGATAGGATAGGATAGAGGATCGGATAGGATAGAGGATTGGATATGATAGAGAATATGATACTGTAGACGATAGAGGATTGGATCGGATACAGGATTGGAGACGGTAGAGGATAGGATAGGATAGGATAGAGAATAGGATAGGATAGAGGATAGGTTAGGATAGAGGATAGGATAGGATAGAGGATAAGATAGGTTGGAGGATAGGATAGGATAGAGGATAGGATAGGATAGAGGATAGGATAGGATAGGATAGAGGATAGGATAAGATAGAGGATATGATAGGATAGACGATAGGATACGATAGAGGATAGGATAGGATCGAGGATAGGATAGGACAGAGGATACGATATAATAGGATAGAGAATAGGATAGGATAGAGGATAGGATAGTATAGAGGATAGGATAGGATAGAGGATAGAATAGGATAGAGGATAGGATATGATAGAGGATAGGATAGGATAGAGGATAGGATAGGATAGAGGATAGGATAGGATAGAGGATAGGATAGTATAGAGGATAGGATATATTAGAGGATAGGATAGGATAGAGGATAGGATACGATAGAGGATACGATAGGATAGGATAGAGGGTAGGATAGGATAGAGGATAGGATAGGATAGAGGATAGGATAGGATAGAGGATAGCATAGGATAGAGGATAGGATACGATAGAGGATAGGATAGAGGATAGGATCGGATAGAGGATAGGATAGGGGATTGGATAGGATAGAGGATAGGATAGGATAGAGGATAGGATAGGATAGAGGAAAGGATAGGATAGAGGATAGGATAGGGGATTGGATAGGATAGAGGATAGGATAGGATAGAGGATAGGATAGGGTAGAGGATAGGATAGTATAGAGGACAGGATAGGATAGAGGATAGAATAGGATAGAGGATAGGATACGATAGAGGATACGAAAGGATAGGATAGAGGGTAGGATAGGATAGAGGGTAGGATAGGATAGAGGATAGGATAGGGTAGAGGATAGGATAGGGGATTGGATAGGATAGAGGATAGGATAGGATAGAGGATGGGATACGATAGAGGATACGATAGGATAGGATAGAGGATAGGATATGATGGAGGATAGGATAGGTTAGAGGATAGGATAGGATAGAGGATAGGATCGGATAGAGGATAGGATAGGGGATTGGATAGGATAGAGGATAGGATAGGATAGAGGATAGGATAGGATAGAGGAAAGGATAGGATAGAGGATAGGATAGGGGATTGGATAGGATAGAGGATAGGATAGGTTGGAGGATAGGATAGGATAGAGGATAGGATAGGATAGAGTATAGGATAGGATAGGATAGAGGATAGGATAAGATAGAGGATATGATAGGATAGACGATAGGATACGATAGAGGATAGGATAGGATCGAGGATAGGATAGGACAGAGGATACGATATAATAGGATAGAGAATAGGATAGGATAGAGGATAGGATAGGATAGAGGATAGGATAGGATAGACGATAGAATAGGATAGAGGATAGGATATGATAGAGGATAGGATAGGATAGAGGATAGGATAGGATAGAGGATAGGATAGGATAGAGGATACGATAGGATAGAGGATAGGATAGTATAGAGGATAGGATATATTAGAGGATAGGATAGGATAGAGGATAGGATACGATAGAGGATACGATAGGATAGGATAGAGGGTAGGATAGGATAGAGGATAGGATAGGATAGAGGATAGGATAGGATAGAGGATAGCATAGGATAGAGGATGGGATACGATAGAGGATAGGATAGAGGATAGGATCGGATAGAGGATAGGATAGGGGATTGGATAGGATAGAGGATAGGATAGGATAGAGGATAGGATAGGATAGAGGAAAGGATAGGATAGAGGATAGGATAGGGGATTGGATAGGATAGAGGATAGGATACGATAGAGGATAGGATAGGGTAGAGGATAGGATAGTATAGAGGACAGGATAGGATAGAGGATAGAATAGGATAGAGGATAGGATACGATAGAGGATACGAAATGATAGGATAGAGGGTAGGATAGGATAGAGGGTAGGATAGGATAGAGGATAGGATAGGGTAGAGGATAGGATAGGGGATTGGATAGGATAGAGGATAGGATAGGATAGAGGATGGGATACGATAGAGGATACGATAGGATAGGATAGAGGATAGTATATGATAGAGGATAGGATAGGTTAGAGGATAGGATAGGATAGAGGATAGGATCGGATAGAGGATAGGATAGGGGATTGGATAGGATAGAGGATAGGATAGGATAGAGGATAGGATAGGATAGAGGAAAGGATAGGATAGAGGATAGGATTGGGGATTGGATAGGGTAGAGGATAGGATAGGATAGAGGATAGGATAGGGTAGAGGATAGGATAGTATAGAGGATAGGATAGGATAGAGGATAGGATAGGATAGAGGATAGGATACGATAGAGGATACGAAAGGATAGGATAGATGGTAGGATAGGATAGAGGATAGGATAGGGTAGAGGATAGGATAGGGGATTGGATAGGATAGAGGATAGGATAGGATAGAGGATAGGATACGATAGAGGATACGATAGGATAGGATAGAGGATAGGATAGGATAGAGGATAGGATAGGATAGAGGATAGGATCGGATAGAGGATAGGATAGGGGATTGGATAGGATAGAGGATAGGATAGGATAGAGGATAGGATAGTATAGAGGATAGGATATAATAGAGGATAGGATAGCATAGAGGATAGGATACGATAGAGGATACGATAGGATAGGATAGAGGATAGGATAGGATAGAGGATAGGATAGGATAGAGGATAGGATATGATAGAGGATAGGATAGGATAGAGGATAGGATAGGATAGAGGATAGGATAGGATAGAGGATAGGATATGATAGAGGATAGTATAGGATAGAGGATAGGATAGGATAGATGATAGGATAGGATAGTGGATAGGATAAGATAGAGGATAGGATAGGATAGAGGATAGGATAGGGGATTGGATAGGATAGAGGATAGGATAGGAAAGAGGATAGGATACCATAGAGGATACGATAGGATAGGATAGAGGATAGGATAGGATAGAGGATAAGATAGGATAGAGGATAGGATAGGATAGAGGATAGGATAGGATAGATGATATTATAGGAAAGAGGATAGGATAGGATAGAGGATAGGATAGGATAGGATAGAGGATAGGATAGGATAGAGGATAGGATTGGATAGAGGATAGAATAGGATAGAGGATAGGATAGGATAGAGGGTAGGATAGGATAGAGGATAGGATAGGATAGAGGATAGGATAGGATAGAGGATAGGATAGGATAGAGGATAGAATAGGATAGAGGATAGTATACGATAGAGGATAGGATATAATAGAGGATAGGATAGGAAAGAGGATAGGATATGATAGAGGATCGGATAGGATAGAGGATTGGATATGATAGAGAATATGATACTGTAGACGATAGGGGATTGGATCGGATACAGGATAGGAGACGGTAGAGGATAGGATAGGATAGGATAGAGAATAGGATAGGATAGAGGATAGGTTAGGATAGAGGATAGGATAGGATAGAGGATAAGATAGGTTGGAGGATAGGATAGGATAGAGGATAGGATAGGATAGAGGATAGGATAGGATAGGATAGAGGATAGGATAAGATAGAGGATATGATAGGATAGACGATAGGATACGATAGAGGATAGGATAGGATCGAGGATAGGATAGGACAGAGGATACGATATAATAGGATAGAGAATAGGATAGGATAGAGGATAGGATAGTATAGAGGATAGGATAGGATAGAGGATAGAATAGGATAGAGGATAGGATATGATAGAGGATAGGATAGGATAGAGGATAGGATAGGATAGAGGATAGGATAGGATAGAGGATAGGATAGTATAGAGGATAGGATATATTAGAGGATAGGATAGGATAGAGGATAGGATACGATAGAGGATACGATAGGATAGGATAGAGGGTAGGATAGGATAGAGGATAGGATAGGATAGAGGATAGGATAGGATAGAGGATAGCATAGGATAGAGGATAGGATACGATAGAGGATAGGATAGAGGATAGGATCGGATAGAGGATAGGATAGGGGATTGGATAGGATAGAGGATAGGATAGGATAGAGGATAGGATAGGATAGAGGAAAGGATAGGATAGAGGATAGGATAGGGGATTGGATAGGATAGAGGATAGGATAGGATAGAGGATAGGATAGGGTAGAGGATAGGATAGTATAGAGGACAGGATAGGATAGAGGATAGAATAGGATAGAGGATAGGATACGATAGAGGATACGAAAGGATAGGATAGAGGGTAGGATAGGATAGAGGGTAGGATAGGATAGAGGATAGGATAGGGTAGAGGATAGGATAGGGGATTGGATAGGATAGAGGATAGGATAGGATAGAGGATGGGATACGATAGAGGATACGATAGGATAGGATAGAGGATAGGATATGATAGAGGATAGGATAGGTTAGAGGATAGGATAGGATAGAGGATAGGATCGGATAGAGGATAGGATAGGGGATTGGATAGGATAGAGGATAGGATAGGATAGAGGATAGGATAGGATAGAGGAAAGGATAGGATAGAGGATAGGATAGGGGATTGGATAGGATAGAGGATAGGATAGGATAGAGGATAGGATAGGGTAGAGGAAAGGATAGTATAGAGGATAGGATAGGATAGAGGATAGGATAGGATAGAGGATAGGATACGATAGAGGATACGAAAGGATAGGATAGAGGGTAGGATAGGATAGAGGATAGGATAGGATAGAGGATAGGATAGGATAGAGGATAGGATATGATAGAGGATAGGATAGGATAGAGGATAAAATAGGATAGAGCATAGGATAAGATAGAGGATACGATAGGATAGGATAGAGGATAGGATAGGATAGAGGATCGGATAGGATAGAGGATTGGATATAATAGGATAGAGAATAGGATAGGATAGAGGATAGGATAGTATAGAGGATAGGATAGGATAGAGGATAGAATAGGATAGAGGATAGGATATGATAGAGGATAGGATAGGATAGAGGATAGGATAGGATAGAGGATAGGATAGGATAGAGGATAGGATAGTATAGAGGATAGGATATATTAGAGGATAGGATAGGATAGAGGATAGGATACGATAGAGGATACGATAGGATAGGATAGAGGGTAGGATAGGATAGAGGATAGGATAGGATAGAGGATAGGATAGGATAGAGGATAGCATAGGATAGAGGATAGGATACGATAGAGGATAGGATAGAGGATAGGATCGGATAGAGGATAGGATAGGGGATTGGATAGGATAGAGGATAGGATAGGATAGAGGATAGGATAGGATAGAGGAATGGATAGGATAGAGGATAGGATAGGGGATTGGATAGGATAGAGGATAGGATAGGATAGAGGATAGGATAGGGTAGAGGATAGGATAGTATAGAGGACAGGATAGGGTAGAGGATAGGATAGTATAGAGGACAGGATAGGATAGAGGATAGAATAGGATAGAGGATAGGATACGATAGAGGATACGAAAGGATAGGATAGAGGGTAGGATAGGATAGAGGGTAGGATAGGATAGAGGATAGGATAGGGTAGAGGATAGGATAGGGGATTGGATAGGATAGAGGATAGGATAGGATAGAGGATGGGATACGATAGAGGATACGATAGGATAGGATAGAGGATAGGATATGATAGAGGATAGGATAGGTTAGAGGATAGGATAGGATAGAGGATAGGATCGGATAGAGGATAGGATAGGGGATTGGATAGGATAGAGGATAGGATAGGATAGAGGATAGGATAGGATAGAGGAAAGGATAGGATAGAGGATAGGATAGGGGATTGGATAGGATAGAGGATAGGATAGGATAGAGGATAGGATAGGGTAGAGGAAAGGATAGTATAGAGGATAGGATAGGATAGAGGATAGGATAGGATAGAGGATAGGATACGATAGAGGATACGAAAGGATAGGATAGAGGGTAGGATAGGATAGAGGATAGGATAGGGTAGAGGATAGGATAGGGGATTGGATAGGATAGAGGATAGGATAGGATAGAGGATAGGATACGATAGAGGATACGATAGGATAGGATAGAGGATAGGATAGGATAGAGGATAGGATCGGATAGAGGATAGGATGGGGGATTTGATAGGATAGAGGATAGGATAGGATAGAGGATAGGATAGAGGATAGGATAGGATAGAGGATAGGATAGTATAGAGGATAGGATATAATAGAGGATAGGATAGCATAGAGGATAGGATACGATAGAGAATACGATAGGATAGCATAGAGGATAGGATACGATAGAGAATACGATAGGATAGGATAGAGGATAGGATAGGATAGAGGATAGGATAGGATAGAGGATAGGATAGGATAGAGGATAGGATAGGATAGAGGATAGGATAGGATAGAGGATAGGATATGATAGAGGATAGGATAGGATAGAGGATAGGATAGGATAAATGATAGGATAGGATAGTGGATAGGATAAGATAGAGGATAGGATAGGATAGAGGATAGGATAGGGGATAGGATAGGATAGAGGATAGGATAGGATAGAGGATAGGATAGGATAGAGGATAGGATAGGATAGAGGATAGGATATGATAGAGGATAGGAAAGGATAGAGGATAAGATAGGATAGAGGATAGGATAGGATAGAGGATAGGATAAGATAGAGGATAGGATAGGATAGAGGATAGGATAAGATAGAGGATAGGATAGGATAGAGGATAGGATAGGGGATTGGATAGGATAGAGGATAGGATAGGGTAGAGGATTGGATAGGATAGAGAATATGATACGGTAGACGATAGGGGATTGGATCGGATACAGGATAGGAGGCGGTAGAGGATAGGATAGGATAGGATAGAGGATAGGTGAGGATAGAGGATAGGATAGGATAGAGGATAGGATAGGGTAGAGGATAGGATAGAGGATAGGTGAGGATAGAGGATAGGATAGGATAGAGGATAGGATACGATAGAGGATAGGATACGATAGAGCATACGATAGGATATGATAGAGGATAGGATAGGATAGAGGATAGGATAGGATAGAGGATAGGATAGGATAGAGGATAGGATCGGATAGAGGATAGGATAGGGGATTCGATAGGATAGAGGATAGGATAGGATAGAGGATAGGATAGGATAGAGGATAGGATAGTATAGAGGATAGGATAGGATAGAGGATATGATAGGATAGACGATAGGATACGATAGAGGATAGGATAGGATCGAGGATAGGATAGGACAGAGGATACGATAGGATAGGATAGAGAATAGGATAGGATAGAGGATAGGATAGGATAGAGGATAGGATAGGATAGATGATATTATAGGAAAGAGGATAGGATAGGATAGAGGATAGGATAGGATAGGATAGAGGATAGGATAGGATAGAGGATAGGATTGGATAGAGGATAGAATAGGATAGAGGATAGGATAGGATAGAGGGTAGGATAGGATAGAGGATAGGATAGGGTAGAGGATAGGATAGGATAGAGGATAGGATAGGATAGAGGATAGAATAGGATAGAGGATAGGATACGATAGAGGATAATATATAATAGAGGATAGGATAGGAAAGAGGATAGGATATGATAGAGGATAGGATAGGATAGAGGATAGGATAGGATAGAGGACAGGATGCGATAGAGGATACGAAAGGATAGGATTGAGGGTAGGATAGGATAGAGGATAGGATAGGATAGGGGATAGAATAGGATAGAGGATAGGATATGATAGAGGATAGGATACAATAGAGGATAGGATAGGATGGAGGATAGGATAGGGTAGAGGACAGGATAGAATTGAGGATAGGATAGGATAGAGGATGGGATAGGGGATTGGATAGGATAAAGGATTGGATAGAAAATAGGATACGACAGAGGATTGGATAGGATTGAGGATATTATAGGATAGAAGATAGGATAGGATAGAGGATAGGATAGGATAGAGGATCGGATAGGCTAGTGGACAGGATAGGATAGGATAGGATAGAGGATAGGATATGATAGCGGATAGGATAGGATAGAGAATAGGATAGGATATATTATATTATAGGATAGAGGATAGGATAGGATAGAGGATAGGATATGATATATGATATTATAGGATGCAGGATTGGATACGATAGAGGATAGGATAGGGGATTGGATACGATAGAGGATAGGATAGGATAGAGGATGGGATAGAGGATAGGATAGGATAGATGATGGGATAGGATAGAGGATAGGGAAGAGGATAGGATAGAGGATTGGATAGGATAGAGGATATTGTATGATAGACATTATGATAGGATAGAGGATGGGATAGGATAGAGGATAGGATAGGATAGAGGATAGGATAGGGTAGAGGATAGGATATAATAGAGGATAGGATAGCATAGAGGATAGGATACGATAGAGAATACGATAGGATAGCATAGAGGATAGGATACGATAGAGAATACGATAGGATAGGATAGAGGATAGGATAGGATAGAGGATAGGATAGGATAGAGGATAGGATAGGATAGAGGATAGGATAGGATAGAGGATAGGATAGGATAGAGGATAGGATATGATAGAGGATAGGATAGGATAGAGGATAGGATAGGATAAATGATAGGATAGGATAGTGGATAGGATAAGATAGAGGATAGGATAGGATAGAGGATAGGATAGGGGATAGGATAGGATAGAGGATAGGATAGGATAGAGGATAGGATAGGATAGAGGATAGGATAGGATAGAGGATAGGATATGATAGAGGATAGGAAAGGATAGAGGATAAGATAGGATAGAGGATAGGATAGGATAGAGGATAGGATAAGATAGAGGATAGGATAGGATAGAGGATAGGATAAGATAGAGGATAGGATAGGATAGAGGATAGGATAGGGGATTGGATAGGATAGAGGATAGGATAGGGTAGAGGATTGGATAGGATAGAGAATATGATACGGTAGACGATAGGGGATTGGATCGGATACAGGATAGGAGGCGGTAGAGGATAGGATAGGATAGGATAGAGGATAGGTGAGGATAGAGGATAGGATAGGATAGAGGATAGGATAGGGTAGAGGATAGGATAGAGGATAGGTGAGGATAGAGGATAGGATAGGATAGAGGATAGGATACGATAGAGGATAGGATACGATAGAGCATACGATAGGATATGATAGAGGATAGGATAGGATAGAGGATAGGATAGGATAGAGGATAGGATAGGATAGAGGATAGGATCGGATAGAGGATAGGATAGGGGATTCGATAGGATAGAGGATAGGATAGGATAGAGGATAGGATAGGATAGAGGATAGGATAGTATAGAGGATAGGATAGGATAGAGGATATGATAGGATAGACGATAGGATACGATAGAGGATAGGATAGGATCGAGGATAGGATAGGACAGAGGATACGATAGGATAGGATAGAGAATAGGATAGGATAGAGGATAGGATAGGATAGAGGATAGGATAGGATAGATGATATTATAGGAAAGAGGATAGGATAGGATAGAGGATAGGATAGGATAGGATAGAGGATAGGATAGGATAGAGGATAGGATTGGATAGAGGATAGAATAGGATAGAGGATAGGATAGGATAGAGGGTAGGATAGGATAGAGGATAGGATAGGGTAGAGGATAGGATAGGATAGAGGATAGGATAGGATAGAGGATAGAATAGGATAGAGGATAGGATACGATAGAGGATAATATATAATAGAGGATAGGATAGGAAAGAGGATAGGATATGATAGAGGATAGGATAGGATAGAGGATAGGATAGGATAGAGGACAGGATGCGATAGAGGATACGAAAGGATAGGATTGAGGGTAGGATAGGATAGAGGATAGGATAGGATAGGGGATAGAATAGGATAGAGGATAGGATATGATAGAGGATAGGATACAATAGAGGATAGGATAGGATGGAGGATAGGATAGGGTAGAGGACAGGATAGAATTGAGGATAGGATAGGATAGAGGATGGGATAGGGGATTGGATAGGATAAAGGATTGGATAGAAAATAGGATACGACAGAGGATTGGATAGGATTGAGGATATTATAGGATAGAAGATAGGATAGGATAGAGGATAGGATAGGATAGAGGATCGGATAGGCTAGTGGACAGGATAGGATAGGATAGGATAGAGGATAGGATATGATAGCGGATAGGATAGGATAGAGAATAGGATAGGATATATTATATTATAGGATAGAGGATAGGATAGGATAGAGGATAGGATATGATATATGATATTATAGGATGCAGGGTAGAGGATAGGATAGGGGATTGGATAGGATAGAGGATAGGATAGGATAGAGGATAGGATACGATAGAGGATACGATAGGATAGGATAGAGGATAGGATAGGATAGAGGATAGGATCGGATAGAGGATAGGATGGGGGATTTGATAGGATAGAGGATAGGATAGGATAGAGGATAGGATAGAGGATAGGATAGGATAGAGGATAGGATAGTATAGAGGATAGGATATAATAGAGGATAGGATAGCATAGAGGATAGGATACGATAGAGAATACGATAGGATAGCATAGAGGATAGGATACGATAGAGAATACGATAGGATAGGATAGAGGATAGGATAGGATAGAGGATAGGATAGGATAGAGGATAGGATAGGATAGAGGATAGGATAGGATAGAGGATAGGATAGGATAGAGGATAGGATATGATAGAGGATAGGATAGGATAGAGGATAGGATAGGATAAATGATAGGATAGGATAGTGGATAGGATAAGATAGAGGATAGGATAGGATAGAGGATAGGATAGGGGATAGGATAGGATAGAGGATAGGATAGGATAGAGGATAGGATAGGATAGAGGATAGGATAGGATAGAGGATAGGATATGATAGAGGATAGGAAAGGATAGAGGATAAGATAGGATAGAGGATAGGATAGGATAGAGGATAGGATAAGATAGAGGATAGGATAGGATAGAGGATAGGATAAGATAGAGGATAGGATAGGATAGAGGATAGGATAGGGGATTGGATAGGATAGAGGATAGGATAGGGTAGAGGATTGGATAGGATAGAGAATATGATACGGTAGACGATAGGGGATTGGATCGGATACAGGATAGGAGGCGGTAGAGGATAGGATAGGATAGGATAGAGGATAGGTGAGGATAGAGGATAGGATAGGATAGAGGATAGGATAGGGTAGAGGATAGGATAGAGGATAGGTGAGGATAGAGGATAGGATAGGATAGAGGATAGGATACGATAGAGGATAGGATACGATAGAGCATACGATAGGATATGATAGAGGATAGGATAGGATAGAGGATAGGATAGGATAGAGGATAGGATAGGATAGAGGATAGGATCGGATAGAGGATAGGATAGGGGATTCGATAGGATAGAGGATAGGATAGGATAGAGGATAGGATAGGATAGAGGATAGGATAGTATAGAGGATAGGATAGGATAGAGGATATGATAGGATAGACGATAGGATACGATAGAGGATAGGATAGGATCGAGGATAGGATAGGACAGAGGATACGATAGGATAGGATAGAGAATAGGATAGGATAGAGGATAGGATAGGATAGAGGATAGGATAGGATAGATGATATTATAGGAAAGAGGATAGGATAGGATAGAGGATAGGATAGGATAGGATAGAGGATAGGATAGGATAGAGGATAGGATTGGATAGAGGATAGAATAGGATAGAGGATAGGATAGGATAGAGGGTAGGATAGGATAGAGGATAGGATAGGGTAGAGGATAGGATAGGATAGAGGATAGGATAGGATAGAGGATAGAATAGGATAGAGGATAGGATACGATAGAGGATAATATATAATAGAGGATAGGATAGGAAAGAGGATAGGATATGATAGAGGATAGGATAGGATAGAGGATAGGATAGGATAGAGGACAGGATGCGATAGAGGATACGAAAGGATAGGATTGAGGGTAGGATAGGATAGAGGATAGGATAGGATAGGGGATAGAATAGGATAGAGGATAGGATATGATAGAGGATAGGATACAATAGAGGATAGGATAGGATGGAGGATAGGATAGGGTAGAGGACAGGATAGAATTGAGGATAGGATAGGATAGAGGATGGGATAGGGGATTGGATAGGATAAAGGATTGGATAGAAAATAGGATACGACAGAGGATTGGATAGGATTGAGGATATTATAGGATAGAAGATAGGATAGGATAGAGGATAGGATAGGATAGAGGATCGGATAGGCTAGTGGACAGGATAGGATAGGATAGGATAGAGGATAGGATATGATAGCGGATAGGATAGGATAGAGAATAGGATAGGATATATTATATTATAGGATAGAGGATAGGATAGGATAGAGGATAGGATATGATATATGATATTATAGGATGCAGGATTGGATACGATAGAGGATAGGATAGGGGATTGGATACGATAGAGGATAGGATAGGATAGAGGATGGGATAGAGGATAGGATAGGATAGATGATGGGATAGGATAGAGGATAGGGAAGAGGATAGGATAGAGGATTGGATAGGATAGAGGATATTGTATGATAGACATTATGATAGGATAGAGGATGGGATAGGATAGAGGATAGGATAGGATAGAGGATAGGATAGGGTAGAGGATAGGATATAATAGAGGATAGGATAGCATAGAGGATAGGATACGATAGAGAATACGATAGGATAGCATAGAGGATAGGATACGATAGAGAATACGATAGGATAGGATAGAGGATAGGATAGGATAGAGGATAGGATAGGATAGAGGATAGGATAGGATAGAGGATAGGATAGGATAGAGGATAGGATATGATAGAGGATAGGATAGGATAGAGGATAGGATAGGATAAATGATAGGATAGGATAGTGGATAGGATAAGATAGAGGATAGGATAGGATAGAGGATAGGATAGGGGATAGGATAGGATAGAGGATAGGATAGGATAGAGGATAGGATAGGATAGAGGATAGGATAGGATAGAGGATAGGATATGATAGAGGATAGGAAAGGATAGAGGATAAGATAGGATAGAGGATAGGATAGGATAGAGGATAGGATAAGATAGAGGATAGGATAGGATAGAGGATAGGATAAGATAGAGGATAGGATAGGATAGAGGATAGGATAGGGGATTGGATAGGATAGAGGATAGGATAGGGTAGAGGATTGGATAGGATAGAGAATATGATACGGTAGACGATAGGGGATTGGATCGGATACAGGATAGGAGGCGGTAGAGGATAGGATAGGATAGGATAGAGGATAGGTGAGGATAGAGGATAGGATAGGATAGAGGATAGGATAGGGTAGAGGATAGGATAGAGGATAGGTGAGGATAGAGGATAGGATAGGATAGAGGATAGGATACGATAGAGGATAGGATACGATAGAGCATACGATAGGATATGATAGAGGATAGGATAGGATAGAGGATAGGATAGGATAGAGGATAGGATAGGATAGAGGATAGGATCGGATAGAGGATAGGATAGGGGATTCGATAGGATAGAGGATAGGATAGGATAGAGGATAGGATAGGATAGAGGATAGGATAGTATAGAGGATAGGATAGGATAGAGGATATGATAGGATAGACGATAGGATACGATAGAGGATAGGATAGGATCGAGGATAGGATAGGACAGAGGATACGATAGGATAGGATAGAGAATAGGATAGGATAGAGGATAGGATAGGATAGAGGATAGGATAGGATAGATGATATTATAGGAAAGAGGATAGGATAGGATAGAGGATAGGATAGGATAGGATAGAGGATAGGATAGGATAGAGGATAGGATTGGATAGAGGATAGAATAGGATAGAGGATAGGATAGGATAGAGGGTAGGATAGGATAGAGGATAGGATAGGGTAGAGGATAGGATAGGATAGAGGATAGGATAGGATAGAGGATAGAATAGGATAGAGGATAGGATACGATAGAGGATAATATATAATAGAGGATAGGATAGGAAAGAGGATAGGATATGATAGAGGATAGGATAGGATAGAGGATAGGATAGGATAGAGGACAGGATGCGATAGAGGATACGAAAGGATAGGATTGAGGGTAGGATAGGATAGAGGATAGGATAGGATAGGGGATAGAATAGGATAGAGGATAGGATATGATAGAGGATAGGATACAATAGAGGATAGGATAGGATGGAGGATAGGATAGGGTAGAGGACAGGATAGAATTGAGGATAGGATAGGATAGAGGATGGGATAGGGGATTGGATAGGATAAAGGATTGGATAGAAAATAGGATACGACAGAGGATTGGATAGGATTGAGGATATTATAGGATAGAAGATAGGATAGGATAGAGGATAGGATAGGATAGAGGATCGGATAGGCTAGTGGACAGGATAGGATAGGATAGGATAGAGGATAGGATATGATAGCGGATAGGATAGGATAGAGAATAGGATAGGATATATTATATTATAGGATAGAGGATAGGATAGGATAGAGGATAGGATATGATATATGATATTATAGGATGCAGGATTGGATACGATAGAGGATAGGATAGGGGATTGGATACGATAGAGGATAGGATAGGATAGAGGATGGGATAGAGGATAGGATAGGATAGATGATGGGATAGGATAGAGGATAGGGAAGAGGATAGGATAGAGGATTGGATAGGATAGAGGATATTGTATGATAGACATTATGATAGGATAGAGGATGGGATAGGATAGAGGATAGGATAGGATAGAGGATAGGATAGGGTAGAGGATAGGATAGGATTGAGGATAGGATAGGATAGAGGATGGGATAGGGGATTGGATAGGATAAAGGATTGGATAGGATAGAGGATAGGATAGAGGATAGGATAGAGGATAGGATAGAGGATGGATAGGATAGAGGATTGGATAGAATAGAGGATATTATAGGATAGAGGATAGGATAGAGGTTTGGAATAGGATAGAGGATAGGATAGGGGATAGGATAGGATTCAGGATAGGATAGGATAGAGTATAGGATAGAGGATATTATAGGATAGACGATAGGATAGGATAGAGGATAGGATAGGACAAACGGTAGTATAGGATAGAGGATAGGATAGGATAAGATAGGATAGGATAGGATAGGATAGGGGATAGAATAGGATTCAGGATAGGATAGGGGATTGGATAGGATAGAGGATTGGATAGAGGATAGGATAGAGGATAGGATAGAGGATGGATAGGATAGAGGATTGGATAGAATAGAGGATATTATAGGATAGAGGATAGGATTGAGGTTGGAATAGGATAGAGGATAGGATAGGGGATAGGATAGGATTGAGGATAGGATAGGATAGAGGATAGGATAGGATAGAGGATATTGTATGATAGACATTATGATAGGATAGAGGATGGGATAGGATAGAGGATACAATAGGATAGAGGATAGGATAGGATAGAGGATAGGATAGGGTAGAGGATAGGATAGGATTGAGGATAGGATAGGATAGAGGATGGGATAGGGGATTGGATAGGATAAAGGATTGGATAGGATAGAGGATAGGATAGAGGATAGGATAGAGGATGGATAGGATAGAGGATATTATAGGATAGAGGATACAATAGGATAGCGGATAGGATAGGGTAGATTATATTATAGGATAGACGATAGGATAGGATAGAGGATAGGATGGACGATAGGATAGGATAGAGGATAGGATAGGATAGAGGATACGATAGGATAGAGGATAGGATAGGATAGAGGATAGGATAGGATAGAGGATTGCATAGGATAGAGGATAGGATAGGATAGAGAATAGGATAGGATAGAGGATAGGATACGATAGAGGATAGGATATAATAGAGGATAGGATAGGAAAGAGGATAGGATATGATAGAGGATCGGATAGGATAGAGGATTGGATAGGATAGAGAATATGATACTGTAGACGATAGGGGATTGGATCGGATACGGGATAGGAGACGGTAGAGGATATGATAGGATAGTATAGAGGATAGGATAGGATAGAGGATAGGATAGGATAGAGGATATGATAGGATAAACGATAGGATACGATAGAGGATAGGGTAGGATCGAGGATAGGAAAGGACAGAGGATACGATAGGATAGGATAGAGAATAGGATAGGATAGAGGATAGGATAGGATAGAGGATAGGATAGGATAGATGATACTATAGGAAAGAGGATAGGATAGGATAGAGGATAGGATAGGATAGAGGATGGGATAGGATAGAGGATAGGATATGATAGTGGATCGGATAGGATAGAGGATTGGATAGGATAGAGAATATGATACGGTAGACGATAGGGGATTGGATCGGATACAGGATAGGAGGCGGTAGAGGATAGGATAGGATAGGATAGAGAATAGGATAGGATAGACGATAGGTTAGGATAGAGGATAGGATAGGATAGAGGATAGGATAGGGTAGAGGATAGGATAGGATAGAGGATAGGATAGCATAGAGGATAGGATAGGATCGAGGATAGAATAGGATAGAGGATAGGGTATGATAGAGGATAGGATAGGATAGAGGATAGTATAGGATAGAGGATAGGATAGGATAGATGATATTATAGGAAAGAGGATAGGCTAGAGGATAGGATAGGATAGTATAGAAGATAGGATAGGATAGGGGATAGAATAGGATAGAGGATCGGATAGGATAGAGGATTGGATATGATAGAGAATATGATACTGTAGACGATAGGGGATTGGATCGGATACAGGATAGGAGACGGTAGAGGATAGGATAGGATAGGATAGAGAACAGGATAGGATAGAGGATAGGTTAGGATAGAGGATAGAATAGGATAGAGGATAAGATAGGGTAGAGGATAGGATAGGATAGAGGATAGGATAGGATAGAGGATAGGATAGGATCGAGGATAGGATAGGATAGAGGATAGGATAGGATACAGGATAGGATAGGATAGAGGATAGGATAGGATAGAGGATAGGATAGTATAGAGAATAGGATAGGATAGAGGATAGGATAGGATAGAGGATAGGATGCGATAGAGGATACGAAAGGATAGGATAGAGGGTAGGATAGGATAGAGGATAGGATAGGATAGAGGATAGGATAGGATAGAGGATAGGATATGATAGAGGATAGGATAGGATTGAGGATAAAATAGGATAGAGGATAGGATAACATAGAGGATACGATAGGATAGGATAGAGGATAGGATAGGATAGAGGATGGGATACGATAGAGGATACGATAGGATAGGATAGAGGATAGGATATGATAGAGGATAGGATAGGTTAGAGGATAGGATAGGATAGAGGATAGGATCGGATAGAGGATAGGATAGGGGATTGGATAGGATAGAGGATAGGATAGGATAGAGGATAGGATAGGATAGAGGAAAGGATAGGATAGAGGATAGGATAGGGGATTGGATAGGATAGAGGATAGGATAGGATAGAGGATAGGATAGGGTAGAGGAAAGGATAGTATAGAGGATAGGATAGGATAGAGGATAGGATAGGATAGAGGATAGGATACGATAGAGGATACGAAAGGATAGGATAGAGGGTAGGATAGGATAGAGGATAGGATAGGGTAGAGGATAGGATAGGGGATTGGATAGGATAGAGGATAGGATAGGATAGAGGATAGGATACGATAGAGGATACGATAGGATAGGATAGAGGATAGGATAGGATAGAGGATAGGATAGGATAGAGGATAGGATCGGATAGAGGATAGGATAGGGGATTGGATAGGATAGAGGATAGGATAGGATAGAGGATAGGATAGTATAGAGGATAGGATATAATAGAGGATAGGATAGCATAGAGGATAGGATACGATAGAGAATACGATAGGATAGGATAGAGGATAGGATAGGATAGAGCATAGGATAGGATAGAGGATAGGATATGATAGAGGATCGGAT